>NW_012267348.1:4165578-4195191 GCF_000151885.1 Dipodomys ordii | reverse complement strand
GCTGTGGCTCAAGTGGTAGAGCGCTAGCCTTGAGCTGAAGAGCTGAGGGACAGCGCCCAGGCCCAGAGTTCAGGCCCCACGACCGGACCAAAAAAAAAATAAAATAATAATGGTCCTTGTTTACCTTGATTACCATTTTCTCCATTTGCATGCCCTTCAGGCTGACTGTATGTGTGTATGTATCATACCTACATCTATATGAGTCACACACTCTTCTGATACAGAATTTGCTTATCTGATATTTTGCCTTAAAACTTTTTGCCTGCCCTGCCATCCCTTACTTGCCTCATACAAGACGTGCTTGGTCGAGCCCAGCCTGTCCGTGGCATTATTTACAGTATTTCTTGCCTCTGGGGGTGGAGGGAAGGATTGGTGGGCAAAAATCCGAAAGCACCGTCTTTTTTTTTTTTTTTGCCCAGGTTTTATGCAGCTGAGATCATCTGTGGGTTGCAGTTTCTACACAGCAAAGGGATCATTTACAGGTACAAGTGCTGGGGGAGAGGACTCTCGGGAGGGCCAGCACCAGCCCCTTAATATCATCTGAGGAGGCCTGGCCAGCCAGGCTCCTTCACTCCTTGGAGTCTGTAGCTAGGTATTTGCCTACACCTCACTCGAGTGCAAGAGTTCTTGTGGCCTCTCACCTGAGGTTGGTATAGCTCTAGGGCCTGGTAACTTCTTGCCCACACTAAGTGCCATTGGCAAGGAGGAAGCGTATCACTAACAGGTACAGGATCCTTCCCTGAAGCCCCAGGTTCTCAACTAAGCTTCCACCAGTAGGGACTGGTTCCATGGATGCTCATCCAGTAAATTATGGTCCCAACCTCACAGCCCAACTACACAGCTATCAAAAAGGTAAAGGGTACACTCTGTAATGATGTTAGATGATGTCATGCTGACAAGTAAAAAACCAACTCACGGGCCAGGTGTGGTGTCACACATCTATAATTGCAGCATCTAGAGTCTGAGGCAGGATCTCAGTTTCAAAGCCAACCTGGGCTATGTGTAGTGAGACCCTGTCTCAAAAGAAAAAAGGAAGGTAGAGAATCAATCTTGGCATTCAGGTTTTGAGAGGTGGGAGTAAAGTGCATGTTGCTATATGTTTGCCCACAGCTGGTTCTCTCTGGGGAGTGTCTGGCGTTAGAGCTTAGTGGTGGATAAGCTGCCCTGTTTGCTCATTACTTATTTCCATATGTATGAATTACCTACTGAAACAATTTATGACACAGGACATAACATAGTCCTTCCCTTGTGAAGTCAGATACACCTGAACCAGTAGTCGCTTCTGCCTGCTGATCAGCTAGGTGGTCCAGAGCAAATAACATCATCTCTGGTGAGCCTCATTTTGAGTTTTGGACAGTAAAATGTTGTGTGTCCAGCATTTAGATCAGTAGATGGCATTTGGATCAGTAGGTAGCAAGAAGCAAGTTTGTAACATCTCTTTCTCTTCCTCTTGCTTACCCCCTCACACACACACTCCCTGCCACACACACACACACACACACACACACACACACACACACACTTCTTCATTTCTTTGTGCTGTTAGGGAAAGTCCTGCATTTAGGGCTGAAAATGGACTCAGGGCAGGTTGGGGAGATGAAAAATTGGCCCCTGACGGCTCTTGTCCTTCACTCTCTTCTCAGAGACCTCAAGCTGGATAATGTGATGCTGGACCGAGATGGCCACATCAAGATCGCTGACTTTGGGATGTGCAAAGAGAATATATTTGGGGAGAACCAGGCCAGCACCTTCTGTGGCACCCCTGACTACATTGCACCTGAGGTGAGCAAGAACCCTCCAGCCCCAGCCTAACCAGACACCTTGCCTCAATAATGTGAAACTAGAAACAGCACCACCAAGGTAAAGAGGCCCAGATGTGGCTCATGCTCAGAATAGTCCCGTCAGCAGCAACAGCTGCTTACCCACCCCACCCCTCAGATCTTGCAGGGCCTGAAATATACATTCTCTGTGGACTGGTGGTCCTTTGGGGTTCTCCTCTACGAGATGCTCATTGGTCAGTCCCCCTTCCACGGGGATGATGAGGACGAACTCTTCGAGTCTATCCGTGTGGACACACCCTATTATCCCCGATGGATCACCAAGGAGTCCAAGGACATCATGGAGAAGGTGGGGGTCCCTGGCTGGTGTTGGACCATAGGAGGGCAGCAGCTACTTTACTGTGGAGCAGCAGCTTCACTGAGGCCCCAGTCCCCACATAACGGGTCTTGCCCTGTCTCGGTGTCCCTGGGCACTCCTGTTTGGGTCTGGGACATGGAATTAGCCTTGAATGGTGACTTAAGGGCTCAGAAGACAGATGTGAGCCTAAGTCCTGGTTCTGCCTGCACAGCCGGTAGCTGTGGGTAAGTCACTTATCCTCCTATTCTGAGTCTACCTTTCTGTCTGCAAACTGGGGTTGAGAGAACCTGCCTCAGAGTAGGTACAAGTACACATAAACCTAAGATGCTAGGGGTCCTGGGCCAGGCAGAGAGTGAATCTCAGTAGTGTTGCTTTTACTCCCTGGAGTCCCGGATGCCCCAGGCCAGGGCTGTGGTTTCTGGAGTACCTTAGAGGCCAGAGATCCCAGTCTCAGAATTCTCTAGGTCCCTGGGCCTGCTGGCAATTAGTTGAAGCTCCAATTTCCTATGACCTTGAGGATTAACCAAAGCCCTGCTGGTTTGCAGCTGTTTGAAAGGGACCCAGTCAAGAGGCTGGGGATGACAGGAAATATCAAAATGCACTCCTTCTTCAAGACCATCAATTGGACTCTACTGGAGAAACGGAAAGTGGAGCCACCCTTCAGGCCCAAAGTGGTATGTGATTCCACCCCAGAACTGCCTTCTGTAATGGGCCTGCCTCCTTTGCCCTGTCTCTCTCCTGAGTCATTCAAATACTCTCCTAATCTCCCTTTCAGCAAACCAGCTTCCCTGGTCTCATGTGGCAGCCTCTGTCCTTGTATTCTTGTCCTCTCATTCCTCATCCATTTATTCAACCAACACTGGAAACTACATCTAGCCATTTTTATATATCTATATATTTATGCTTGTGTATATGTGTGTGTGTGTGTGTGTGTGTGTGTGTACATATGTATGTGTGTGAGAAGAGGCCTCACTGTGTTGCCCTTGGGCTCAAGTAAACCTCCCTCAGTCTTCTGAGTAGCTGGAACTATAGGCCTGCACCACCATACCTAGCTTAGCTGTCAGCTAACATATATTTTCTAGCATTGGCTGTGTCAGGGGACTGTGCCTGGGACACCAGAGTTGAGGCCTCACTTTCTGTCTGTCTGTCTTTCTCTTTCTCTCTCTCTCTTCCTCCCTATATCCATCCATCCTGTCCATTTTCAAGTAAATACTGGAATTGCTAGGTCCCTATTAGGATACTGTCTTGCAGATAAAGAAACAGAGGTTTAGAGAAATTAGATCCCTCTACCTTGGCCAGAGAGTACAGTGGGGGAGGACTAGAACCAGGGCTTTATTTGTAGATTTTTTTTTCTCTACTACTAGAGATCAAACCTGATGATTCCAGCATGCTAGGTAAATGCTCTCTACCACTGAGCTACAGCCAGCCTGGGCCCACTTCCTAGCAGGTCCACTCTTGATGCTGAGAGCCCTTTTAAACTGCTCTGATACAGGCCTTCCACCAATACTGGCAGTGCTACTGACACAACACCTGCCTGGTGCTTCTTAGTGTGGAGAAAGAAACCAGTCTCTTAGGAGCAAGGGTCTGAAGGCAGGCTATGCTACCCTGATGCTGGACCAGCTCAGAATCCTCCAGGTTTAAGATCCCTGATGGGGAGAGTGCTCTGCAGCCTCAGAGCACAAACGTGGGGTACAGTACAGGGCCACTCAGTGGGAACAGTGTGACCTGGTGCAGGAAGGGAAGCACGAAAAAGGGAGTCAGGTCAGAGGAGGAACTGGGATCACAGAGACCCAGCTGCTTTATCTTTATCTTTCTTCTCTCTTTCTCTCTTTCTTTCTTTTTTTCTTTCTTTCTTTCTTTTTGATACTGGGATTGAACTCAGAGTCTTGTGCTTGCTAGGCAAGCGTTCTACTTAAGCTACCTTTAGTCCTTTAGCTTTTAGTTTGTCCTCCTCTTTTTGCCCTGGTCAGCCCTGAATGGAGAACTTATTTACTTATTTCCAACTACAAAGTCTCTCCTCTCTCTCTCTCTCTCTCTCTCTCTCTCCCCCCCTCTCTCTCCCTCTCTACCCAAGCTGGCCTCAAACTTGAAAGCCTCCTGCCTCAGCTTTGGAGTGCTAGATTTGTAGTCATGTAAACCTCAGGACCATGGAGCAAAATAAGACATTAGAAGGGGGCTGGGAAGGTGGCTCAGTGGTAGAGTGCTTGCCTTGCATGCATGAGGCCCTGGGTTTGATTCCTCAGCACCACATAAGCGGAAAAAGCCAGAAGTGATGCTGTGGCTCAAGTGGTAGAGTGCTAGCCTAGAGCTGAAGAGCTGAGGGACAGCGCTCAGGCCCAGAGCTAAGGTCCCATGACTGGCAAAAAAAAAAAAAAAAAGACATTAGAAGGAAGTGAGTCCAATCTTCCATCTTGTTTTCAAAAGAAGTCAGAAATCTAGATTTTTATGTTGCATTGTCCAATTTTAAAATGTTGGCTCAAAATTCATCAAAACAGTACTATGGTCTGGGATGTAACTCAGTGGCAGGGCGCTTGCCTGGCATGCATGAAGTCCTGGGTTCCATCCCCAGCACCATTAAAAGTATAATAATAATTGGAAAAAAACAACTATATAATCCCAGTTTGGCCTGGAGAGGTCATCATATAATGTCTTCAGGAACTAGAAATTGGCAACTTTTCCTATATATAGCCCAAAAGTCAGTATCTGGGGCTTTGCAGGTTAGTGGGTCCCAGAGCATTTATAGTGTGTCAGCTAATGGGCACCATTGTGCACTCATAAAACTTGATTTATGGGCACCACAATTTGAATATCACTTCATTTTCATATGTCATCAAATAGTATTTTTAAAAAATATATTTCCTAGCCATTTGAAAATATAAACACCAGTCTTAGCTTATAGGCCCCACACAAACAGGTGGCAGGTGAGATGTAGCCCATGAGTTGTATTTTGCCAGCTTTGCTCACGTTGAAAGCTCAGCTTTCCTCATCCCCTGAGGCAAATGCTAGCTGCCTGTTGAAAGGACTGCTCTCAAGATTGTGGAGAGACTCCTTTACTGGAAAGGAAAGTCTTTTCAGGAAAGACTGCATGTATCAGCTGGATGTGGTGGCCTGTTTTTCCAGCTCCTTGGAACGCAGAGGGAGGACCCAAGTTCCAGTCTCATTCCTGAAAAAATAGTTAGCAAGACCCGGTCTAAAGACCACGCTGGGTGTGATATTATCTTCCTATAATCCCAGCTATGAGGGCGATGGGAGGCATAAATAAGAAAGTCCTCATCCAAGGCCAGCTCTGGCAAATATTCTAGATCCTCTAAAAATGTACAGCACAGGGCTAGGGGCATGGCTTGGTAGGTGGTAGAGCACCTACCTAGAAAGGATAAGGCCCTGAGTTAAAAGAAAGGAAAAAAGGCTGTTCTGGCCCAGTCCTACAAATTTCCAGGCAGTCCTGGGAAACACAGAAGCCCTTTGGTGGGCTACCCTTTGGGTACTGCTTACTCACCCCTGCCTTCTGCTCGCAGAAGTCTCTGGGAGACTATAGCAACTTTGACCAGGAGTTCCTGAATGAGAAGCCACGCCTCTCCTATAGCGACAAGAACCTCATTGACTCCATGGACCAGACGGCCTTTGCTGGCTTCTCCTTCATGAATCCCGTATTTGAGCAGGTCCTGGACAAGTGAGCCTCCTCCCAGACGTGGCTTCCAAGCCTCAGGGTAGAGCAAGCTGCCCACCCACATTTGCACCCAGCACTGCCCACAAGAAGCAGCAGGGTGATTGTTGTGACTTCTGCTGCTGTCCTCTGGTCCCCAGAGAGCTCAGCTCCTGCTGACTGGGCTCATGGTACTTCCTCTGTGAACTGTGTGTGAGAATTTGTGTTCCCTCTTTCCCTCAGTGGGAAACTGTAAATCCTGTGTGTCATTACTTGAATGTAGTTATCTATTGAAAAAAATATATATATATGTATGTATATTATATATGCACATATATAATAGGCTGTATATATTGCTCAGTAGAGACAAAACATGTAGAAGCTGGTGATGTGTTCTTTTTAAAAATGTATATGTATCTACATGATCAAAAGGAAAAAGCATGCTGTTTGAACCACCAGGCTCCTTGATTTGTGTGTCCAAATAAACACTGAATGGTACCAACCTGGCTACAGGATATTTCTGTCCCAGGATGCTGGTGGCAGCTCTTCTCACTTCTGGCAGCCCTGTTCTGGGAGCTAACAGAGCTGTTATCTATCGACCCAGACTGCTGGGTCTTTACGCAAATGTATTTGTATTTAGGAATTTCCTCTCATCTCAGGGCTACCAGGCCTAAAGGAGAGGCTTTTCTGGGTGGCTGGAGGAGTCCTGCATTTCTCGTCCTGCGTTTCAGCAGCACGCTGAAGTTTGTCTCTGGAGAGGGAGGGCTAGTTTGGAAGTGCAGAGAGATGCAAGGCTAGACAGCATAAGCAAAGGCTTAGGCTCAGTGGTAGAGCACTTGCCTGACACACTGAGATCCTCAGTTCCATCCACAGTACCTTACACACACACAAGTTCAATCATTTTAGTTGGGTGTAATGGTGTAGGAGAGTCACTCCTGTCTCAAAAATTCAATAAAGCTAGGCACCACTGGCAAATGGTAGAGCCCCAGACTGAAGCAAAAAAGCTAAGTGACAGCACCCAGCCCCTGAGTTCAAGTCCCAGTACTGGCACAAAAATAAAATAAATTGAAAAAGTTTAGAGGCTAACCCAGACCAGATAGGAAGACAGTGGAGAGGAAGGAAACGTTACTCAGTTGTCAAGCATATCTGTACTCAAAATTCCAGAGTAGCCATTGGACATAGACATGTCAGTGAGTTGTCTTAAGCTTCTATGTCCTTAACCACAGAATGGGAACAAGGCGAGGAGCTGACAGATGAAATTCCACCTCTCGTTACTGTTTACATTTGGTCTTGCCAAAAGGAGTCTATGTCTAAGTTCTTCAATCATTTCTCAGGAGCTCTGGCCCCCACCTAGGGAAGGGGAGGTAGGCATCAAGGAAGACTATGGTGAGAAAATGCTGGGCACCTGGGAGGTGGGAGACAGGTGCTAATGTGCAGACAATGTAGGGTGAAAGGTGCTCAGGAAACTGGGAGAGAACAAAGGAAGGGGTGACATTGTCCAAAGAGAAATGTACTCACTACCTGATTTATCAAACTGTAGCCCTTCTGTATACCACCTTTATACTAAAGAATCTGAGGATCAAGAAACAAAGCACACCGCTGTTAGTGGCCATTGGGTGAACCAACTCCACCCCCCACCCCAGGCAGTGCTGGGCCCTTCTGCTCTGTACTCCTACCCCCCACATCCATTCCCCCCACTCTACCCGCTTTCCATTTCTTGCCTTTTGTCTCCCCCCCACCCCCTTACTGGTCCTGCCTTTTATCTGGGGCATAGGTCTACTAAGCAGGGCCCTCCCTCAGCTCCTTTGGTCCCTCCTCAGGGGCCCAGCGCCGGAAGTGGGCGGTGATTATTGGCTGATCCTGGCAGCCAAGCAGCTGACTGCCTGCAGTTCATTCTTCTGGGTTGAGATACAAATTTCCACAGCTGGGGAGGGCAGGATGGACTGGGATTGGCCAGGGAGGGGGCTGCAGGGATAGAAGTCAAACTTCCCTCCCTGTTTTCCCTGTATCTACCCAGGAAACATTCTTGACTCTGACTCTGCCTGTGTTGGGCCATCCTGGGCATGGAGGACGTAGCGACACTTATCCCCTTGGGCTCACAGGCAGCAGGGCATGGCTCCTACTGGGAAATACTAAGATTATGGGAACCAAAGGAGGTGCCTAGGGTTCTTTGTCCCCTTCCTCTTCCACACATGTGCAGGCTCAAAGGACCCCCTTCAGTCCATTCACAGAAAACTGAGCTGGGTCTGCATTTGGTGCCTCCTACCATCCTGTGGCTCCCAGGCAGAGTCCTGCATTCTGATCCCTGTTTCCTCCTGGGTAGGATGGGGGAATGAGTGGCTTATCAGCTTGAGGCAGAAAGTGGTGCCTAAGAAAAATGTGGTGCCTGGAATTGTAGCCTGGGGTTTTAAGTTCCACTCTGTTATCCACACACCATGTCATACCAGGCCTCAGTCCCCTCGTGTCTAAATGGGACCACTAGTTCTGGGGGATCCATATAGAGCCAATGCTGATGCCAGCACAACACAGGACAAGGCCTATGGGGTTCACAGAGCATGCTTGATTCCCCATGGGAAGCAGCTCACTGGGACACAGTTAAGGAGGCTGCACAACTCCAGACTCCTTCCCAGCCATTGGGTGGGTGCCAGGGCTGGCCCAGCAGCCCCAGGAAATGCTTCTCATGGCTGGGCCCTGAGCCACACTTTCACTGAGATCCAGGGGCCTTGAAGCCAGCAGACTGTCTCCCCCAACCTGCCAAGAGGGTATACAAGCAGCACATGTGAACCCCATGAAGGGCCAGATGGAGCAAATGTCCCCACTCAGTGCAGGGCAGCAGGGCATGTAGACAGGAACACAGCTCTGGCATCAGATACTCCTGGGTTCAAATCACACATGTCTCTTATGACCCTCCAGAACCTCATATCCTCTGCTGTAAAATGGGGGTGATCATGATGCCACATAGCATGGGCCAAGCACAGTAGGTGCTTAGTCAACAGAAGCCATTGTGACCCCATCCTCCCATTGAAATGAAGATGTTCAAGACAATGGGCCTGTCTGCTCCACAATGGACTCCTGGAGCCCACTGGGCTAGTCTGCAGGTGGGCAGCTAACACACAACTCTGAAACCTAGCAATCTCCTTTGGGCAGAGCCACCCTCGGGGGGCGGGGGGCACCAAGATGCCACCACTACTTGGGAAAACAAACAAAAAGCCGGGCACTGGTGGCTCACGCCTGTAATCCTAGCTACTCAGGAGGCTGAGACTTGAGGATAGCGGTTCAAAGCCAGCCTGGGCAAGAAAGTCCTTGAGACTCTTATCTCCAATAAACCACCAGAACTGGAAGTGGCGCTGTGGTTCAAGTGGTAGGTGTTTGCCTTGAGCTGAAGAGCTGAGGGACAGTGCCCAGGCCCAGAGTTCAAAGCCCCATGACTAACAAAACACAAAAGGCAAGGAGAGGGCCCAGAAGTTGGAGATAAATACTTTCCTGGCATGGAGAAAGATCAGCAAGAAGAGCAAGCAAGAGAATACGATAGTGTGTGAATTCACCCTGTGATTCCATGTATCAGCCTCTGAGGGCATTCAAGGTATGGAATCACAGGATAGGACTGCAGAGATGAATGAGTGAGTACATGGATGAATGGATGGGTGGATGGGTGGATGGATGGATGGGTGGATGGATGGATGGATGGATGGATGGATGGGTGGATGGATGGGTGGATGGATGGATGGATGGATGGATGGATGGATGGATGGATGGCTGGATGGGTGGGTGGGTGGATGGATTGATGTCCAGGCTGTACATACTCCAAGTGGCTTTCAAATCCAGTGTTTGATACATAAAGGCACATGTCTGTCATGCCAATTTCTGACCAGCAGTCTCAACCCTGATTGCACACTGGAACCCAACACCCAGGTTCTTTGGTCTAATTACTTGGTGTTCTCTGGAGGAGGCTCAGGAATCATCATTATGAAAGCTCTCTTGAGGCCCAAGGATGGAGAGACAGTTGGATGATGAAGTCAGGGAACTGCATTTTGTCCTGTCTTCCTGATTAAACTGGGAAACATTTGTGCATAGGCTGCAACCCAGTTTGGCTACAGCGCCCTCTGGTGGCACTTGGTTTATAAACATTGTGGAGGATGCAGACCTAAAGGAGATGACCCTGTCCGAAGGGGCACTCACTGGCTTTGAGATGGAGACCATGTGGGGTCTTTCTTAGACCCTGGGGAAATATACCAACGAGAAGATGATAGGTAACCATTTTTCAGAGACATAGAACACTTTCCTGGTCACAAATTCTCTGGGCTGCCTCCACTCCAATGTGGCAGCCACATTTTCTCCCATGTATTCCTTATTAATGTATGAATAACTGGCATGAGTTGGGGTTTTTCTGTTTTCAAAGGGTTCTAATCATAGAAAATAGGGACATATCACATTTGCCAGAGTGGGAGGGGCTAGGAGGATTCTAGGACTCATTCTACCAGGCTAGTTGCTGTGGCCTGCATTTCCCTCCAACCTGGGTGGGATGGCTGCCCCCTCCTGTACAATGTGTGCAGCAAGATGACCTCAGATGGCTGTCCTGAGGGCCCAGAGGCTAGAGAACCGGTGTTGATTTCTTGAGTTCTGACCACCCACCCTGATCCTTTATTTCCTTAGAGGGCTAAAGAGAAGCAAAGGAGGATGAGGACAAAGGTGTCCCAAGTGAGGAGTCAGGCCTGAATCAGGTGGGGAATTTGCTGGATCTTGTCATGTGAATTTACCACCCCACAGCTAGAACTTCAGCTCAATCAATGCTCAATTCAAGTTTTACAAGTAGCCCTAGAAGACCCTGTTTCTCCTATTTCTCTGCCTGCTGGGAAATACGTTCTCTGAAGGTCCTGACATTTACTGCTCTGCCTGCAGGAAATGCTGTACAAAGGTCAAGGTCCCTTGAGAAGGTACTTTCCATTTTCCTTCTCTGAGTGGAGTTGGAGTTAAGCTGTCTACTGATGTCACCCGGTGGTAGGCGCACGTGTGCTGTGGGGAGGCTTGCTGAACTCTCTTCCTGAAGGCTTATATTGCCTGGTGGGACAGATGTCTGCTGTGTGCCAGGAGTTTTTGACTGGTCTTAGTGCTGTCACTCGTATTCTATGCATGGCATTCTATGCATGGCACTGTGCTTAATGCTTTCCCGGCATGGTGGCCTGTAATTAACCCTCACAACAGCCCAGTGTGGAAACTTCCTATTTTATCAGTGCTGAGAAAGCTCTGGGAGGTTAAGGAATTTGCCATATGGCTGAGGTCTGGAGGCCTTCCTCAGCATCTGTGAGGTGGCTCTGTGCCCATGTCTGTCTTTTATTTTGGCAGTTATGGGGCTTGAACTCAGGGTCTGGACACTGTCCTTGAGCTTTTTTGCTCAAGGCTAGAGCTTTACCAATTTGAGCTCCACTTCTGGTTTTCTGGTGGTTAATTGAAGAGTCTCATGGACTTTCCTGTCCTGGCTGGCTTCAAACCATAATCCTCAGATCTCAGCCTCCTGAGTAGCTAGATTACAGGTGTGAACCATTGGCACTGGGCTCACATGCCTGTCTTATTTCTTTTTTCTTCCCCTTCTTTCTTTTCCTGTTCTCTCCTCCCCTCTCCCTCTTCCACTTTCCCTTCCTCTTTCTTCCCTCCTCCTCTTGCTTTCTCTTTCTCTTCCTTCTTTCCTTTGGTAAGGTTTTGCTATATAGCCCAAACTGTCCTTAAACGTTCAATTTTCCTATCTCAGCCTCCTAAGTGCTGCAGTCCAGGAACACATCATTAAGCCCAGCTCCCCTGTCATGTTTTCTAAAGAAATGTGCCCTGTCTCATAATCTCTTGGGCTTGTTCAGCAACTGTCAGCGAGAATGTGATGCCCTCCCGCCTGGTTCTCAAAGGCCTCAGGAAGAGTAAAGGTGAGCAGGCTAGCAGTAAGGGGAGCAGAGGGTAGCTAGAAGGAGCACAGGCGTGATGACTTAGAGCTGGAAGGGTCCTTGGAGATTATGAATCTCTAGTGGGCAGCTCTCTGGATTCACAGTGGGGAGTAACTAAGGCCAGATGTGAAGGGGGGGCAGGGAGGGGAATAGGGTTGCACTGTAAAGTAGTTGCAGAAATACAGCGAGGCAGACTTTCAAAGGGAACAAGCAGCAGATAGGTCTCCCACAGAGGTCTTCCCACAGGGCAGAAGTGGGGCTCCACTCCTTTCTGCCCTCTGCAGGCTCACTGTGAGGCCAGCTCGCAGCCAGCTGTGGTCAGTAAATGCAGCTGAATGACCACAGGTCATGGAGTAAACTACAAGTGTTGAGTTCTTCCTCTACTATCTTGCCCTTCATTATCTTCTCTCCCCCTGATCTGATACAGGGAGGAAGCCCAGATAAAGAACTTAGAAAACAGGGCTGATGATCAGTCCTGCCTGTGGCATTCACAACAGTTGATGACCACAGCTCAGTGTCCTCACAGTTGATGCCCTCCAGATACGGTGAGTGGCAGAGACCCACTGCCCTAGCCAAGCCTTGGGCCCTGTTTCAGGAGCAAGGTATCTGAAACAAGCCCCAGTCCATTAGGAACTCACAGGCAACAGTACTGCAAGGCCTTTCCAAGCTACTTCCTGGGCTTTAAATCATGGATTCAGAAACATTTAAGCCTATTAGAGACCTTTGCATCAGTAATAAGTTAAAAATAACACTTCACAAAATATGCTTGCATTGAACTAACTTGTTAGCTTAATTGTTCTTGAATACTCTTTTTGAAAATAAGAGGTGCTTGAGCTGGGAAGGTGGCTCAGTGGTAGAATGCTTGCCTTGCATGCATGAGGCCCTGAGTTCGGTTCCTCAGCACCACATAGGCAGACAAAGCCAGAAGTGGTGCTATGGCTCAAGTGGTAGAGTGCTGGCTTTGAGCTGAAGACCTGAGGGACAGTGGGCAGACCCAGAGTTCAAGCCCCCCGACCAACCAAAAAAAAAAAAAAACTTAAGCACACCTTCTTTTTCTTTTCTTTCCTTTTTGTTTTCTTTCTTTCCTTTTTTTTTTTTTGTTATTGTTGGTTGTGGGGCCTGAACTCTGGGCCTGGGCGCTGTCCCTCAGCTCTTCAGCTCAAGGCTAGTGCTCTGCCACTTGAGCCACAGTGCCACTTCCGATTTTCTGGTGGTTTTTTTGGAGATAAGAGTCTCACAGACTTTTCCTGCCCAGGCTGGCTTTGAACTTCAATCCTCTGATCTCATGAGCCACCAGCATCCAGCTAAATATATATATAATTGTAATATATATATATATATATAATTTTTTTTGGTCAGTCATGGGGCTTGAACTCAGGGCCTGGGTGTTGTCCCTGAGATTTTTTTTGCTCTACCACTCTGAGCCACAGCTCCACTTCTAGTTTTGAGGTGGTTAATTGGAAATAAGTCTTTCCTACCCAGGCTGGCTTCCAACCTTGATCCTCACAGCCTTCTGACCAGCTAGAATTACAGTTGGGAGCCACCAGTGCTTGGCCTAAACACTTTTCTAAAGCTGTCTCAGGTACATCAGGAGCTCGCTCTCAAATACTCATGTTCATGATGACCCACAATGTACCTCCACCTGGCATGTGCCAACAGGGCTAATGGCCAAGAATGTTGATAGGACACAGACTTGGAGTAGGATCTGGAGTAGGATCTATACCCTTCTGCCCCAACTGAGTGGCCTTGAGCTACTTCCTAGGTGTTATAGTTTGGATCCTGAATCTTCTTCAAACACCCTGTCCTTGGAGTCGACAGAGCCCCAAAGAAACAAGAAGTGAAGAGTAGCTATGATCTCACTATGTAGTGCAGGCTGGCCTCAAGCTTAAGATCCTCCTGAGTGTTGGGACTAGATATGCACCACCTCACCCAGATACTTGTGTTAAAGATTTGCTCATCAGCCTATGCTCCTATAGGGAGAGGATGGAATCTTTATGAAGCGGGTTTAATGGAAGAAAGTGAGGGGACTGGGGGTACACTCTTGAAGGAGACATTGGAACTAGGGTCCTCCCTGTCTTTTGGCTTCTCCACTGCAAAGTGGACAGGTGTCCTTATACTGGTATTCTGTTATCTCTGGCTTAAAGTAACAGGGCCAAAGTTGACTACAGACTAATAACCTCTGCATTGAAAGCATTGAGCCCAAATAATTCTTTCTTCCTTTTAAGTGGGTTGTCTCAGGCATTTTGTCACAGTAGGAAAAGGACCTCCTGAGCCTCAGTTTCCTCATCTGCAGGGTGCACATAGAAGTACTTTTACTGTAGGTGGTAGTTACGTGGCCCAGGAGTGGAAAGCTCTTATGGCGACCTGGAACTCATCCTTACTGCAGAGATGGAAGAATTCTTAACTCCAAGAGCATTTTATAGCTCTTTGTGCTCGTTTGGCCCAGTAGCAATGCTTAAATGGGATGCATGGCTGCTCCCAGGCTTAGCCCAGGAGTCCTATCAAAAGCAGGCACAATTTTCCCAGCATGGGAATGGAGTTAAGAGTCCTGGCTTGTACCTCAGGAGTGGGTTCCAGGCCCTGGAGTGGAGTTCTTCACTCCCTCTCTGCCACCAGCCAGCTCAACAGAAGGAAAATAAGTGCCTGAGGTTGATACAAATAGCAAGAGGGTTTCATGTGGCTTTAAATTATGAAAAAGAAAATTTGAATGTCAAATGCCCCAGTTCTTGGCACAAGTTAAAATAACATGATATGAAGGGTGCTAATTACCACTGTCACAGAACTTCGCTGAAAATGGCAGTAGCATTTGCAGAAAGAGCAAGTAACGCCTGTAGCATGGCCCCTTCGCTGCCCTATTCCACTACAGCCCACACAGAAACTTCTTTTCTTTCTTTTTTTTTTAAATCAGCCGTGAGCCTGAACTGGGCACTGTCCCTCAGCTCTTCAGCTCAAGGCTAGCGCTCTACCACTTGAACCACAGCACCACATCCGGCTTTTTCTGCTTATGTGGTGCTGAGGAATCGAACCCAGGGCCTCATGCATCCAAGGCAAGCGCTCTACCACTGAGCCACCTTCCCAGTCCTCCCCCCGCCCCCCGAAACTCCACCAGTGACCTTCCCCACATATTCCAGAGGCAAAGGGCATGGGGTGGGATGAGGGAGGAGAGCCTGGAGGCCTCCAAAGGTGGCCCTGCTGGTAGCATCCTGAGTCTACTGAGGCTTGAACTTGGGGCCTCATACCTGCTGCACAGACACTCTCCATGCCTCCAGCCTTGCCTTTTTGCTCTTTTAATTATATTTCAGTAGGGCAAGCCTTGAACCTTAATCCTTCTAGCTCTACCCCCCCCCATCTAACTGGGATCACTTGGCTTCTTGGTGTTGGGGGTCTTGCCAACTTTCCTCCTGGACTGACTTTGCACCATGATCCTCCAGATCTCTATCTCTTGAAAAGCTGAGATTATAGATGTGAAACAATATGGCTGGCCAACACTGATGTCTCTTGATCCAAAGGCTGAAGGCTTCTCTAGTGCATGACCCAGAAACGAAAGCTGGCCTCATTAATTCCCTCTGTGAGCATTTACATTGCTTGGTGCTTGTGGAGCTCTGCAGGATGGAAGGGCAGGCCCTGTTGTCTCCAGGGAAGGCAGGTGGGAAGCAGGCAATTACAGGAGGAAATAGTGTGGAGACCAGGGAGTCTACAGGGACTGTGGGTCTACAGCAGAGGTGCTGGCTCTCGGTGGGTGGCCAGCAGCTACCACAAGGAAGGTCTCCTGGAAAAGGGAACAACTATTCTGGACATGCAAAGAATAAGTAGGTCCCAAAGTGAGAATGGCAAAAATTTTTAAAGCTGAATGATGTCGGTGAGAGGCAGTGGGGTCCAGCAACAGTGGAAATACAAATTCTCCTTGGCACCATACTCTCACAATGAAAGCAACCTTAATCTTGGTGATAGCGTCCAGAACATCACAGGTGAGAGGGCTGACTGCCAAATTGTTGGTAACAACAACAACAACAAAGGACCAATTAGGAAAAAGCAGAATGTCCTCAGCTGGTGACAGATGATGAATGAAAGCTGAAGTCCTGGGGTACAATGCTGGCTTTCCCACTCCCATGGCTCCAGGAAGCTCCCAGGTAAGCCCTCCTTCCCCAGAAGCAGAAGGAAGGGAAGGTCTACTTACCTTCATGTCTTTTCTGAAGCCTGAAACAATGCAGCACCTAGCTGCCTGGAGTCAAGGACACAGACACTCCTCAGGCAGTTAGAGCCAGGCCAGGAGGGTAAGGGAGAGGTCTGGAAGAATGAGGACAACACAAGAGTTTGACTTTCGTCAGTAATGTGTTATTTGCTTATTTATTTAGTGCTGATCCTGGGGCTTGAACTCAGGGCCTGGGCCCTGTGGTTATTTTTGTTTGTTTGCTTGCTTGGTTTTTGATCCTGTGGCTCAGTGGTAGAGCCTGTGAGTCAGGTTCAATCCCCAGCACAATTTAAATGCTCCCAAGAGGGAAGAGTAAGAGATTACCATCTAGTCAACTCACTAGTGGGGGGACAAACTTCACAGGGAGACCCTATGTGAAAGAAAGACTGGTAGGATTGAAATTGGGGCTCAGGGGTAAAGCGCTTTCCTAAACTGGAGGCCAATCCCAAATAGGGTGGGATGTTCTGAGCAGGCCAAGCGTTTCCTGGAGGGGAGAGTGTGATGGAAATTCTGTAGATGCTTATTTTAGTCTTGTGCTTGTCTGTATGTTCAAGAGAGCTCATGATGATTAAAGTGGTTTTTAAAGACCAGGTAGGCAGACTGACTCTTGACCTGATGGCTGGTCACCCAGGTGTCCCTTTTTATGATTTGTTACATGGTACTTTTTGTTCTATGTGATTTTCTTTAGAGACGAGCCATTTCACAGTTGTGAGAAGTTAAAAAAGAAAGAGTAGGCGAGAGGCTGGGTGAGAAGCACAGTCCTAGCTAGGGGAAGCCGCCAGGGCCAGTGTAGGGTTGGGGAGCAGGGAGCGAGGAGGCCTGGGGAAGATGTGGGCTGGGGGAGGGTGCAAGGTCTGCCGGGGAGGATGCTGGACAAGGGTCAGGTTCAGGACCCAAAGAAGATGCTCTGTCCCCCGAGCAGCAGCAGGCCCCCTCCCCCACCCTGTGCCCTGTGTGTATGCTGGGGCCTGACTGGGGGAAAGGATGGATTTAATGGAGCTCCTGGTCCTGGTGTGGTGGGAGGTAGTTGCTGTGGTCTATAGCTGGTGGCAGCCCTGCTGACTGGATCTGGTGGCAGCTGCCACCAGATAAGGACAGAGGGTAAGGACAGACAGAGGGCACAGGGCCAGGGCTGCTCTGTGCCCCCCAAGCGATCCCTCTCCCCACTGCAAACTAGGCTTGTAGAGGCTGGAGGAGAGAGAGGTAGCACCCAGGGGTGGTAGAAACCATTAGTTTTTCTGCAGGAAGCAAAAAAAACAAGCTTCAAGAGAAGGAATGTGTTTGAACTTTATGTACTGCTCCTAAGACTTGAACTCAGGGCCTACGTGTTGTCTCTGAGCTTTTGTGCTCAAGGCTAGCATTCTACCACTTGAGCCACAGCTCCACTTCTGGCTCTTGGTAGTTCATTGGAGATAAGAGTCTCATGGGCTTTCCTACAGGGCTGGGTTTGAATCACAATTCTCAGAACTCAGCCTTGCGAATAGCTAGGATTACAGGTATAAGCTACTTGTCACCCTGGCAAGATCCCTTTTTTTTTTTTGGCAGTACTGGGATTTGAACTCAGGTCCTCATGATTGCTAGGCAGATGCTCTACTACCTGAGCTACACTCCCAGTCCTAAGCATTTTTTAAAGCTTAGGCCAGCCTGGGCTGTAAGCCTCCTCCTTGTGTTTCCCTGTGTAGATACATACCACTACTGCCATCTGTTCTGTTTATAGTTGTAATAAGAAGCACACACCACTTCAGCCAGCCATTTGTTGATAATGGGGTTTTGAAAACTTTTTTTTTCCTGGACTGGCCTTAAACACAATCCACAATTATCTCCCAAGTAGCTAGAATTACAGGCTTGAGACACTGTAGGTGGCTAAATTTCAGAATACTTCCATCACCAGAAAAAGCCATACCCTTTAGCCATCAGCTCTGCTTCCCCTGTACTTCCAGCCCTACGCAACCACTAATGTACTTTGTCTCTATAGAGATTTGCCTATTTAGAATATTTTAGATAAGTGGAATTGTAAAACATGTGGTCTTTTATGACAGGTTAAGTGCATTCCTTTCCATGGTTATATGGCAGTCTGCCATATAAACTTACCACAATTTTATCTATCCAAATAAAGGATATAGAATTCTGCTTTAAACTGTTGTAAGAAAACTGTCACGAGAAATAGAAATCACCACTTCAGAGGCCAAATTGTGAGTCTTTATTGGAGGGCTGGAGGTCTGCTGGTGGACCCTTGCCTCAAAGACTAGCAGCCCCTAATGTAGCTAGCACAAAGTTTATATAGGCCAAGGCCACACAAGGTGGGTGGAATCAAACCTAACAAAAGTGTTATACATAGGACACTTAAATCTAATAGAAATGTTAAATATAAGCAAGCCATCTAATGAAACAATCAGGGGAAATCAAGGACCAATTATCAAGTTGGTGCATAAGCCCAGTTTCCTTACTTCAAAACTAAGCTGGGAAAAAGAAGCAAGGGTCATGGGCTGGGAAGGTGGCTCAGTGGTAGCGCGCTTGCCTTGCATGCATGAGGCCCTGGGTTCGATTCCTCAGCACCACATAAGCAAAAAGAAAAAAGCTGGAAGTGGTGCTGTAGCTCAAGTGGTAGAGTGCTAGCCTTGAGCTGAAGAGCTGAGGGACAGCGCCCAGGCCCAGAGGCCCAGAGTTCAGGCCCCACGACCGGACCCAAAAATAAATAAATAAATAAGAAGCAAGGGTTGGGTGGCGGGGGGGGGAGGGGAGAGGGGGAAGAAGCTGTATTTACTTTCCTATCTGGACAAAAAAATACAACTTAAAAATCTAACATAAAGCTGGGTGCCGGTGGCTCTTGCCTATAATGGGAGACTCTTATCTTCAATAAACCACTCCGAAAAACCAGAAGTGGTGCTGTGGCTCAAGTGGTAGAGCACTTGCCTTGAGCTGAAGAGCTGAGGGACAGCACCAAGGCCCAGAGTTCAAGCCCAACAACTGAAAAAAAAAATCTGACAAAGATTAAGCATGGATGTAATCCTAACTGCTTGAGAAAGCAGAGCTCATAAGATTGTGGTTTGAGGTCATCCTGAGCATAAAAATTCAAGAGACTCAATCTTAGTCAATGGCTAGGCATGGTGGTGTGTACTACAAGGGTAAATATAAATAGGAAGATCACAGTCCAAGCTGGCCCAGGCATGAAGGGAGACCATATCTTGAAAATAACTAGCAGGCCGGGCATCAGTGGTTCACGCCTGTAATCCTAGCTACTCAGGAGGCTGAGATCTGAGGATCCCAGTTCAAAGCCAGCCTGGGCAGAAAAGTCCATGAGACTCTTATCTCCAATAAACCACCAGAAAAGTGTAAGTGGTGCTGTGGCTCAAGCGATAGAGCGCTCGCCTTGAGCTGAAGAGTGCAGGGACGGTGCCAGAGTTCAAGCCCCACAACCAACAAAAAGAGAAAAGAAAAGAACTAGTAGAAAAAGGTACTAGCAGGGTGGTAGAATGCCTGCTTAGCAAGCTCAAAGACCTGAGTTCAAACCTTAGTACCAACACTAAAATATAAAATCTTGACAAAATGGATGAAACAGCAGTGTCCAAGACACTGGAGACCAGACAACAAAAGATAGTTATCTCATAGAGGAGTGAGTCCTGTGACTGCCCAGCTTTGCAGTCTATATATGGTCTCAAGGCTGCCAGACAGAGACTGGCAAGCTGGGCCTACCTAGCCGGTATGGACTTCCTAAGATGAAGCCCAGTCCTAGCGGACTTCCCAAAATGGGAACATGAAATTGAACATCCAGGGAGGTCAAGATAGAGTTCACAGGAAGTTCTTCTGGGGACAAGAGAGCCTTGGAGAATGAGGAACTATCCCATCCTGGAGGAAAGAACCATCTGAATGGAGCAGAAGGAATATTCTCAGAATTCACACAAGTCTGAGAACAATGTCTGTTCCTATAGGCAGACCCAAGAAAATCAACTGATTTCTAAAGAAGTGAAGCACATTCCTCAACAAAGCCTGAGAATATTCATAGAATACAATTTAAGGTAAAATTGACCATGTATAACATCCACTAATAACCCTGGCTACTCAGGAGGCTGAGAGCTGATGATTAAGGCTCAAAGCCAACCTGAGCAGGAAAGTTCATGAGACTCTTATCTCCAATTCATCACCAAAAAGCTGGAAGTGGCATTGTGGCTCAAGTGGTAGGGAGACAGCACCCAGGCCCTGAGTTCAAGCCCCAGGACTGGAACAAAAACAAAAAATTACCAAGCATGTTGAGTATGGTGGTGCATACATACCTAAAATCTTAAAACTTGGGAAGCAGAGGGAGGAGGATTACAAGTTTGAGGGCTACATAGGAAGTTCCAGATCAGGCTAGGCAACATAGCAAGATTCTGTCTCAAAAAAAAAAAAAGATGACTAAATGAAATTAAATAGAATATAAATATGTGTGTGTTTACATGTATGTATGTATGTATATATATATATATATATATGTATATGTATATATACATATGTGCTGGTAATAGGGCTTGAATTCAGGGCCTTACATTATCACTTGCCTTTTTCACTCTACTACTTGACCCATGCCACTAGCTCTATTGTTTTTGCTGGTTAATTGGAGGTAAGAGTCTTGTGGATTTGTCTGCCCAGCCTAGCTTAGAACTACAATCCTCAGCCTCCTGAGTAGCTAGAATTAGAGGCAAGAACTATCAGCACCAGGCAGATGACATATTTAAAAAGCCCAAATTGCATTTCTATAGATGAAAACTATGCTCAATGGGATTACCAGCACATTAGACATTGCAGATATATTGATTAGTAAACTTGAAAACACAGCAATAGAAACTATCCAAGAAGAAATAAAGGGATATGATTTTTTAAAAAAATGAATATGGACGGGAGTGGAGCTCAATGGTAGAGCATTTTGTTTATCATGTGCAAAGAGCTGGGGATTTGATTCTCAAAAAGACCCCAGAACATTACAGTTAGGGTGCAATTTCAAGCTATCTAATATATGTGAAATTGGTATCAGTGGGGAAAAAAGGAATGAGATAGAAAAACTATTTGAGGAAATATGGTAAAACACATTCTTTTTTTTTCTTTTTTTCCAGTCCTGGGGTTGAACTCAGGGCCTGGGGACTATCCCTGAGCTTCTTTTGCTCAAGGCTGGCACTCTACCACTTGAGCCACAACACTACTTCTGGTTTCTTCTGTTTATAGGGTACTGAGGAATTGAACCCAGGGCTTCATGCATGCTAGGCAAGTGCTCTACCACTAAGCCACATTCCCAGCCCCAGAACACATTCTCTTTTTTTTTTTTTTTGTTTTGTTTTTTGGGTCCGGTCGTGGGGCCTGAACTCTGGACCTGGGCGCTGTCCCTCAGCTCTTCAGCTCAAGGCTAGCGCTCTACCACTTGAGCAACAGTGCCACTTCCAGCTTTTTTTCTTTTTGCTTATGTGGTGCTGAGGAATCAAACCCAGGGCCTAAGGAATGCAAGGCAAGTGCTCTACCACTGAGCCACCTTCCCAGCCCACCAGAACACATTCTTAATTTGTTGAAAACTGTAAAATTTGTACCACCAACAAGCTCAAAGAGCTCCAAGCACAATAAACCCAAGTAAAAACTATATCAAAACACACAAAATGAGGGCTGGGAAGGTGGCTCAGTGGTAGAGCGCTTGCTTTGCGTACATGAGGCCCTGGGTTTGATTCCTCAGCACCACATAAGCAAAAAGAAAAAAGCCAGAAGTGGCACTGTGGCTCCAGTGGTAGAGCGCTAGCCTTGAGCTGAAGAGCTGAGGGTTAGCACCCAGGCCCAGAGTTCAGGCCCACGACCGGACCCAAAAAAAAAAAAATAAATAAAAAATAAAAAAAAATAAAAAAAAATTAAAAAAAAAAACACACAAAATGAAAATCTTAAAAGAAGCTGGAAAAGCCAAGTACTATGGCTCATACCTCTAATCCCAGCAATTGGGAGGAAGGTATTGGGAGGATTAATCTGTCAGACTTTTTGCTTAGGCAAAAAAGAGAGAGAGAGAGAGAGACTCTAAGCAAATAAACTGGGGCATGATGGCATGCGTCTGAGGTTCTAGACACACTGCAGGTTGTCAGAAGGAGGATCAGTCTGAAACCTCTCTAGGCAAAAATGAGAGTCTTAGCTGCAAAAATAAGGTAAAATGGAAGAGCTCAAATGATAGAGCACTACCTAGCAAGTACAAGGCCCTGAGTTCAAATTCTAGTATTTTGATAAAAGTATCATAGAAAAATTTCAGTCATACAAAACTGAAACAATTAATCTCTAGAATTTATAAACATTGTTAAAAGAAAAAGCCTTCAGGCCAAAGAAAAATTATTCCAGATGGGAATACAAAAGGAACAAAGAGGGCTGGGGAGGTGGCTCACTGGTAGAGCGCTTGCCTTGCATGCATGAGGCCCTGGGTTCAATTCCCCGGCACCACATAAGCAAAAAGGGAAAAAACCAGATGTGGCACTGTGGCTCAAGTGGTAGAGCACTAGTCTTGAGCTGAAGAGCTGAGGGACAGGGCCCAGGCCCAGAGTTCAGGCCCACAACTGGACCCAAACAAACAAAAAAGGAACAAAGAAGGTATTAGACCTCTAATAAATGGGAGAGGCATCTGGTCTTTGCCTGTAGAGGAAGGCAAATAGCTCCAGGAGTCAAAGGATGACTTCTATCCCATTATAGAAGTCCATGAGGAGCCAGGCTCTGGTGGCTCATACCTGTGGTCCTAGCTACTTAGGAGGCTGAGATCTGAGGACTGTGGTTCAAAGTCAGCCCAGACAGGAAAGTCCATTAGACTTATCTCCAATTAACCTCCAGAAAACCAGAAGTGGCACTGTGGCTCAAAGTGGTAGAGTGCTAGCCTTCAGTGAGAAAATTCAGGGATAGTCCATATGCTCTGAGTTCAAGCCACATTCTCTTTCCCTCTCTCTCTCTCTCTCTCTATCTCTCTCTCTCACACACACACACACAGGCATGCATGCACACACAGAAGTCTATGACTATATACAAGGCAGTAAAGCTATCTGCATGCAAAAAACAAAAGGCAGGAAATCTCAGCAGTGAATCTGTGCATGAAACCTTCTCAACTGCTCTCACAGTCTTTTCAGGTTTATCTAGTGGCACAATACTACTGCTTATCCTGTTATCCACTTTATGGAGAAGTTATTCACAGAATACCTACTCTGTGCTCAACAACATCCTTGGCTTTGGAAGAAAATAAAGCTGACCCAGATACACAGGCTTTAAGGATCTCCCAGTGTATAACAAATCACCCTCAAAGGAAGTAATAAACACACGAGGGAGAGCAAGAGGTATTCCAGCTACAACTACAGAAAGATCATCTCCATTGAAACCCTCTGAAGAATGAGCATTGAGAAATATTTACTTAAGAGAGAATGCATCTTTTCTCTTTCACTTTTTTTTATGGTCGTGAGGCTTGAACTCAGGGCCTGGGTGCTGTTCCTGAGCTTTTTTTGGTCAAGGCTAGCACTCTACCACTTTGAGCTGTAGTTCCACTTCTGGTTTTGTGGCAATTAGTTGGCGATAAATCTCATGGACTTCCTGCCTGGGCTGGCTTTGAACTGCAATTCTCAGACCTCAGCCTCTTGAGTAGCTAGGGTTACAGGTGTGAGCCACGGGTGCTGGGCATCTTTTTTTGCTTATCTGTTGGCAACTTCTAATTAAAATATTAAGTACCTTTTTTAAAATATTTGAATTTCTCCTGCCTCTGCCACTTTAACTGTGTTTGAAACTGCAAGGGAAAAGCTGAGGAAAAGAGGGAAAGAGAGGTGGGGAGAGGGAGAAGTCGGAGAGGGGATAAAGCAGCGGAATGCAGGAAGTTGTTTCTCACTACCAAAATATCTAGATTTACCAATGCCAGAGATGGGTGTAAGAGGATGAACTTAGGGCTTGCAGCAGGTTTGTTGGATGTGTAAGAGATGTAAAAAGAGACAATAGTTTGGTTGGGGAGGTTTAGGAAAACATTTATATTACACTTCAGATATTCTATGAATTTATTTCCTTGGTTTAGTACATTCTTGTTTCAGAATTTCAGCCTATCTTGTCTATACTGAAGAAAGTTGCAGCCAGGCTTTATCTTGGACTCGGGATCTGATAAAATATAAACATCTCCATTCTGAGTTGGACATGGTAGATATACCTGTAATCACAGCTGTTTGGGAGGTGAAGGTAGAAGGGTTGTGAGTTTAAGGACAGCCCAGGCTGTAACAATAATAATAATAAATAGATGCCAATGGCTCATGCCTGTAATCCTCGCTACCTAGGAGGTTGAGATCTAAAGATTGTGCTTCAAATAATCCTGGGAAGACAAATCAGAGACCCTTATTTCCAATTAACCAGCAAAAGACTGGAAATAGAAGTGTGGATTAAGTGGTAAAGCCCCAGCTGTGAGCAAATGTGCAAGACCCTGAGTTCAAGTACCAGAAAACCAAAAATAGGCTGGTTCCTTTGGTTTATTCCCTGTTGTCACTGTTATTGCCACTTGTCTTGTATGTAAGTTTTTCTGATTTGGGGAAGTGAAGGGGAATCAGAAATGACGAGACAAAGGGCAAAGGGTGAACCAATGCAACAGCAATACTCAATACTCACAAAATACTACTTTGGAAAAGAACTTTACAACTTGGGGGGGGGAAGCAGAAGAAAACAAGGGAGTGGGTAACACTGTTCGACAGGAAATACACTCGTTACTTATGTAATTGTAACCCCCCTGTAAAAATAGGTCAGGTCAGCTGGGTGCTGGTGGCTCATGCCTGAAATCCTAGCTATTCAGAAGGCTGAAATCTAAGAATTGCAGTTTGAAGCCAGCTCAGGCAGGACAAGCCCATGGAACTCTCATCTCCAGTTAACCACAAAATGCCAGAAGTGGAGCTATGCCTCAAATGGTAAAGTGCTAGCCTTGGAGCAAAAAAGCTCAGGGACAGTACATAGGCCATGAGTTCAAGCCCTAGTATTGATGAAAAAAAAAAAAAAAGGTTTTGAAGCATGATGGCACGTGCCTGTCATCCCAGCAACTGGGAAACTGAGACAGGATTACAAATTCAAGGCTAGTCTAGGCTGTGTACATCTATGTCATCTATATTTATATATCGTCTATGTCCACATCTGTCTTTATAGTAAGATTTGGTGTCAGAAAAACAAATGAAAAAGGGGCTGGGGATGTACCTCAGCAGTAGAGTGCTTGCCTAGCATGCATGAAGCCCTGGTTCAATTTCTCAGCACCACATACACAGAAAAAAGCCAGAAATGGTGTTGTGGCTCAAGTGGTAGAGTACTAGCCTTGAGCACAGAGAGGCAGCTCCAGGACTGGCAAACAAACAAACAAAAAACCAAATGAATAAGTAAGTTTCAAGTTCCAGATGAATTGTTTTAAATGAATTTCTTGTTATGGTAAAGGTACAAATATACAATTTATCATTTAATGCATTTCTAGGTGTATAATTTAGGTGCCGTAAGTAAAATTACACCTCATCTCCAGAATATCTTCTCAAACAAAACTGTACACAGTACACAATTTCTCTCTAGTCTTCCTTGACAAAGCAGACCTTGACAAAGCAATTCTCTTTCTGGCTCTAGGACTTTGACTGTTGTAGGAACCTCATATAAATGGAATGAGATAGAGTTTGTCTTTTTTTTTTTTTTTTGGTCATAGGGCTTGAACTAAGGGTCTGGGCTCTGTCCCTGAACTACTTTGCTCAAGGCTAGCACTCTACCACTTAGAACCATAGTTCCACTTCCATTTTTTGAGTGGTTAATTGGAGATAAGAGTTTCACAGGGACTTTTCTGCCGGGGCTGGCTTTGAACTGCAATCTTCAGCTCTCAGCCTCCTGAATAGCTAAGGTTACAGGCATAAAACACTGGTGACTGGCAGAATTTGTATTTTTGTATCTGATTTATTGCACTCAGAAATAAGTGCAGGTCTAAGAAGGTTAACCGTGTTGTAGCATGTATCAAAGTTCACCTCTTTTTCAAAGTTGAATTCTGTTCTGTTGTGTATGGCTATGTTTTGTTCATCCATTCATCCATCAAGCTTGATGCTCCTTCCCATTGTAAATAATTGGGAGTCTTTGCTCTTAATTCATTTAGTATATCTACCCTGCCCCCACCCTAGGACTGGGTATTAAATTCAGCCCCTTGTGCTTACAAGGCAAGTGCATTACTTCTTGAGCCAAACCCCCAGTCCTAGAATTTAATTCCTAATTCAGTATTTGTATGTGTGTCATGGGACTTGAACTTAGGTGCTGTCCCTGAGCCTTTTTGCTCTGAGGTAGCATTCTACCTCTTGAGGCACAGTTCTATGTCCAGCTTTTTGGTTGTTAATTGGAGATAAGAGCCTCAGACTATCCTGCTTGGGCTGGCTTCCAACTGTGAACTTCGGATCTCAGCCTCCTGTGTAGCTATGATTATAGGTATGAGCCACTGGCACCCTGCTCCTCTTGTTTTCATTTATTGTTTTTTTTTTTTTTTTTACTATAGCTGTCTTAATGGTTATTTCTTCTTGTGATTTTGATTTGCATTTTCCTAATAGGTAGTAATGCTGATTATCTTTTTCTGTGCTTATTGATGGGTGGCTTTTTAAATGTAAATTTAAAATTGAAAATGATTTTTATGTTTATTTAAATTAGCAAGTCTGGATAAAGGAGGTACCTATGAAGTTAAAAATATTTTTATTTTTTTGGTAGGTTGTGGGGCTTGAACTCTGGGCCTGGTTGCTGTCCCTTAGATCTTCAGCTCAAGGCTAGCGCTCTACCACTTGAGCCACAGCATCACTTCCAGTTTCTTGAATGGCTTATTAAAGATAAGTCTCATAGATTTTCCTGCCTGGGCTAGCTTTGAACCAGGATCCTCAGATCTCAGCCTCCTGAGTAGCTAGGATTACAGGCATGAGCCACTGACGCCCGGCAAGTTAACAATATTTTTGTAGATAGGCGCTGGTGGCTCATACTTGTAATCTTACATACCTAGGAGGTTAAGATCTGAGGATCACGGTTTGAAGCCAACCTGGGCAGGAATGTCTGTGAAATTCTTATCTCCAATTAACCACCACAAAACTAGGAAGTTAGTCTTCAATTTTCTTTTCTTTTCTTTTTTTTGTCAGTCATGGGGCTTGAACTCTGGGCCTGGGCGCTGTCCCTCAGCTCTTGAGCTCAAGGCAAGAGCTCTACCACTTGAGCCACAGCACCACTTCCGGTTTTATTGATTTATTGGAGATGAGTCTCACAGACTTTCCTTAATTTTATACAGTTCAAAGTCTGAAGAATGTTTTAGACAGGTTCTCACTATGTAGCCCAGGCCTGCCTCCAACTCACTATCCTGCCTCAGTTTCCTGAGTGATGGAATTACAAATGTGTGCCACCCTGACCAAAAAGCAAAATTTATGTGTATCTTAAATATAAAACAGGAATCTTCAGAGATATTTCTGACAGGCACTTTCTGGCTCTCATTAGATGCCTGGGATTGTTTCTCTTCCTTCTTGATAATACAAGTACCAAAGAGGACAAGGCTTGCATGGGATCTCAAGTTGTTGGTGTGGGAACTATGTAGTTAACCAGGACCCTGGGCTCATGTCTCTGTCTGCCCATTGCCTCACCCCAGCAGTGTGTCTAATACCTGGAGGCCTGGCCTAAATATTACTTAAGATATAAAGGGTCTGACTCTGTAAGGTAGGGGGTATGAGTCAATGAGGAAACAGAGACCCTTTTGATAGGTGAGGGAGTTGCCTGCATTCACCCCCCCCCCCTTGGCATCTGACTCCCTTATATTGGGGTTTCTATTCTGGCAATCAAAGCCCCATCTCCCAGCCCCAGTTCACCTCCCTCTACTCAAACATGATGCTTACTTTTGCACAAATAGATGACTCCTGAAATGGCACCCATACTCCCTTCCCTATTTCTCTCATAGCTCACTGTCAGTCATAACCCCATCTATACCTGAGGACTTGGCTTAAATGCCCTCCTCTCCCAGAAGTCTTTGCAGAGCCTCCTTCCCTACCATTAAGCTCCATATCCTTTTTGGTTCCCCTTTTCTTCCTGTTGCCAAACTGACTTTTGCTTTCCCAGCCCTAAGGGTTTAGATGCCAACTCAGACTGGGGCAGGGTAGGAGGCAAAAGAGGAAGTGGAGGAGAGTGGCCAGGCTGAGGCCTGAAGAGGATGAGATGGTTCCAGATGAAGGAGGAGGCCACGCCTTGGCCAGTGGCTGGGCTTCATGCTGTAGCGATGGGAGAGGGGGATATTTCAAGCAGAAGAGCAATTGTGTTAGCTTTTAGGACTTTTGCTTGGGTTGCCATGTAGAGGATGAACTAGACAGATGCGCAGAGGTTGAGGCAGCTGAGAGGTCACTGACTACCCCTGTATTGGAGGGATTGATAATAGAGGTCTGGATCAGGACAGAATGAAGGCAGAAGGCAGCTCATTAGGGATTACTAACTTGAAATAATGACTCTGCTTTAAAGGAAAGACCATTCTGAGGCAAGTATGAATGACAGGAATTCAAGTTACTTGAATGTGCCACCACGGAAGAGATTAGTTACATGAATTTTTAGTCACAAGAAAAAGAAAGCAGGAAGGGCTGGGAAGGTGGCTCCATGGTAGAGCGCTTGCCTTGCATGCATGAGGCACTGGGTTCAATTCCTCAGCACCAAATAAGCAGAAAAAAAGCCAGAAGTGGTGCTGTGGCTCAAGAGGTAGTGCACTATCCTTGAGCTGAAGAGCTGAGAGCTCTTCACACCATCACACCACAACCAACAAAAAGAAAGCAGGAAAGCAATACACTTAATAAGTATGTTGGTGGGAGCCTCAGGTATGGGGACTACAGCAAAGTGGAGAAATCCCTCCTCCAGGTTTTAGATGTCATCTTATAGTATCCTTAGCTTTAGGGTTGGTGGAGCTGAAGGTCTGCTAAGCCAATTGGATAGTGACAAGAATGTTCGGTCAGATACCTAAGTTAAGCCAACTGACTATTCAGTGACTTAACCCCAGATAATTTTGGCTCACAATCTATAATAATCTCTCTTAATCCTCATGCCCTCCTCAACTGAGATTGAGCAGTCTGCAGGACGTTCTATATAAAGGCAGCTTCTTCAGAGAATGGATCATTTAGGAGGTAACAGTCCATGAGCCCTAGTGCTCTTTGGAAGCAGACCTGCTAAGTCTCACCGAAGCTGAAGAATGGTCTGATTCTTCTTCATCCAACACGCCAGTACTATGTGCATACCAGGAGACACTGCAGTAGTCCTGGAGCTACCTTCTCTGTACTGCAGGTGGCACCCAGGTCCCCAATCACAGGGGCCACCACAGATAAAACGATGCAACATGGGCCTTGAAAAATAGGAGACAGAGCCAGGCGCTGGTGGCTCACGCCTGTAATCCTAGCTACTCAGAAAGCTGAGATCTGAGGATCACGGTTCAAAGCCAGCCCGGGCAGGAAAGTCTGTGAGACTCTTATCTCCAATAAAACCACTAGAAAACTGGCATTGTAGCTCAAGCGGTAGAGCGCTCACCTTGAGCTGTAGAGCTGAGGGACAGCGCCCAGGCCCAGAGTTCAAGCCCCACGACGGACAAAAAACAAAAAAACAAAAACAACAACAACAAAAGGAAACTGGGGGGGCTGGGAAGGTGGCTCAGTGGTAGAGCGCTTGCCTTGCATGCATGAGGCCCTGGGTTCAATTCCTAAGCACCACATAAGCAAAAAGAAAAAAGC
>NW_012267348.1:4136401-4165528 GCF_000151885.1 Dipodomys ordii | reverse complement strand
ACCACATAAGCAAAAAGAAAAAAGCTGGAAGTGGTGCTGTGGCTCAAGTGGTAGAGTGCTAGCCTTGAGCTGAAGAGCTGAGGGACAGCGCCCAGGACCAGAGTTCAGGACCCATGACCGGACCCAAAAAAAAAAAAAAAAAAGGAAACTAGGAGACAGGGAAACTGTGAAGCCCTGAGTCCTTAAGATCAAGAAAATTGTGACAAGATCTTAACTTCAAAGCTCTTTACCCCCTACCCCAGTGGACCTGGGTTGCAGCATGTGCGCTGGTTCTGCACATCTCCAATAACTTCCTCAAGGGTTAAGGCTTGTTATCCAGCTCTAAACTGTTTTTCAACCTTTTGGATATGCAGGAGTAAGGATAGAAACTTCTAGTATTTAAAGTATGTTAAAACTCTAGTGAGCCGTGCGCCAGTAGCTACTCAGGAGGCTGAGATCTGAGGATCACAGTTCAAAGCCAGCCCGGGCAGGAAAGTCTGTGAGACTCTTATCTCCAATAAACCACTAGAAAATGGGAAGTGGCTCTGTGGCTCAAGCGGTAGGGCGCTCTCCTTGAGCTGAAGAGTGCAGGGACAGAGCCCAAGCCCAGAGTTCAAGCCCCACAACTGACAAAAAAATTAAAAAAAAAATAAAAACAACTCTAGTGAAAACACATGTGAAAAACATTAACTGAGTGTTCAAGTCTGTTTTTTTTTAATTGTAAAAACCATACAGAGGGGTTACAGTTACATTAGTAAGGTAATGAGTACATTTCCTATTGAACATTGTTACCCCCTCCTTTGTTTCCCCCCTACCATCCCTTCCCTCTCCACCTCCCTAACTCCCCTCCCCCCCACCCCCACACCAAAGTTGTAAAGTTCGTTTTCAACATAGTGTCTTGTATATCTCATTGTTACAATCGGTCAACCTGTATTCTTATTTCAGCATTTTGTTACTTCCCTTCCCCTCCCTCAATTAGAAAAATGTATATACAAGATGCAGGGCACCAACATCAAATACAGTGAAAACAGGGGTTATGCCGTGAGGGAAGAACATACCAAAGAAACAAAAAAAAATCACATAGTACATTATAAATACATTAAAAACAATAGCAAGAAAGAAAAAAACAAGTTGTGTCCCTATCTTGGGGTTCATTTCGCTTAACATCATCTTACATGGTGATATGTACATATTGACCTTTTCTACTTGTCCTAGATATATACTAGTTAGAGCAAATAAGGGAAACCATGAGACCTATGTTTCTTTGGGCCTGACTTAGTTCGCTTAATATAATCTTTTCCAAGTCTTTCCATTTCCTAACAAATGGGGCAATGTCATTCTTTATGATGGTGGCATAGAATTCCATTGTGTATATATACCACATTTTCTTGATCCATTCATCCAGAGGGGCATCTGAGTTGGTTCCTTATCTTAGCTATGGTAAATAATGCTGCAATAAACATAGTTGTGCTGGCAGCTTTAGTGTGGCCTTGTTTGTGATATTTGGGTAAATGCCCAAAAAGTGGGATTGCTGGGTCATAGGGAAGGTCTATGTGGAGTCTTTGAGAACCCTCCATACTGCTTTCCAAAGTGGTTGAACAAATTTACACTCCCACCAACAATGCAGTAGCATTCCCTCCTGTCCCTGCAACATCTGTTGTTATTAGAGTTCTTGATTACAGCCATTCTAACTGGGGTGAGGTGGAATCTCAAATGTGTTTTTATTTGCATTTCTTTTATGGCTAGAGAAGCTGAGCATTTCTTCATGTGTCTATTGGCCATTCTTATTTCCTCTTCAGAGAAGTTTCTCTTTTAGTCTTTAGCCCACTTATTTATCAGAAAGTTGTTCCTTTGAGGATTTGTTGTTGGGGGATTTTATTTTTTGAGTTCTAAGTATATTTTAGATATGAGTCCCTTGTTTGTTGGATGGCTAGTGAAGATCTTCTCCCAATCTGTGGGCTTCCTATTGATCTTGCTAGCTATGTCCTTTGCCATGCAGAAGCTCTGCAGTTTCATGCAATCCCATTTGTCCAAACTTTCTTTGATTTGTTATGTTTCTGGGTCTTCGTTAAGAGAATTTCAGCCTGTGCCAAGGAGCCCTAGAGTTTCTCCTATTCCTTCCTGTAATGTTTTCAGGGTGTCTGCTTTTATTTCGAGGTCTTTGATCCATTTGGAGTTGATCCTGGTGCAGGGTGATATATAATTCAAGTCTGGTTTCTGAAGGGAACACAAAACTACATCATGAATGACTTGGTGGACTAATAACATCTTTGGTGAGTTAACTGTGACAGAGATTGAAGCAGAAACACATTTTTTGGGGAGATGGGATGTTAAGTGCTTCTCATTGTGGCAAAGTATCTGACACTAACAATTTAAAGGAAGATTTATTTTTGTTGTTTCAGAGTGGTGCCTGGATGTTGATTCTGGCTTGTGGTAAGGCAGATCATGGCAGGAACATTGCTGGAGGCAATAGTGGATAGGAAGCCACCAGGACAAGATAGAGCCCTCAGTGACTGTCTAGGCCACACCCCTGAAAGCTTCCAGACCTTCAAAATAGTTCCATCATTTGGGGACTAAGCCTTCAATACAGGAGCCCATGGAGTACACTTCATAGTCAAACGTTAATCTAGGGAAAGTATTTGCTTGTGTTGGAAACAAAGTGTTGCTCCTGGGCAGACCTGGTTGGGGTGGTTAATAGCCTGCTTAATTTCAGCTCCTTTTATTTTCCTCTGGTCCTGTGGCTTGAATTCAGGGCCTGAGCACTGTCCCTAAGCTTCTTTTGCTCAAGACTACTGCTCCATCACTTGAATCACAGTGCCATTTCTGGCTTTTTCTGAATAGTTTACTGAAGGTAAGAGTCTCATAGACTTTCCTGCCCAGGCTAGGTTTCAACCATGATCCTTAGATCTCAGCCTCCTGAGATCTAGCTAGGTTTACAGGTGTGAGCCACCAATGACCAACTTTTTTTCTTAAACCTCAAGTTCCAATACCCAGAATGGTATTCTCATGTTAGAGTATGGGGGGAAAACTGAACTTAGCACATCTGGGCTGCTATGAACTCAATTGCCTCCTACAAAATCCATTGGTTGGAGCTTCAAGTATCTGTATTTGGAAGCAGAACTTCTAAGAAATAATTGTGGTCTTTTCTTTAGGAGCTGACCATATTAATTCCTTTGTGGGGGCCACAGGGCACGAAAAATGAAGAGGCTGGTTTCTCACTCCTACTTTTTTTTGAAACTGAGTATCATTATGTAGCCCAGGTTGGACTCAAACTCATGATCCTCCTCTGCTTCATTTGAGTGACTGGATTACAGGAACATGAAGTGTCACCTGGCTGTGCTTGGGAAGTAGCAGCAGTTCTGAGAGTGGAGAGCAGAAGCTGAACAAGGGGAGGTGAAGCTTTGAGATATCTAGTCCTGGCCCCAAACCAGGCACACACCAGCCTTCCCAATTCCCCTCCACCCTTCTTGCCAGAATCATCCACAGCAAAGAAAAAGACCTTGAAACCATTCATTTTTCTCAAAACATATATTTACCTCTCCTCTCAGTACATCTTTGAGCACCTTTGCCAGAACCAGGAATGTGCAGGACCCCTTCCCCCCAATACCTGTGCCCTTCCCTAGGCCTTGGTAACAAGGCCCCTCACAGCTTGCACAATGGCGTCCTTGTCAATACCGAACATCTTCAACAGCTCAGCTGGCTTCCCACTTCTTGGTACTTGGCCAACAGCCAGCCGGGTGACAGTGACTCCAGGCTCTCCCATTACTGCAGTGGACACAGCCTCACCTATGCCACCTGGGCAGAGGAAAGGAGGTTGAGTCTGATGAGGAGGCCTCTGCCCCTAGTCTGAATTTATTCCCTGAGATAAGGATGGCTAAGATTGCATATGCTCTATCCTCTAGCCAGAGCAGTCATCTCTAACTGATCACAGTACACAGTGCACTTTCTGCGCTTCATCTTAGTCTAAGTCTGTCTCTACCCCTGGAACCACTCAAAGGAATGAATGGTGAGTACTTGGTAGATGCTTGTGAAGGATTCATTAAAGATAAATTCAATATTGCTTTTCCTGTTTGAGTTTGTATAACCACCTTCTTTATCTGAGCCCCAGGAGGACAGCTGTGGCCCAGAAAACTTAGAGCTGTCTGGGAGCAGATGGGACTTGGCCTACTAACGGGCTTCAGACTCGGCTTGGGAATCTAGATAACTGGCAGCTGCTGGCTCGGCTCTGTGGGCTCCTGCCAATCAGAAAACCAGCGAGAATTCCAACCCCACTGCTGAGAGAAAAAGGTGGACTGTATCCCTGGAGGAAAGCCCTGGCCCTGCTCCAGCCTCCAGCCCGGCACAGCCCCTATTACCTTCATAGTAGTGATCTTCCACTGTGAGGATCCTGCCCTTGGTAGCTCGAGCACTTTCAAGAATGAGCTTTTGGTCCAGGGGCTTGATGGTGAAGGGGTCCAGCACACGGATGTTGATCTTCTCTGTGAGGGAAGAAGGCATGGGCATGGCTGAAGGGAGGGCTGAGTACTGTAGGGTGCCTTACTAGCAGTGGATCTTCAATGGCCCAATGGTGGAAATGTGTTTTCTAAGGGTTTGCACTGAGAGTCTAGCCTGCAGCCTGTTTCTATCCTGGGAAGAACCAATTGTTCTCTTGTTAGGATACCTTTGAATACCAAGGAAGAGCCACAGGGAAGGTACCAGCTGTCTGAAGGCAAAGGCTTATGGAATGACAGGAAGGGGAGCAGTATCTGGTGAGGACCTTATAAAGCCACTCCAGAAGGAAAGATCTAAGTCTAACACGCCCTACCTGGACCCACCTGGTAGGGCTGGGCTTCCCTGGTTCCTCCAGTTCTGTCCTGCTAGCTATAGTCTCCGTCAAGCTTTCCCAAGCCCCTCTTTGCTCCAACTTTTGCTAGTTGATTCCTATTACTCTGAGGTCAACTTACTAAGGATGCCATGCCAACCCTCCACTTTTTGGTGCTCAGCATGACTGACGTCGGTGTAGTGACATCTGTTTGGTGATTCCATTGCAGGACAGCCTAATACCCACCCCCTCCTCATAATATCATTAACTAATATCTGCACAGTCACAATAATAACGACAATAAATACTAAGTCTCACTAACTTTATCATCACAACAGCTCCGTGGGAAAAGTGCCAGTTTACAAATGGGAAACAGGCTTGCTGATAGTGAATAACTTAATTAACTAGTGCTCAGCTGAGTTGTGTTTCCAGTCCCACCAGCAGGCTCCAGTGCCTCTGATCCGATCAGTATACTAGTGCCACTGGACCAGGACTGTGTCCAATGCAGCCCCACACTTAGCATTCACAAGAGGCTTTTAGTTAGTGCCATCATCATGTAACTAGATGAGACTCTCTCTTCAGGTCCCTTTCACCTCACCTTTCTTCAGCAGCTCAGCAGCAGCCAAGGCCTCATGTAGGGTCACTCCAGCTCCAATCACAGTCACTTGATCATCCTTGCTCTTCAGAACCACCTGGGGGTGACAGGCCAGTGAGGCCAGGGTGGAACCTGACTGCTAGGAGTGGCAGCAGGGTGGGTTTGGCTTGCTCTAAGGGGTCTTACTGGGTAAGAACACACTGACCTTAGCTTGTCCAACCTGGAAGTCCTCATTGTTATTGTAGATAATGGCATTTTCTGGGCGGCTGGTCCGGATGAAGCAGATGCCCTGGGATCAAAACAGATAAACTGAAAAACACAGGTGCAGCAACTCAGATCTCAGGGGATATAGTCTTTCTAAAGAAGTCTACCCTCCATGTGCAACTCTCATAGCCCATCAACCCCAAAGGGAAAAGGGGTAGGAAGTGAGGGGTAGATAAGATAGGTAAGTTAGGCCCTCTCTCTGGAGAAGCCTGCACCTCCTTAAGCACACCTGAGAACCTTTCATGGCTTTGCCAGCCCCAGAAGCATCAGGTAGACTGGCTTCTGGGTGGGGGTACTTTTCCAGAACATATCAGCAGGACCCTAGCCTCAGGCAGAGGAAGAGGTCTACCAGGGGGCAGCTCTTGATCTGGATTATGTGGCTCAGCTCATCTTTTTCTGTCTTGGAGAATCCAACTAAAGAAGGGACAATAGACATGACTGTATAGACATAAAATGCCAACATGGCAGAGAAAAGATTAGCAGCAAGTGTGTGTGTATGTGTGTGTGTTGTGCTGATACCAGGGACTGAACTCAGGGCCTTACACTTTATTTTTTTCACTCATGACTGGTGCTCTACCACTTGAGCCATATCTTCAGTCTAGTTTTTGTTTTGCTGATTAAATGGAGCTAAATCTTGAGGATTATTCTGCTCAGGCTGGCTCTGAACCAAGAGCTCTCAGATTTCAGCTTCCTGTATAGCTAGGATAACAGGTATGAGCTACTAATACCATCTTATTGTGTGTTGTTTTTCTTTGTCTAACTTCTTTTTTTTTTTTTTTGTCGGCCGTGGGGCTTGAACTCGGCCTCGGTGCTGTCCCTCAGCTCTTCAGCTCAAGGCGAGTGCTCTACCACTTGAGCTACAGCGCCACTTCCAGTTTTCTGGTGGTTTATTGGAGATAGGAGTCTCACGGTCTCTCCTGCCCAGGCTGGCTTTGAACCGCGATCCTCAGATCTCAGCCTCCTGAGTAGCTAGGCTTACAGGCCTGAGCCACCAGCGCCCGGCTTTGTCTAACTTCTTTAAGCTACAGACAGCAAGAGCAATGTCAATAAGCAACTCTCTAGGGCAGCATATGACCAGCCCTGTGTTTTCAGTGTCTCTGTAGCTGGCCTCCTCTTTGGTCTCTTTAGGGACAAACTGCTTCTAGGAAGAGAAAAAATAGCCCTCCTGACCAACCTTTGTATTGGCTGCTAATTCCACTGCCTTCTCAGTAGCAACTCCATCACTTGGGTAAAAGACAGTTGACATGGGGATTGACCGGAACATTGCCAGATCTTCTAGGGCCATCTGTGAGGGCCCATCTTCTCCTGTGGTATAGGAAAGGAGAAGTTGAAATAAGATCCCCATCCATGGATTTCCCTATCCTGGATCCTCGTCCAATCCCCCATCTCCTCTTTCTGATTTAAAGTCAAGTTACATGAGCAAGGTTCCTAGTTAAACTCACCGATGGACACGCCACAATGAGAGCCACAGAGGTTGATGTTGCTCTCAGAAATGGCTGCCATGCGAATCTGGTCAAAGGCCCGGGTAAAGAAGGCTGCAAATGTGCTGCAGAAGGGCACTGTCCTGTTGCGCGTGGCACAGCCTACAGCGATGCTCACCTGGGGGGCAAGCAAGGTATGTTAGTCCTATGAGGCAGTCAAAGGCTGGCAGGAAGCCGAGGACACCTCCTTAGGCCACCTTCTTTAGAGTGGAAGGTTCTGTAATACTAGCATGCTAATCTCACAAAGTGCTTCTTGTATACCCCAGACTCTGCAGTTTCATGCCAATCCCATGCTTCTACTACTTGAAATAATCATTTCAAAAGTTCTCTTAAACTTTTTCCTTGGAGCTGTTTTTCTAACAAGCAACTCATCTCACTAAGGTTTCTGGAGTCCTTGCTAGCCTCAAGGCCTCTCTCTGCAGAGACCCTGACGTCCTCTGCCCCTTTCCTCCCAGATCAGAGGGCAGTGGCCTCATGCCATCTGAGGTCCAGGCCCTAACCCCTCACTCAGAAGCACTATGGATGATACAAAGTATGTTCTCCCTCAGTTCCTAAATCTGTCAGCTCACATTAGTCTCTTTCCCTACACTGGGGGCCACTCTAGCCCCTCCACCCTGCCAGTGTAGTCTGGACTCAGTAATTTGACAGACAACTTTAGGTTCTGCTGGAGAAAGAACTGTGGGCATATTAGTGGCTTCCAGAAGGTGGAAGCTCCCTGTCCTTAAGGGCCTGCAAGACTGGGTTCCTGGCCAGGATGGGTTATGTTAAAAACAGGGCAAAACATCTTTTTTTCATATATGCATCCTCATAGTGTCTGTAGTAAGAGCCTATACACATAGGCTCAGCAGCCAATTAGCTGCTAAATCCATTACATTTCAGCCTCTTGGTTGAATTGCCTTCTTTGACCTCAGTAGGTCCCTTTCCATTCGTTTCTACATAGAGTTCTTCCTATGTGCACCCTCCCTTCTTATACACACCTATTCACCACAGCATATCTGGACTTAACCACCGTGAACTGTAGCTACTGAGGGTCAACGGTCTATGTAAGATCCTAGTAGGTCTTATGGTCTTCCTTGGCTGGCCTACATGGTCAATATGGCTGCCCAAAGGAGCAAGAGGGCTCGGACTACAGACCATTCCTGGTACCCACCATGTTCTGCTCAGCAATGTAGCACTCAATAAAGCGGTCTGGGTGCTCCTTTTTGAAGATCTCTGAGAAGGTAGAATTCTTGGTGTCCCCATCCAGGGCAATGATGCGGTCACTGGCATGGCCCAGCTTGGCCAGGGCCTGTCCATAGGCCTTGCGAGTGGCTATCTGTAGGAAAGAGAGCAGGAAGCTCTAAGTACCACTGGGGCATATTATGTATAGAGATATGTCCTAGAGTCCTGCCTGCCTCTTAGGCTTCTGAAGTTTTTAGGGAGAAGGGTAAGAGTGGGGAGTCAGAAAAAAGGAAGACCAAGTAACAGGTCTTCTAGAAAATTGTGTGTGTGTGTGTGTGTGTGTGTGTGTATGCGCGTGCGCACCAGTACTGAGGCTTGAACATAGCCTCTCTTCAGCTCAAGGCTAGCACCCTACCACTTGAGCCACAGCGCCACTTCCAGTTTTCTGAGTGGTTTATTAGAGGTAAGTCTCACATGGACTTTCCTGCCCAGGCTGGCTTTGAACTGCAATCCTCAGATCTCAGCCTTCTGAGTGGCTAGAATTACAGGAGTGAGTCATCAGCACCTGGCTGGCCTCATATTCTTGCTCAGCTTTTCTATTCATGAACGGTGCTTTCATTTAAGCCATACCTCTACTTCCAGCATTTTGCTGTTGATAGGCTCACTCAGGGGAAGGCCCTGGTGCAGGACCCTTGGTCTCATCTGACACTCTTTGTTCTTATTTCTGCCAGTAGCTATCTGTATGACTATGAACAAGTTCCTTGTCAACTCTGCACATTCCAGAGCTGGCTGTGCTCAAGGCAATTGACAGGAAACAGGGATCCTTAGTTTAACTCATATTGCCTAATTGATATCTTTCCCAATTTTTTTTTTTTTTGGTTGGTTGTGGGGTTTGAACTCAGAGCTTGGATACTGTCCCTGAGCCTCTTTGTGCTCATGGCTGGTGGTGCTCTACCACTTGAGCCACAGTGCCACTTGCCGTTTTTGAGGGATTAATTGAAGATAACCTCAGATCTCAGCCTCCTGAGTAGCTAGGATTATAGGCATGAGGCACTGGTGCCCACCTCCTTTCCCAACTTTCTAGAAGATACATGTTAGCTGTAGGAAACCAGAGAACCAGGACTGCCTCACCCTCAGCCACACCATCACCAGAAAATGTTTAACTACATACCTTGTCCCCAACTTTGTAGCTGGGAGGGGTAGGCATGCGGATGTTGGCAATGTCCACTGAGGGAGCATCCTCCTGCGGGGGAGTGGCCAAGATCTTCTTTTTGCTCTGGACCTGGCTAAAGATTTCCTGGATAATTTGTTCAGCCATGTTTTTGGGAAGAGGTTTCCCATGCCACGCCTCCTTATCTTCTATCCCTGCAGGTACAGCATAGGAGGACAGAGAGACAGGTAAGGCAGACACTCTCAGACAGAAAAAGAGGGTATACAGAAGAGAATTATATTGATACTGCCTGGTCCTCCTTCGCTGAATGGTAAGGAGAGGGAACACCAATAGGCAGATGTGTGTGGCAAGGAACACAGCCTCTTCCCTTTTGCCACTGTTAATCCACCCTAGGTCCTACAGCTTGCATAGGTCTGCTTTTGGAAACCTCTGGCTGCTTGTGAATGGCTGTGAGGAAACCTTTCTATGAGAAGAGGAAGCTTACAGTCAGAATGGAGTGAGCATTACCAGGTCGCCTGATGTATCTGTAAATGGCAGAGGAGTCTGCAAGCAACTATGTATGTCTCTGCCTCAGAGCCTTCATGTATGGGAACCAGAAAGACTTAACCCTCTCTGAGGTTACCTCAGATGTGACTGCAGCCTACAACAGACTGATGTTTTTATGAGCCTTCAGAAACTGGGTAATCTAGGGGGTTGCCAGGTAGCAGCAATGAGATCACAACATCCCAGTGCTCTTACCTTGACATCTACCTGCCCCTAAAAGGCTCCCAGCACAGTACCTTCATCCTCCTCTACCCACATACATGCAGGCAGGCAAGGGGACTGCTACCCTATCCCAGGCTGGCTGGCATAGAGAAGCTGACCCAGGGCTAGAATCAGGTCCTTACAGTACCAGGCCTCACTGTCCCTGCACAGTTCTCTGACCACTATTTTTTAAAAAAATATGTATATAGTTTATTTTTATTTTTTCCAAGTTATTGTTATTTTAGAGGTAATATACAGAGGGGTTACCTTTACATACATCCAGAAATAAGTACATTTTCTTTTGCGTACTGTCATCTTTTTGTATATAGTTTAAAATAAGCTTTTAATTATGGCTACTCAATAAGCTAAGATCTAAAGATCAAGGTCCAAAGCCAACTTGGGCAAAAAAAATCTAGGAGACTCTAATGTCCAATTAACTAACACGAATCCAGAAGTAAAGGTATAGCTCAAGTGGTAGAGTACTGCTTTGAGTGAGAATAGCCCTAATCTCAAGCTCTAGTACTGGCAATAATAATATTTAAAAAAAAAATTGGCAGTACTGGGAGGATTTGAACTGCAGGATTTGTTCTGCTACCATCTACTACTTGAGTCATGCCTAAAGAGGTTTTACAGATAGGGTCCTATGTTTTTGCCTGATGCTGGCCTCAGACCTCCATCTTCTAAACCCCCACCTCCTGAGTAGTTGGGATTAAGGCATGTACTACCAAGTCCAACCATCAACAGGTACCTGGGTTCTCAGGAAGTTGAGCCCTGAAGATCATAGTTCCAAGTTAGTCCCGGCAGGAAAAATATCTGTGACTCTTATCTCCAATTAACCAGCAAAAAGCTGAGAGTGGAGTTGGGGCAAGTGGTAGAGTGCTAGCTTCAAGCAAAAAAACTAAGGGACAATCCCAGGCCCTGAGTTCATACCTGGGCTGACCTCTAAATGGCTATTGAGATAGTACTACAATACATACACCAGTGTGGTTATCTCTTCCAATATGCTGATTTCATCTTTTTGGATATATGTTATAGTGAGACCAGTGGACTATATAGCAGTTCTACTTTTAGTTTCTTTGTTTTTGGCATTATTGTGTTTGAAGTCAATATCTCACACTTGCTAAGCAGGCACTCTACCACTTTTAATTTTTGAGGAAGCTTCACACTATTTGATTTTCTCCTTTGATGTAGTGCTGGGGATGAACCGAGGGCCTTGAACATTACATATTCTTTTCAATAGCAGTTGCACTAATTTATATTCCCACCAACAATATGTGAGGGTTCCCTTGGGTCTGGATCCTTATTAGCATGTTCTTTATCTTTTTGATTACAGTCATTCTATAAATGACTACTTATAGTCATTTCCTTATCATTAAAATGGGCAAGAGCCTCTGGGAATCAGATGTCTGCCTCACTCTCAAGCCTGGAGCAGAAACATCATCAAAGCTCACACAGGCATTTACCAAGCACTTACTGAGAGGTACCCACCACACATGCCAAGGGAGAACCCAGACCTTCCAAATGTGGTAGGTGGCTGGAACTAGCAAAATATCAGCTGGGGTGTGATGCAGGAACTACTCAATGTTTTTACTCACAGGCTCTGTTTAAGGCACCCCCCTCCCCCCCCCAACTTTTCCTTCCTTCTGCCAGCACATGCCATTCAACTAAAACCAGGCTGATCTGGGCTCAAATCTTGGCTTAGTCACACAGACCAGAATCACTTCACAGAATTCAGCATTTCTTGTAACCCTTCCTTGGAGCCCAGTGTATACAGGGAGGAGATAGGGCTGGTACTTCCCCAGGCACAAAGGGCTCAGAGTGACATGACATGGCCCAACCCTCAGTCACAGGGCACATACCTGTGATCCCACGGCCCTTGAAGGTCTTGGCAATGATGGCTGTTGGCTGGTGCTTGGCTTGGCCAAATGCCTTGCACAGCTCCTCCACACTGTGTCCATCCACAATGATGGTGTGCCAGCTGGTGACAGAAGTTGGAAGAAGTTGGCAGAAGGTGGCAGAAGTTGGAAGTGGCCAGGTGCCAAAGTGCCCTGAAGAACCCCCAAGGAAAGGCCTGGCACCAGCCCTGCCTGTATCCCACAGTTGGATCCCAAGCTGGAACACCTAAGTTACTCCTGTCTCCAATTTGGGCTTTCCCTTCCCTTTTCACATTATTTTACTTCCTAACTTGCCTCTTAACAAATTTCCTTCCTGATAGGTTGATTTCCTACTGAGAGCTGTTTTGGGGAGTTGGTAGGGTCTGTTTTCTCTTAGATTCTTGAACATCCTGGCTCAATGTGTATATATGGATGACTCATTTGATCCTTCCACAGATACTGGAAACCTTTATAAAATAAACCATGTACCACACACTGGTGGCTCACGCCTGTAATCCTAGCTACTTAGGAGGCTGAGAGCTGAGGATCACGATTGAAAGCCAGCCCAGGCAGGAAAGTCCATGAACTCCAATTAACCTCCTGCCCCAAACTGGAAGTGGAGCTGTGGCTCAAAGTGGTAGACTCTAGCCTTGAGTGAAAATGCTCAGGGACAGTGTCCAGGCACTAAATTCAAGCCCTATATCTGATTAAAAAATAAAAATAAAATGAACCACACTATTCAATGCAAGGCAAGGGGCTGGGTCAGGGTGACCTCTTTATGCATTGCTTTTATGGAGCGGGCGTATTAGTAGTAATAAAGACAGCAGCAAACACACCATATGCTTGTTTTTTTGCCAGTCCTGGAGCTTGAACTCTGGGGACTGTCCCTGAGCTTCTTTTGCTCAAGGCTAGCCCTCTACCACCTGAGCCACAGTGCCACTTCTGCCTTTTTCTGTGTATGTGGTACTAAGTAATCGAACCCAGGGCTTCATGCATGCTAGGCAAGCACTGTACCACTAAGCCACATTCCCAGCCCCATATGCTTGCTTTTTGTAGGCATTGTGCTGAATGAATACATTTAAGTTCACAGCCCAATAAGGTAGCTAATGCCCTGTTTTACAGAAAAGCAATGGAGACGCTGACAGAATAACTTAACAAGGTCATAAAGCAAATTAGTAATAAGGCCAGGACTTAGGCAAATAAACTTGCTTATGACTGAGCCTTAGCCCACAAAGTCATAGTGGTCGCTTGAACAATGAATGAATCCAAATGTCCAGATTTGGAATTACGTGGGAAAATGCTATGGAAGGGAAACTGTTAGCTGGGGTTTAATCTCCCAACTTTAGCTTGACTTACCCAAAAGCCTCACAGCGCTTCTGGTAGATGTCCACTTGGTGCTGCAGTGGGGCAGGGTCACTCTGGCCCAGGCGGTTGATGTCAAGAATGGCAACAAGGTTGTCCAGTTTGTAAATGCTAGCAAAGGCCATGGCTTCCCACACTGAGCCCTCGGACAGCTCCCCATCTCCCAGCATGCAATAGACCCTGTAGCTGTGGACAGATGATGGGAATGTGGCCAATAAGAGACAGAAGGGTAGGGGATACTGGGGTAACTACCCACTCTGGGTAAAGCACCCTCCCCCATCAGGAGATTAGAGGAGTCCCAGAACTTGCTGGGTGAGCCACAGGACAGACCACCTAGGGGAAAATGGGCATAACCAAGGGCAGTGGAAGACATACTAGTATGGGGTCAAGATGCTTCATAGGTAAGCTCTTCCCAAGCACCTTAAGACTGGTGCTGCACCTGGTCCTTTCTCCTCCCAGGATCTCTTCTCATTGACAAAAGGCAAGCCTGGTCTTCTCAAAGGCAGTGTGCCAAGGTAAATGAGCATGAAACCTGGGATGCTTACTCAGAGAACATTAGCTTCCTGGCCTCAGGGGAGGGTGTAAAAGGGGTAAGGCTAGAAGTGAGGGAATGAGTTCAGAGACCCTGACTCTACTCCTGAGATATGAGGGGATAGGGATGATAAAGAGTAACCAATCCTTCACAGGTCACTCAGGGCACCCAGGAACTGGGGACATGACTGGTACTGAGTCTTGTGCTGAATAACTTCCTCTTTCAGATGAGTTCAGTTGTTATTCTCTAACTGACTCAGAATGATCAAGGGACTTGTCTGAAGGTCACAGTGTTGGGAAATAGCTGAACCAAGACGTAACACTTCTGATAGTAGCCCAGATTGTTCAGGGCACTGCCTTTTAGCCTGCCCAGTGCTCCGTTGTGTGGCTCCAGCTACCCTCCTGCTTGTCTTCTTGCAGCAGAACCAAGACACTGCCTGCAAGAGGCTGGGCAGGCCAGCCAGCGCTGTCAGCATGACTCAGCACTTCCGCAGGCCCCGGTGACAGGGAGCTTCCTGCACCCTCCCTTTGCCTAGTGCTGGTCCTAGGGCTTGAACTCAGGGGCTGGGTGCTGAGCTTTTTGCATCTTTTGCTCAAGGCTCTAACACTTGAGCCACAGCTTCATGTTCAGCTTTTTGGAGGATATTTCCTGAGGCCTCCACCAAGCCAGGCCACAGGAACCATAACTTAAAGAAGCATTTTTCCCTAGGCTTTTCTAAGCTGTCTCCTTCCTCCTTCAGGTTAACAGGGTCTGAGATCCTGAAGCTTTCTCTGGGAACACAACCTCAGGAGCCTGACTCAATTCCAGGGAAGTTGACTGAAGCCAAGTGGAGGACAGCATAGCTCTGGGCCTTAAGAACAGGGACAAGGAAGCCTATTAGGGCCAGGTAGGCATCCTGAGGTCCTACAATCCTGGGAAAGGGACTGTGAACAGGAAAAGGGGATGGTGATATAGAAACCTGAGCTAACCTGAGGTGGTACTGCCTGAATAGTCAAGATTTAGAGCTGGGGGCTACAGATGATTGCATGGAGGAAACATATTGTTACATTTAAATTAGGGAGAAGAATAAATAAAAAGTCCATTTTTTTTAATATGCTTTTTTAACTTCCAAAGGAGACAGCAAGAAACAGTGCCAGAAGCTGGATCTGCTTTATCAGGATGCCAGCTCTCAGTGCCTGGCCAAGCCTGATAATCCCTTGGTGCCCTAACCCCCTCCCTCAGGTAGTCTGAGGGCCTACTCAACCCTGGCTTCATACTACCGTGGCCTCTGGGAACCTGCCAAATCTCTTCTCCCTGTACTGGCCTTTTCTATTATGATGGGGTCAGGAAATGATTTCTCAGAGGGAATTATTTCAAGCAACTGTAAGAAATAATTAACTCATGTCTCTGTTCTAAGGCCCAACAAAATGTTCTTAAACACACATCCCATTCTTTGTGACTCTCTCTTCTCTTCACGGTGAATCACCTCTGATGTAACTGAGCCTGTGCCAAAACTCAAGCTCTGCTGCTAGGTAACTCTGGCTTGAGGGGCTCTGAGTCTCCTAAAGAGCTGTGTCAGGAGTCCTTGCTGGGAGGCGGGACCTACACGCAGAAAAACATTCCCCACAGTATGTTATGTGGTCAGGCTTCCTAAAGCCCCATCAGCTTTACTCCCCTAGAAAGAGCCCTGCCCTAGGCTCCCTCAGAAATCAGCCCAGGGTCTCCTTAGATGTGTCCTCTGCCTCTTCCTACCACTCACCAGTGGATCTAGGCAACTATCTTTCCTGGTTTCCTCATCCACAGGAGGGTAACTCCTCACACCCATCCCCATCCCTGAGGGGTTTATCAAGATGAAACCTGACAGCACATGGGCACCAAGCATGGAAAAGGGAGAAAGGAACCATTCTTGTGAATGATTCTTCTTAAAGGGACTGTAGCCTCAGTCCTTCAGGCCAAATGTGGCCACAGCAGGTCACCGTGTGGCTGAAATGTGTCCTGAGGACAGTGGGTACTTTCCTAAAAACCACCTGATACTAAGCAGCAAACCTGCCTAGGCAGACTGGAGCTACTGGAGAGTGGGTATCAATGGGACAAGGAGGAGGAATGGAGAGGATCAATATGGTCAAAGTTCTTTATGTGCACTTGTGAAAACAGACAATGAAACTTGTTGAAATTATTTTAATAAGTGGGGAGAAATAAGGGAGATAGAGGACAGTGATGGGATATGTTGTCCACATGATAAAAATGCACAGTGAAACAAACTCCCCTTGTCCAGCTAATGTATGCTAATAGAAATCTTAAAAAAAACAAACCCACAAAACCCTGCCAAGCCAGGCTCCTCACCTACTCTCTACAGGGTTAGTCTCTCTGATGGCTGTCTTTTCCCTGCTGATATGAGATCACCTGAAGACTATAGAACGCTCTAGAATACATAGCCTAGCCCTTTCTGAAGATAAAGGTTAGGTAGCCTGGGCTCCTGGTACCTATTTAGACATAGGGTGGGGAGGCAGATCCTTCTGAGATTTCTGGGATCCAGGCACTGGGCTTAAGGGGGTAAGGCAGGAGCTACCCAGCCAAAGCATTCTGGTTAGAAAGCATGTAGTAGCACCAGGCACTCAAGGGCCAGCCAGTTGCTACTGAGAGGCACTGGGCAGGTCTCTTCGCTGGGTATACTTCCTTAACTGAAAACAGGGCTAGCCATGCTATCCTCAGCAGGTCTGTCGGAGTTCAGAATAGGACATGTACATATGTTACTCAGCCCTAGCCAGGCAGGAGGCAGTATAGGGGTGGCTGAGGGCAGAGAGTAAGGTTGGGCCACCAAGAACCCCTCTCAAAATTACTGATGGTTAGGGTAAGGAGTAGGGGTGTTACCTGGCTTTGTCGAAGTATTTGCCTGTGTAGGCCATCCCACAAGCGGCCCCAAGCCCCTGGCCCAGGGAGCCAGTGGCCACATCAGTGAAAGCTTGTTTCTGTCATAACAGAGAACCACAGTTATTCATGGAGAGAAGAGAGAGTTGTGTAACTCAACCTAGGATCCTGCCCTTACCAGCCAGAGCAGCCATACCCTCCCCGACCCCCTCCCAGACCTGTGGAGCCCCTTCCCTGCAGAAGGCCTTTTCCCAGAAGGTGACTTCTCATTCTCATAGCTAAGTAACTGTGCGTATGGGTTCAATTCCTAGCTCTACCCTCCAGCAAAACATGTGACTTCAAATTGGGGACTAAAACTCTCTAAGCCCCAAATTGTATCACCTATAAACATAGTCTACCCAATATTAATGTAGAAGGTTTGGCCTTGATGCAGACCTAGACCCTGGTGGTGGTTTTGTGGTAACTCATTACTTCCAATATTTGAGTGGAGGCTAGCTGACACCTTGAAGAGCAAGCTAGGTTGCTTCCTGGGAACTAACATTCTGCTGCTATCTCCTTATTAATTCCCCAGTGACTCTTTTCCAACTATATCTGTTCCTGAGCTGGGCAGCCCAGTTGGGAAGGGAAGCTTGGAGGGGCCTTCCTCAAGTTGAAGCTGAGGCCTCACCCTGTATATAGCATGGGGTGCATACAATGTAACCTAAATATTCACATCTTTCCTTCCTCATCTCAGCCCCTTCTTCTGCCTTTCTAGCTTTGCTGTGGATGCCGTTTCCCTTCCTCGTGGACTGGGAAGAGGAAGTGGAGGCAGGGGCCTAGGAGGTTCCTGACTGATAGGTGCACTTACAGGGACAGGGTGCCCATCCAAGTCAGAGCTGATCTTCCTCAGGTTCAGCAGTTCTGCCTCAGGCAGAAAGCCAGCTTCAGCCCAGACTGCATATAGGATAGGAGCTGCGTGGCCCTGCAGGGAAGTCAGCAAAGGTGGTCAAATGGAGAACCAATACCTGGGGCTATTCCTGCTGCATGCTGGGCCCCAGAGCCTGGATAAGCTGGCAAGACAGGGTATTCATTTCAGAGAAGGAAGCAAGTGAAGGCCAATTCTCCCCTTTCATGGCTCTCTAGCCTCTTGGTTTCCAGCCCAAAGTTCCCACAGCTGAGGCCAGGCAGACATTACAACAGGTGCAGGGCGCACAGCTGTGTGGCTAGATGGGGCCAAAAACCATAGCAGGCAGCCAGCTGCCCTAATCCTGGCATATGAGATACTTGGACAGACTTATAACTCCTACTACAGCCTAATCCAAGACCAGTGGCTGCTGAGCCAGGCCTGAGGACAGGTAGATCTTAAGCAATTGTTGCATGGTTTGTAGCTGTAACTTTTATCAGAAGAAAGACAAAGAATCCCATCCCAAATCCGGCTACAGGGGGTTGGGAAGGTAGCTCAGTGATAGAGTGCATGCCTTGCAAGCATGAGGCCCTGGGTTCAATTCCTTAGCACCACATAAACAGAAAAAGCCGGAAGTGGCGCTGTGGCTCCAGTGGTAGAGCGCTAGCCTTGAGCTGAAGAGCTGAGGGACAGTGCCCAGACCCAGAGTTCAGGCACCATGACTGGCAAAAAAAACAAAAAACAAAAAAACAAATCTGGCTACAGGATCACCACTCCTGGGGGAACACACCAGTGGGAAGCCCTCAAGTAACCCAAATCTGAATTTGAGTTCTGCCTATCAATACTCAAATGGAGTGAGACACCTGGCCAGAAAGACACAAAGTTTCTACTGTCCTCTATTATTCTTTTCTGGGTTAGAACCTCATTCATGGACGTGGCTCCATGGAAGGGTAGCCAATTGGAATACCATATGTTCTTAGCTTGCTAGGTGAGTTGGCACAGAGTCAGACAACAAAGAAGGGATCAGGATGAGCAAGTAGAGGAGGCTTCTTTGAGTGGTAGGCCAGGCCTGGGCTTAGACTGGGAGTTAAGTCTCCTGAGACCACTCGCCATTCTTGAACCCACATGACACCTGGCTCCAAGCAAAGGCTATGTGGCAGCAGGACTCTTACCTTGGAGAGTACAAAGCGATCGTTGTGAGGGTTCCGGGGATCCAGGGCCTTGTAGCGCATGGTGTGGAAGAAGAGGACAGACATGATCTCAGCGGCACTGCAGCATGATGTGGGATGGCTGTGGCCCAGGAAAGAAGACACGTGCGTCATGGCTCTTGACCTGGAACCTTCAGCACTCCTGGGCCTGTATATGGGGACTTAGGGATGCCAGACTAAAGGAGACTCTCACAGGTCTGGCTTATCTCCTGTTACCTGGGAGGGTGGCACAGGGTCTCAAGATTACTACTGGTAGCTTGGGAGTTTGGCCATTTAGTGGATACAAGGGGCTGTCATACCTTTCAAGAGCACTACCCTGGACCCTCAGTAAAGGCCCCTGGAAAACTCTAAGGCTGGACCAGAGTAAGAAAGGAAGGGAAGGAGAGATCAAGTATAGCAGATTCAGCTCAAAATCAACATAGGATGATGAGGGTGGGGAGCTATAGAGTAGTAGTTCCTAGCAGGAACCTAAGGACTCAGCTAAGGAGCCCTGGTAATGATAAATGAGCCACAGCCAAACAGAGAAACCAGGTTTGCCTGCTTGTGAAGGCATGCTGTTCTTTTCAAGAAGCTGGCCATCTGTGCATAGACTAAAGCTCAGAGATATGTTTTAGAGTTTCCAAAGACATCATTTGGCTATTTGGCAGCTTTTAAAATGGGCATTTTGAAGGCTAGAGTAAGTAAGTAGCAGTTGGAACCATGCTTTTGTGCAGAATTTTAAAAGCACAAAACCTCATCTTTTACAAAGGCTACAATTTACCCTTTACACTTCCTTAGATGAGGGTTGACAAAATCAAGAACCTAGAGTGGCAGGACAAAGGGGGAATTTTAAATTCTTGTTTTGATAACTGAATGGCTCCTGATAAAAGGAACTTGACACTACCACGTGCAAGGATTCCATCCTAGAGATGAGACTACAGTCTCCAAGCACGGGCTTGATTCATGAGACATGCTACAACTCCTGGAGCCCTGTGGTCCACAGTTCTGTTAGGAGCTCAGCCGCCCACACATGCAGCACGGCTCAGCCCTGACGCTGTATTTGAGGTACCAAACACTAAAACATGCCCAACGCCAAGCCCAATGCAAGGGCACATGCAACACATGGGGCTCACAGCAGCCCCCTCCTCCCCTCTAGGGGTCCCCACCAGGTTAGGGGTGAGTCACTCCCAGCACAGACACATTAGTAGAGGAATCCAGAGAGCTGTCCCATGCTGGTTTAGTACCCACATTCCCAGCACACAATTGTCTTATACTTAACCATTTCTATGAACTCCTGGTCATGGGGGAAAGACACTAAAACCTGAAAGAGGGAGGTGAGGACACATAAACAAGAAACCCTTTCCTGCCTGGGATGGACCCTAATCCCCCACTCTCAGTGCCAACCTTGGCTCTTCCCTCCTCCAAGAGTAGCCCACTCCCAAGAAGCCCTGTTTGAAACCACAGCATGGAAGAAAGAAAGATTCTGGGCCCAACTTCTCTGAAGAGAAAGTACAACAGGAGCAGGGGCTCTGCCCACCCTGACCACGTCTAGTGACCCCAGAGTGACTGACACTACCACACAGCCACTAGGAGGGACCCCAGGGAGTAATGATGGGACACAAGTGTTTTCCGCATGTGAGAGAGGTCTGCCCCGACCCTGAAACGGGGAACATGGAGGAAATGGAAAAGCAGTTGATTTGAAAGCCCATGGGTTCAAGTACCCAGGTCACCAATGCCCACATTCATCAGCAAGAAGACCAACTACTCAATGTCTCCAACTACTCCATAGTCTGGGAACATGAGGCACTCCAATCATGAGCAGGCAAAAAGGAATAATGAGCTCTTGCTAATTAAATACCAAAGATGGACAGGAGGCATGACTCAAGAGATATTAGCCAGGCACCAATGATTCATACCTGTAATCCTGCTACTCAGCAGAGTGAGATCTAAGTATTGCAGTTCAAAGCCAGCCCAGGCAGGAAAGTCCATGAGACTCTAATTAACCACTAGAAAACCCCTAGAAAATGGTAGAGCATTAGCCTTGAGCAAAAAAGTCAGGGACAGGGCCCAGTCCCTGAGTTCAAGCCCCATGACCGACGTAAAGAGAGATTATGCCAGCTATGAATAAGAAAGCTGACCCAGAGCATGAGGCAGAATTCAAGCCTTGGTACTGGCACCAAAAAATAAAAAAGAATAAAAATGTGCTGAAGATGCACATTCACTAAGATCCAGCAACTTCACTGGGAGGATCACAGACATAATATACATACAGTGTTTCCTGGAAAACCAACAGGGCTGTTCCCACATGTTGATCAACAGAATAGTTACTTCAATATAATCACATGTAACAGTATATATACAACAGTGAAAATGAGAGACTCACATATCATTCACCAAACATGGACCAAACATATTATCTCACAAATATATCATGAAAAAAAAGAGATGCATAGATAACAGAGAAGACCCTACTGTTCACAAACATATAGTCATTATTATTATTATTATATTTATTTTTTGGTCAGTCCTGTGGCCTGAGCACTTTCTCTCAGCTCTTCAGCTCAAGGCTATTTTGTTCCACCACTTGGCCCTCAACGCCACTTCCAGTTTTCTGGTGGTTTACTGGAGATAAAAGTCTCACGGACTTGCCTGCCCGGGCTGGCTTTGACATGATTCTCAGCTTAGATTATAGGAGTGAGCCACTAGCACCAGGCTTCCCTGAGCTTCTTTTGCTCAAGGTTAGCACTCTACCACTTGAGCCACAGTACCACTTTTGGCTTTTTCTGCTTATGTGGTACTGCGGAATGGAAATCAGGGCTTCATGTATATGAGGCAAGCACTCTACCACTAAGCCACATTCCCAGCCCATAAAGTTATTTGCACACACTATAAAATACATGATGGAATGACAATAAAAATTCATGTGTTCTGCCAGGCATAGGTGGCTCATGCCTGTAATCCTAGTTACTACTCTGGTGGATGAGATGTTGAGGACTGAGGACTGAGGTTCAAAGCCAGCCCAGGCAGGAAAGCCCATGAGATTACCTCCAGTTAACCACCAAAAAGCTGGAAGCAGAGTTGTGGCTCAAATGGGAAAATGTTAGCTTGAGAATAAAAGCTCAAGCTGGGCGCTGGTGGCTCATGCCTGTAATCCTAGCTACTCAGGAGGCCGAGATCTGAGGATTGGTTCAAAGCCAGCCCAGGCAGGAATGTTCGTGAGACTCTTATCTCCAATAAACCACTAGAAAACCAGAAGTGGTGCTGTGGCTCAAGCGGTAGAGCGCTAGCCTTGAGCTGAAGAGCACAAGGACAGCGCCCAAGCCCAGAGTTCAAGCCCCATGACCAACAACAACAACAAAAAAGAGAATAAAAGCTCAGGATCAGCATCCATACCCTGAGAACAAGCCTCAGGAATGGTGCATACACAAATAATAGACACATACAACATCCAGAGGTGTTCTATGAGAAAGAGACTGCAAGGAACTAATTCTTCAGCCTGTTCTATAGATAACAATTGCTTACAATATATGTCTGTTCTTACCTAAGAAAATATTTGGAAGAAAATCCAGGATGCTGGAGTAGACACTGTTCAAACCACTAGTCAGCTCCTACTCAGAATGAACTTCTTTCTGACACTAAACATAAGATTGTTTCTTCATCTGGACACTAGTAGCATATACCTGTAATTATTGCTACTCAAAAGGCTGAGAACTGAGGATAAAGGGTTCAAAGCCAGCCCAGGGAAGTCCATTAGATTCATATCCAGTTAACCATCAAAAAGCCAGAAGTAGAATGTAGCTCAAGTGGTAGAGCACTAGCCTGGGGAAAACAAAACAACAACAACCAAAAAACCCACAAAAAAACTGAGTTCAAGTGCATAGGCCCTGAGATCAAGCCTCAGTACTGACAAAAAAAAAAAGTTTCTTCAGATTTTTGCCTCATGTGATCACCTCTGTGAAGCCCACTTTAACTACACACTACCTGATTTAACACTTGCCACCATTTGACATTAAATGACTGATATAAGAGCCTTAGCAACATCGCACACATACTGAGTGTACAAAAGAAGAAATGATATATCCTAATCCTGTGACCTTTGAGCTTCAGTATTCTCTAAAATGGTTAATAGAAGCTGACTTGACAGGGTAATGTAAGTGTAAAGAATAAAGTTCATAGCCAGGCGCTGGTGGTTCACACCTGTAATCCTAGCTACTCAGGAGGCTGAGATCTGAGGATCATGGTTCAGCCAGCCCAGGCAAGAAAGTCTGTGAGACTATCTCCAATAAAAAACCCTAGAAAACCAGAAGTGGCGCTGTGGCTCAAGCAGTAGAGCGCTCGCCTTGAGCTGAAGAGCACAGGGACAGCACTCAAGCCCAGAGTTCAAGCCTCACGACCGACCAAAAAAAAATAAATAAAGTTCATCATGTAAACATTGCTATTTGTTCATCTATTATTCACTCCTATTAGTACCAAAGATTAAGTCTAATCTCATTTTGAGGATGGCCCCCTAAGGTCCACAGAAAGCAAGGATCTTGCTCAAGGAACCAGTGTCTGCCAGCAGCACAGCTAAGACAAAAGCAAAAGACTGAGGGGGGAAAAAGTGAAGGAAAACCAAGGAATAGATAAGCAAAATGTAGGATATTACAACAAAGGAATATTTAGCCATAAAAAAAGAAATGGAGAAGCTGGGCGCCAGTAGCTCACGCCTGAAATCCTAGCTACTCAGGAGGCTGAGATCTGAGGATTGCGGTTCAAAGCCAGCCTGGGCAAAAAAGTCCATGAAACTCTTATCTCTAATAAACCACCAGAAAACTGGAATTGGTGCTGTACCTCAAGTGGTAGAGCACTAGCCTTGAGCTGAAGAGTTCAAGCCCCATGACCGACTGAAAAAAAAAAATTAATGGAGGGGCTGGGAAGGTGGCTCAGTGGTAGAGTGCTTGCCTTGCATGCATGAGGCCCTGAGTTTGATTCTTCAGCATCACATAAGCAGAAAAAGCTGGAAGTGGCACCGTGGCTCAAGTGGTAGAGCACTAGCCTTGAGCTAATGGCCCAGAGTTCAGGGCCTTTGGGGGCCTGGACCCCCCCCCAAAAAAAAGAAAGAAAGAAGAAAAGAGAGACAGAGAGGAAGGAAGGAAAGAAGAAAGGAAGGAAGGAAGGAGAAAAGAGAAAGGAAGGAAGGAAGGGAGGGAGGAAGGAAAGAAAGAAGTAAGGAAAGGGAAGGAAGGAGGGAAAAAGGAAAAGAAAAAGAAATGGAAATTCTAGTTCATGTTACCCCTAGATAGCCTCCTACAGAATGTGCAGGAGGGATCTTTCAGGGATAATAAAATATTCTAAAATCGGATATGATAAATTTACTAATTTACTTCCAACTACTGTAAATGAATCTTAAACCCCAGAATGTTACAATATGCAAATTATACCTCCATAAAGCTGTAAAAGGAGAGTAAGTTCTCAGGTGTCTGCACTTCTCTGACCAGTTGTGTAACCCTCAGAGATTATATCCAGTCTATGCAACTGATTTCTGAGCAAGGTTTTCTGTGGGAGCTGGGTCAAACAGACACATTCACTCTACCCTGCCACCAAGAAGGCAAAAGTACAATCTGCCTAAGAACTCAGCTCTGGACATGCAGGCACAGACCACCAGACTCTGGTGACAATAGGCCTTTTGAAAGATGTCAAGTCCAGGAGCAGGGCTGCAACAGGAATCAGAGCTGAAGTTCATGAGAATTCAAGAGGATACTCTTGTCAGAGCCTTGCCAGGGAGCTGAGCTGAACCTTGCCCCAATGCTTTAATAAAGAATCACTGACCATTAGCCTTGCTTAGTTCAGAGGTCACTTAGGTGGGAAAAAAGCCATCCCAGGGCAACCAGGTGTCTTCACATGGAGTTGAGTAATGCTGCTGCAGCAATCTCAACGGCTCTGTTCTTGCTTCAGCCAGTGTCAGGAGGGACAGGAGTCAGAGCGCTCAGCCAGCACTGGGTACCAGGGATGCAATGCAATTCTGGTCACTTCAAGGTCACATCACTACTGTAAGGAGATATTAAACACAGTAGGTGGTGGGTCCTAGGGCTTCCTCACTCTGCCTCACTCCTAAGGGACCCAGTTCCTTGGAAGGCTAACTGGTTCTTCAAGAGAACATATACTGTGCTGTTTGGTCTTTTAGAAACTAAAACTGTAAACAAACCTTTTTGTCTTTAAAAAGCTAGTTTACCTCAGACATTTTGTTATACTAAAAACTGCCACAACAGGGCTGGGAAGGTGGCTCAGTGGTAGAGTGCTTGCCTTGCATGAATGAGGCCCTGGGTTCGATTCCTCAGCACCACAGAAACAGAAAAAGCCAGAAGTGGTGCTATGGCTCAATTGGTACAGCACTAGCCTTGAGCTGAAGAGCTGAGGGACAGCGCCCAAGCCCAGAGTTCAGGCCCCATGACTGGCAAAAAATAAAATTTAAAAAAAAAACTGCCACAACAAAGTAATTACTTTGCTATGGATCTCTCATTTCATTTATTTTTGTGCTAGTCCTGGGTCTTGGGCCCTGGGCACTACCCTTGAGCCCTTTTTTGTCAGCCGTGGGGCTTGAACTCTGGCCTGGGCACTGTCCCTCAGCTCTTCAGCTCAAGGTTAGTGTTCTATCACTTGAGCCACAACACCAATTCTGGCTTTCTCTGCTTATGTGGTGCTGAGGAATCAAACCCAGGGCCTCATGTATGCAAGGCAAGCACCACTGAGCCACCTTCCCAGCCTCCTTGAGCGTTTTTGCTCAAGGCTGGTGCCTTACCACTTGAGCCATAGTTCCACTTCCAACATTTGGGCAGTTAACTGGTGATGCATCTCTCAGATTTTCTTGCCTAGCGTGGCTTCAAACTGTGATCCTTGGCTCTCAGTCTCCTGAGGAGCTGAGCCACCATCGCCTGGCTAACCTTTCCTTTAAAGATGGAGAAAATGAGTCAGGATGGGCAGGTCTTTTTTTGACAAAGGGTACAGCTGCTTATAACAAAGCTGGTTTAGATGGGCTGGGAATGTGGCTTAGTGGTAGAGTGCTTGCCTAGCATGCATGAAGCCCTGGATTTGATTTCTCAGTACCACAAAAATAGAAAAAGCTAGAAGTGGTGCTGTAGCTCCAGTGGTAGAGTGTTAGCCTTGAGCAAAAGCAGCTTAGGGACAGTGCTCAAACCCTGAGTTCAAGCTTCAGGACTGGCACCAAACAAAACAAAACAAAACAAAACGCTGGTTTAATCCTCATCTTGTGTTCACCAGCCAGGCCTGGGCGCCTTTCAGGTACCCTCCTCAAAGCTATGATTCTGAAGACCTGGGAGACCTGCTGAAAGCACAAGGCACCTTCTCCTTTGAATCAGGTGTGAGTGGGGGGATGTCATAAGATGATAGAGCACCATTTGGATAACATGGGCTGGCCCTGATTGGTAAGAAATAAGAAATCCTGGCCACTTCTTACAAGGCCACTGGGATTTCCTTTTTTCAAGCTTGGATATGTGTTGGGCCCTTGTCATCGTTCCCTCAGCATGCAGAGGAAGAGGACTCAGAGACACTCTGGCCACCATGGGCACTGTCTCAACAAAAGGCCTCTGTGAAGGCTCTGTCCCTCCACCTCCAGGCCCAGCTTCTGACACAGAAACCAGTGTGCTCATCCACAGCACATAGAGACAAGACTGGGAAAGCTGTTGAGATAGGACATCACCCAGCCTGAAACCAACATCCTGGATCTTCACTGACTGAGTGAACCAGTTCAGCAGTGACCAGCAAAGACTGTTCCAAAGTCCTACTTCACCACCAGATTATAAGTTCTCCCCCAGAAGAGTGGACACTGCAGAGTGCACCCCTCAGTTGTGACTGCAGCCCGCCTCAAAATGAATAGAAGGGAACCAGACACTGGCCATGTCTCAAGTATTTTTTGGACATATACACTCTTGCACATACATTTCAAAATTTCTCTTGTGACAGAGATTGCATAGAATGCTACTTCCTTCTGAAAAGTTTCCTATATTTCTTTCCTGGATTGCTCATTTACATAAACACACACACATACACACTCACTCACACACACACACACTTTATACCCTTTTTCCTTTTGCTAAGAAATACTTGAGTTCAGCAAGTTCCTCTCTAAGGCTACAATGTAAACATGGGTGTAACTCTTGGTAGCCACACAAAGTATCTTTTCTGGGTGGAAACTATCTAACAAGGACCAGGAGGCCTACAGCACACCCCATCTTTGAGAGTCCCCCAACAGTTGAAAATATTATTTAGTTTCTTTTTAAGTACCTATCAAACTAGTATCTATCATGGCTGTATATATCTCCCTCCATTTTCCAGTCTGATGCTGCCCCCATGTCCAAGGAATTTCTGAGCAGAGGCCTGACACCAGGCAGTAATAAACAGACAGTGGTTATTAGTTGGAAAAAGCCACCTAATACACTAGCCTCAACGTCCTCATCTTTAAAATGTAAACACAGGAGGCAGAGAGCTGAAGGATCAAGGTTTTAGGCCAGCCTGGGCAAAAAGCTCACAAGATTCCATCTCAACCAGTAAGCTACATGTGGTGGATCACACCTGTTATCCCACCTACGTGAAAGGCTTAAATAAATGGATCACCATCCAGGCTGGCCTTGATAAAAATGTAAGACCCTAGGGCTGGGAATATAGTGCTTGCCTAGCATGCATGAAGCCCTGGGTTCATTCAATTCCTTAGTACCACATTAAACAACAAAAAGCTAGAAGTACAAGTGGTAGGGTACTAGCCTTGAGCAAAAACAAGCTCAGGGACAGTACCTAGGCCCTGAGTTCAAGCCCTAGGACTGGCAAAAAACAACAACAAAATATAAGACCCTAGTCTCCCTACCCCGCACAAGGCCCTGAGTGCAAACCCCAGTACCACCCCCCTACTTCCAAAAAGTGGACTAATATAATCTTGCAGTGCTACTCTCAAGAACACAAGCAAGGATGCTGTATCACACCAGGATTACCTACTTAGCTGCTTAGTGACCCTTTGAATGTCTTCATGTCTTACCCAGCTATTCAAAATGCTCAGATGTGTGGCACTAATTGGGTAATGGCTATGTTACTCTAGCCAGACTGAAATGGCTAAGGGAAGCAGACCCAGTATTTACCATACAAGCAATACAACACGTTCAGAACCTGCCCCAGGCTGGGGCAGGTCTGGTTGCAGTGGAAGAAAGCTAGATCCCGGCCTAAGCAAGGGATACCACACAAAGGACTGCTACAAGCCCAGGGGAGATAAGAGGTCCAAAGTATGCATGAGTAGGGTGCGAAGGAAGTGACCTGCGAGAGGGCCAAACCTTCTAGAAATAAGGTGTCTTAAAGGCAAGGAGAGTGAGTGCATACTCACACAGCAAGATCACTTCTTAATAATATATCCTGTATGAAACTGGTCAGAAGCCAGAATCTTCTCTGTTCTAATCTCACAGGTTGGCTGAGAAGATCCCTGGAAACCACTCTCAATCCAAAAAATGATTTGTCCACCTTGCTGTGTGTCACAGGTCCTCTTAGCATGCCTGAAGAAGAGCACTGGAATTCTTCAAACCATCTACCGTAACTTGGAGACATTGTTGCCCCACTTTGCGTGAACTCACAGGGCCTTCATTCATTTAAGACTCCAAGTTCCCTTCCTCATTCCTTCCCCACACCAACCTCAGGCCTCAGCTTAGATCCTAGACCTACCTCCCCTTCCACCGCCAGGGTTCTGAGTCCACGTGCCACCTCCCAGCGTTCCCAGCAGCCCACTACAGACCCCACGCCACAAGTGCAGGCATGTGAAGTCGCATCGGGCCGGGCCGTGGGGGAGAGGGCAGTGCGGGGGAGGGGAGCATAATTCGAGATGGAGAAGGCCTTAGGCCGGGTCTCAGTCAAGATGGTGGGTTGGAACAGGCGTTGAACAGTCGGGTCTCAATCCCAGCTCTCGCTGTGTGACCTTAGGCAACTGACTTAAAACTCGGTGCCTCAGTTTCCCCACCTGCAAGGCAGAACGTTTCCAGCGGAGCCCACAAGCTCAGGGAGAGGGCAAAAGGGCCAGGTTTTCCCGAGAGTATTAATGGTGGCTTTCCCGGTAGCGCCTCAGAGGAGGGGCTACGGGAACCACGACCCCCACCCCGAGTCGCCAAGCATCGGGGGACCCGGAGACCACGGCAGCAGACGCGACTCGAGGCCCACGCAGCCCCAGCCGGGAAGCGGAGCGCGAGCGCGCAGCGGAAGGCGCCGGTGGCCCGGGCCC
>NW_012267348.1:4130007-4136183 GCF_000151885.1 Dipodomys ordii | reverse complement strand
GCAGGCGGTTGGCCGTGTCCTTCAGGGCCTGCAGCTTCTGCTGGTCGGGCTTGTGGTAACCTTCCATGGTGCAGCCGGACGAGGAGACGGCGCCGACGGGAGAACGCAGCAGCGGGCCCAGCGGCGACTAGCGGCGGAAGAAGAGCGGCGCCGCGCGAGGCGCGTTAAGTCGCCTCGGGAGACGCCCTTAGGGGCGGGACGAGGGCGTGGGGCGGGACGAGGGGCGGGGCGTCGGATCACCCCAGACGACGCGCGCACGCGGCCCCGCCCCGAAGCTCCAGACACCTGCGGCTGCCCGAACTTGATTGGTAGGCTTCCCTGCACTGCTCGAAAGTGCCACGACGATAATTAGCATTACAATAACATAATAATAATAAGAATAAATGGTAATATAAATTATAATAATAACAATTACTACTCCAGGTCCTAAGTTTAGCGAAGAGTTTAGCGGTTTATTTGCAGATCGATCTTTGTGGGTTGTGTGTGTGTGTGTGTGTGTGGTGCTGGGGCTTGAACTCAGGGCTTTGCGCTGTCCCTCATCATTTTCCGTAGTCCTTCAGCTTTTTCCGTTCAGGATTGGTGTTCTACCACTTGAACCACACCACAAGTTTCCTGTGGTAGGTGGGATTCACAGGGGAAGTAATCATTGCTTTACAGATGAGCACATTGAGATTGGTCAGGTCAATCAAGGTCATAGGGATGGTGGGTGCCAATCTGCTCCAACAGACCAGCTCTAGCAGATTGGCACCCACCAGCCCTGGGACACCAACACCAGCCCTCACAACTGAGTCATCCTTTAGGACCCATGCAGTAACTGCAGTGAAGGGCACCCTCAGGGAGCCAGCGTCCAAGACCTTCCAGATCACCAAAACATACCGAAGGGGATTAAGTATTGCTATTGAGGTTATTACTATTAGTTTTTGGTTATTGGAAGAGAGTTATTGGGTTGTACAGGCTGCACAGAGTGAAATGTGGAGTCGCAGACTCCCTTCCTTCCTTCCTTCCTTCCTCCTTCCCTCCCCTCTCACCCTCCACCCTCTCTTCTCCTCTCTCTTCTCTCCTCTCCTCTCCTCCTGTCCCCTCTTCCTCTCCCCTCTCCTCTTCTTTGCCTCTGCCTCGGCTTCTGCCCTTCCCCCCCCCCATACACACACACACACACACACACACACACACACACACACAGAGGATTTTGCTGACAGGCTAACCTCTAACTCACTATGTCACTAAGGAAGGCTTTGAATTCTTCATGGTCATACCTCTTACTGAGTGCTGGAATTCCAGGTGTAGACCACCATGCCCAATTCTGGAACAACAGAATTCCGAGTTGTACTTAATGGCAGCTAGTCAGATCCTAATTGCCTGAAATAATAATTAAGCACACAGATCTCTGAATAAGTCTCTGGAATGGAGCCTATCACTCTGAAATGTTAATAAGATTCTCAGGGAAATATGTTGGGCTTTTGGAACTCTGCAGGAACACACCACTAGAATTTATGATTCTGGAACTGGGTCACCCTAGGTTCAATGCTTTGCTGGGTACCCCAGAGGGCTGAAGGCATTTTAAAGTCAACACAAGGTAGGTGTGTTTGTACAGGCCCATAATCCCAACATTGGGAACCTGAGGCAGGAGGATCAAGAATTTTGATGCTAGCTTGTGCTACAATAGTTTTAGTTTGAATTTGACAGCATGAGACTGTTTTGTAAGTGTGCACATGTATGTGTATGCTTCTGTGTGTGTGTGTGTGTGTAGGAACTAGGGTCTATCCCTTTTTTATTCAAGGCATTCAAGCCATAGCTCACTTCTGGCTTTTCTGGTGGCTGTAAGCATTATGCCCCCCTTGGTCCTCAGCTCCACCCAGACCTGCTGGCCCCTTCCTCTCTCCACCCAGACCCACCTGAACTCCCATCGACCTCACTTCCTACCCCGGAGACCTTGCTGCTACCTAGATAGTGGAGGCTGCCATGTGCTCGCTCGCTCTCTCTCTGGGAGAAATATGGCTCCTCTAATAAACCTTGTAATAATCTTTCTCCTGTGCCTGCCTGCCTCTGCGTGGTCCCCTGGGATGGATGTGATGGATCCTTTCAGTGGCTACTTGGAGATAAGAGTCTCATAAACTTTCTTGCCTAGCTTGGCTTTGAAAGAAAATCCTCAGATCTCAGCCTCCTGAGTAGCTAGGATTACAGGTGTCAGCACAAAGTGCCCAGCTCCTTTTCTTTTTATTGGGGTTTAATGGCAATGAACACAGTTGGCTTATAACCAGAAGAAAATAAAATTCCATCTTGAAAAACATCCTGTTGCAGTTGGGGGGGGGTGTCTTTGTATGAAGGCACATTTTTTCTTCACTTCCCATGATTATGTAAACCCATGTCTATGTTTCATAAGCCAGGCTGCTGCCCAGGATGTTTTTGGGTTGAGAGCAGAGCCCCAGGCTGTGGGGGCTGCTGTTCTTGCTTAGCTGTCCACATGCAACTCAGGGCAAAGCTACTGTGATGTGCTCCGGCAGGTCTGCCATCCGTTGTCCACTGAGTGAGCACTGATGAGGCGTGAATGGCCCTGAGCAGATGCATTCCTGAGTGACAGTGTCGGGCATTGGTTTGGCAGGGCTGGGCCCATGTGTGGGCTCCTGAAACATGCCTGGGCCCAGTGCTGTGAGTCCCAATTCAGCACAGGGATTACAGTGGAGCCAAAATCTTGATGATCCTGGGACCCTTCCTTTGGCTCATACCCAGGGCCCCTGGCCAGCAATAAAAAACCTGCAATAAGTCCTTTTGGTGTAAGTGCTCACCTTTGCCCCTGTGCCTGGTTGTAGGCACCTGACAGAGGCTTGTAGGTTGATGAATGGAGTTTTAATAAATCCATCTCTGCTCTTCAATGCCTGTTTTCTCTTTTGTTTTGGAGGAAATACCTCTTTTAATATTGTCCCAGGAAAGCAAGAACACAAAAAAAGTTGGATGCACATTTTTCTCATACGGAATTTTTTTTTGGGGGGGCCTGTTCTGGGGCTTGAACTCTGGGCCTGGGTACCATACCTGAGTGCTTTTGCTTAAGGCTAGCACTGTACCACTTTAAGGCACAGTGACACTTCTGGTTTTCTGGTTAATTGGAGATAACACTAACTTTCCTGCCCAGGCTGGCTTTGAATCATGATCCTCAGATCTCAGCCTCCTAAGTAGTTAGGATTATCTGGCTTGGAATTGCATTTTAAAGATTTTATTTATTTATTTTAGTACTGGTACTGGAGCTTGAACTCAGGGCTTTGCACAAAGCTAGTGTTCTACCACTTGAGCCACTCATTTCAACTTCTCCATTTTTAACTGATTAATCAGAAGCGTTTTTTACATTTGTCTGCCTGGCTGGCTTTGAACTGAGATCTTCAGATCTCAATCTCCTGAGTAGCTAGGATTATATGCATGAGCTACTGGCACCTGATTTGGCTTTTTTTTTTTTTTTGGTGAAACTGAGGGTTTAAAATCAGAGCCTCATGCTTATTAGGCACGTACTCTACCACTTGAGCCATGCCCCTGCCCATTTTTTAAAGAACACTCTTAATTTCTGATTGTAAAAGTAAAACATGCTCATTGTAAAAACCTGGAAAATATAGAAACTTTAAAAGATAAGTTAAGCCACATATTCTTCCACCCAAACAGGACCAGCGTTAGTCATTTAGTCATGTGAAAGATATTGATTTATTATAAATGTCATAGAGAACATAAAACAGGGGCATGGGTGGAGGGAAGACTAGAGACTCACAGTAGAGTGGCAGAGAATCAGGCAAAGCTGGAAACAGTCATTGCTCAATAAATTTGCTGTTGTGGTTTATTACTAAAAAAAAAAGTGTCAGGATCCTATGAAATATACCTTTTCTTCTACATTCTCCTCCTAGCAATTCACAATTCTTCCAAGATGTTATTTGGACTAGCTATGTAATGTCTGATCATAGAGCTCTGTTCTCATTTATTGCTCATCCCCAGAGATGACTGGATTGCTTTTGTTTTCTCACTGGTAGATATTACCTTGCAGTTAACATTTTGGAATCCACATCCATGTCCTGAGGAGTTACCTCTAAATAAGAAAACTACTGGGTCAGAGGGTGGCAACCTTCCTAGGGCTCTGGATACAAATTTGGCAAAGAACTCTCCAGAAAGTCTGGTTCTGCTAGCTCAGTCAACTTTGCTTCTAACTGGTAAGGTTCCATCTTGAGATTGGGAGACAGTGTAAAGAGAGGGGACCTGAAGCCTACTTGGCCCACAGTAGATCTTTGCTCTTTACTGAGCCTCAGTTTCCCCACATCAGTAAAATGGGATTTTTCTTACAACACAGATGTTGAGTTCTTCCTTCATGCCAGGCTCTGTGCTCTAGGTTAGCCTTGTCGGGCCAGAAGAGTGGAAACCTGCTGACATATTTAGGTATAAGCAGTGGGGTGTAGAGGCAGGGAGGAATTAAACCGCTGTGGCCAGGAAGCAAAGGGAAGTACACAAGAGGTGTGCACTGGAAGTTTTTTTCTCCAGGATATCTGCACTCTCCCAGTATCACCCCATGTCCAGCCACCCAGAAAGTTTATCAAGTAGTCAAATGTATTTTTTTTTCTTTTCCTCTTCTCTTCCCTTTCTTTCATGTCCCTTCTCATTCTCTTTCCCTTTCTGTGGTGCTGAGGATTGAACCCAGGGACTCTTGAATGTGAGGTAGGTTCTTTATATCATGATTTACAGTCCTAGCCTTCGTTTTTTTTTTTTTGGTCTGGTCGTGGGGCCTGAACTCTGGGCTTGGGCGCTGTCCCTCAGCTCTTCAGCTCAAGGTGAGTGCTCTATTGTTTGAGCCACAGCACCACTTATGGTTTTCTAGTGGTTTATTGGAGATAAGAGTCTCACGGACTTTCCTGCCCGGGCTGGCTTTGAACCACGATCCTCAGATCTCAGCCTCCTGAGTAACTAGGATTACAGGCGTGAGCCACTGGCGCCCGGCTCCCTTAGTTTTTTCCACACAAGGATATCTCCTGACAACTTGAACCACAGTTCCACTTCTGGCTCTTTGGTGGTTAACTGCAGGTAAGTCTCAGACTTTCTCACCTGGACTGGCTTCAAATTGCAATTTCAGAGCTTAGCCTCCTAAGTAGCTAGGATTACAAGAGTGAGCCACCAGCACCTGGTCATTAGGTTTATTTTAAAATAATAATTATTAGCCGGGCGCTGGTGGCTCATGCCTGTAATCCTAGCTACTCAGGAGGCTGAGATCTGAGGATCGCGGTTCAAAGCCAGCCCGGGCAGGAGTGACTGTGAGACTCCTATTTCCAATAAACCACCAGAAAACCGGAAGTGGCGCTGTTGCTCAAGTGGTAGAGCCGCTCGCCTTGAGCTGAAGAGCTGAAGGACAGCGCCCAGGCCCAGAGTTCAAGCCCCACGACCAACAACAAAAAAAAATAATAATTATTATGCTTGTGGCTAACACCTGTAATCCAAGTTACTCAAGAGGCTGAAATCTGAGGATCATAGTTCAAAGCCAGCCCAGGCAGGAAAATCTGTGAGACTTATCTCCACTAGCCACCAGAAGTGGCGCTGTGGCTCAAGTGGTAGAGCACTTGCCTTGAGCTGAAGAGCTGAGGGACAGGGTCCAGGCCCAGAGTTCAAGCCCCATGACTGACCAAATAAAGAAATAAACCTAATCGTTTACATTGCTAAATTTTATTTAAAAAGCTGTGTGAACCAGGTGCTGATGATAGCTACTCAGGAGACTGAGATCTGAAGATTGTTGTTTGAAGCCAGCCCAAGCAAGAAAGTCCCTGAGACTCTAATCCCCACTTAACTACCAGAAAACAGGAAGTGGCACTGTGGCTCAAAGTTGTAGAGCACTATCCTTGAGTGGGAAAAGCTCAGGGGCAGTGCCCAGGCCCTGAGTTCAAGCCCCACAACAACCCAAATCAACAACAAAACCCCAAGTCAACAAAAAACAGCGTGTGGAGCTACAGGTAAGAGGATACTAAAGAAAAAAGAACAGAACATTTGTTTTAAAAGGAGATGAGGGGGGCTGGGAAGTCGGCTCAGCGGTAGAGTGTTTGCCTTGCATGCCTGAGGCCCTGGGTTCGATTCCTCAGCACCACATAAGCAAAAAGAAAAAAAGCCGGAAGTGGCGCTGTGGCTCAAGTGGTAGAGTGCTAGCCTTGAGCTGAAGAGCTGAGGGA
>NW_012267348.1:4102259-4129957 GCF_000151885.1 Dipodomys ordii | reverse complement strand
CGCTGTGGCTCAAGTGGTAGAGTGCTAGCCTTGAGCTGAAGAGCTGAGGGACAGCGCCCAGGCCCAGAGTTCAGGCCCCACAACCGGACCCCCCCCCAAAAAATTTAAAAAACATTTAAAAAATAAAAGGAGATGAGGGGCTGGGAATGTGGCTTGGTGATAGAGTGCTCTCCTAGTCTGTATGAAGCTTTCGATTCCTCAGTACCATATGAACAGAATAAGCCAGAAGTGGTGTATGGCTCAAGTGGTAGAGTGCTAGCCTTGACCACAGAGAGGCTCAGGGACATTACCAGGCCCTGAGTTTAAGCCCTAGGACTGCAAAAAAAAAAAAAGGCCCAGTGAGGTAGGTTGGGTGCATTAGCTAAAGCTTATAATCCCAGTTACTTGGGGATAGGGAGGCTGGAGACAGGAGGATCAGATGCCAGCCCCTGGCAGAAATGGCAAACCCTGTTGGGCACTAGTGGCTTATACCTGTAATCCTAGCTTCTCATGAAGTTGAGATCTGAGAGTCATGGTTCAAAGTCAGCTTGGGCATGAAAGTCGAAGAGACTCTTATCTCCAATTAAGGATCAAAAAGCTTAGAGCTGTGGCTCAAGTGATAGGGCACTAGCCTTGAGCACAAAAACTCAGGGACACCACCTAGATCCTAAGTTTAAGCCCCAGGACTAGCACCAAAAAACAAAACCAAAAAATCTCCAAAAATCCAAACCAAAAAACCCCCTAACAAACCCAACAAACCAGATCCTACCTGAAAAAGAATAGTTGGGGACATGGCTTAAGTGGTAGACCATACAAACAAAGAATGTGACACTGCAGGATTCTAGAATTAGAAATAAAGTCAATATCCTTAAAATGAATTTGTTATAATTTGTCTTTAGATATAACAAATCCCTTCCAGTACATACATATATACATATACATACATACATACATATATATATATATATATATATACACATACACACACATACCCCCACACACATTATATAAACACACACACTTATTGTCTAGTAGTTCTGTTTCTCTGGGGAACCCAAAGTAGACAGACTGGGAACAGGTGGATAAGGTTTTCCTTGTTTGTTTCATTCTTCCTCCTACTCTGTCTCACCAGAATAGGGGCTGGCAAGATGCAGGGACTCAATTCAAAAGTTCCTATTTCTACAAATTAAATAAAAACACAATTAAAATTTAGTAGGTGCTAAAACTTGGTTTTGAAATTTTATTAAAAAAATATATTTGCAAACATATAAAATTTAGGATGAAAAATGCTCATTTTCAAACATGTAATAACTTAATATTTGCAAACATACACAGATGGTATAAAACCCATACCATTAAAAATGTTAATGATGCTGTATTGTGCTCATAGAATGAAAACCTTGCTGTCATTCCAGAGCTTCTTGTCTCCATGTTTCAGGGAGCTGAGAATCCGGTACAATGAAAGTCATGAGAGTCACATGGCCAAAGCAGTAATATGGAATAAAAGATAGTTTAAAAACACATTTTCTAAGGGAAACACAACTTTGCATTTTTTCCCACTTCAAAGTGATCGACATTGCATTTTAACATTTTAAAGAAAGATGTCAAACCCAAATTGAAGCAAGACATTGCACACATTTCTCCTGCTGAAGTCTGCTGGGGAAAAAAAGGCTTCTTGAGGCCCTGGCCCACTCATGGAAGTGTTCTCAAGTGCAGCTTTAAAAAAAGTCTATTAAGCTGTTCTGCTTCGCCAGATATTAATATTATAAATACTTGAAAACACATGACACTATTGGTTCCAGAAGGTACCCTGAATAGCACTGAAGAAAACCAAAGATTAGGCAAGAAACACATGCCCTACAGCAAATGTGCAGCAAGGGCCTGGGTTTGAGGCCTCCTTACCTACATGGGCAGAGCCCACTCCTGCCTGTGCTCATTTCATTCCTCTCCAAGTTACAGTATGATGGCTGATTTTGTTTATTAAGCAATTAGGCACCTTCGATTTCATGTTGCATTATTAGTAATACAATGGCAGTTATGGCCTCTTCTAACAAAGTAAGAAAATACCAAACTACATTCTTAGTGAGGAGAGAAAGCTGCATGATTTAAAATATTTACCTTGTAATGGATTCAATAAGAGTTTATCATTGCCACAAGAAAATAGAGGCCAGAAATAGAACGCTTAGTCATGCAAAACCTTGTCAGCCATATTCTAAACTAAGTCTGCATCCTCCTGTAGAGAAGGGCCCAGGATCTTGACTTAGGTTCTAAGAAAACCACCACTCTAAGGGAAGCTGAGGGTGTCCTATATGGAGACCCCATGAAATGCTTCTCCTTACAGATGGTTACTTGAAAATTGAAGATTCAAAGTCAAGCAGGCCAATGTCCATGCCCATAAATTATGGAAGATGCATCACAAAGGAGGAACAAAGTGGTTTGGAAGGTACTGGTGATAAGGGGCATGTGAATCTACTCAAAGGCATCACTCACATCTCACATTAACTACAACAAAAAGAGCAATGCCCCCACCCCCGGGGCACCCCAGACACACCATACTCCAAGCTGTGTGCTGCTCCTCCCAGAGCCTACACCTGGACCACAGGAGCAAAAGGTGTGGGCGATGCTCACAGATGGACAGAGTGGACTAAATGCAGAACTCCAGAGGTGCTGTAAAACCTAGCAAGAAGCATCTCCATCTTGGCATCCATTTTAGAAGGTTCCAGTAAAGATACTGTAATAATGTAAACATGCAGCCTAAACTAGCATGAGGTTCTGGATAGTAAGCCTGAATGAGGAATAAGGCAACCAAATGTGACTTTCAGGCCAGGCCCATATAATTGCAACTATCCAGGCTTGGCCTGGTTCTCTGGAGACATGCTGGCCTGAACTTCTGGTAATCATGATCACCAACTTCTGGCTTCTGAATTTTAAGTAAATGCTTTGAATATATAGATTTGGGAGTTGAAACAGGTTGACCCTTTTCAAGTCTCCATTTCTTGGGCACTTAAAAAGCTTATGTCCACACTAAGGAAGTCTTATCATAGATTCTCTTTTAACTATTATATCCATCCCTAGAATTAAAGGGCAAAAATTAACAGATTTGATTATGGACCCTTTTTAGAATATTTGCTCTTTATCTCACATATTATCATACATATACAAAAGCATCATTTAAATTCAAATGTCCATTATACATCTCTTGATATGTCTGTTTACTGAAGCCTACTGAGACTATAGTTGGGTGTGATTAAACCTACTGGTATGTCATATTATGAGAACAGCCACGTGGCCCCTTGGACACCATCTCCTGGCATCAGCCACACTCCTAATCTTACTACAACTTCATCTTTCCAAGATGATGCATGAGCAGTTCATTTTTGGTTGCTGAATTTACATACTATCTTTGAAAACAAACTATTCCTAGTTGAATATAACTTACAAGCTTCCCTGAATTCTGCACAATGGACATCTAACTAGGTAAACAACAAAAGAATATACTATATTGAGAAGCAGAAACATTGTTCAGGAAGCTTGCCCAGATTTACAGAAGCCAACCAAACAAGGTATTCTTTATGCTAAAAACCTAGGCCAAACTAAAACAAGTATGTAATTCATAAGTAATTTTCTAAAAATTCAGCTAGAAAGAAATCTATGGATTTACGACTGAGTTACCATTAAAGCTTAAATGATTGTTCCCAAGGAACCATCACATTTGTCAGCATTATTCACAGCTAATCCTTATGCTAGCTGGTTGAGCCAATTGGGTTTTTTCCCCCATCATTAAATAGTGCTCAGAAAAGTAAGCAGTGCATCTTAATAGGTTAAATACTACAAAATGACCTGTATCATAGAAACAAAGACACTCATTCAAAGAATATCTTAAAATTACTATTGCTGAAATAAATCCAATTCTACATTAAAATCTTACTAAACATCATTACATGCCATAAAAGAATAAGTATAAATCATGGCAGATCAATAGCAGCATAACAAAGCGTCTTTATATATTTCACACTTTGGGCTGGGAAAGGATTCACAGCCTAGAAATACATTGGTAAAGTTCTGAATCTCACGCTTTCTTTTTAACTCCACATTCTACAAGAAAGTAAGGGCAGTGTGAATAACAGCTCCTTTTTCTGCATAGCTTTAAACTGTTTTCAGTACACTTGAGGAATGGAACCAAAATGGCTTTGTCAGGTTGGTCCACTGGTCCTTTTGTCAAAGTGTTAAGGAAAACAATTAACAATGACTTCTGTGTTTAGACAGAAAAGGAAAATAAGGCTGTGTTTCACACACAAACTTAACATTTTCAAAACCACTGGAGAGTTTAACTTAAAATGGAGATTTCTAGTAGGATCTGGGCATGTGCAGTCCCAGCCTCAAAGGTGTCACATGCCTCTTCCTACATCACCAAAGAGCCTCCTTGCAAGGCCCTGGTCAAATAGCAATGCCACACTGGGGCCTACCACATGGCGGGACTGGGGATACTTAAAACAAAACACAAGGAAATTTCAGTACTCTTAAGGCCCAAATGGGGGTGCTCATATAAAATACACTTCACTTGAACAAATAATTCCTAATTCATCAACGTGAACTCTGATCCTTAAAAGTGAAGCTACTTTGCAGAGCTAGCTCTTGCTTAGTTTGGAACTTGACCATCAGCCAGGGTTTCTAGGGCTGCTGCTGAGGCTGAGCTTGGCTTCGAGGCTGGTGACCACTCTCCCCAAGTCCTTGAAGGTGAAAACAAACTGAAAAGTCAGACTCCTTATGTCACACATGTTCTCACAGCTATGAAAACACCCAGAGGACATAACGATCTTTTTTGTTTTTGTCAAAACAAAGGTCTGCTGGTGATGCTTCACAGTGAAACCTCCATTATCACTGAGAATGTCACTTGAAAAACATTCAAAGGCGTGAGTCTCTTTCTCATAGGCTCAATTTCAGGATTCTCAAAACTCCATGTTCCACTCAGAGACAGGTTTCCATAATGAAGCCTATTTGTGGGGCTGATTCTTGCCTCCAGGTCTACTCCATGGCAGTCATAGGTTGTGGTTGTCTTTGTTCTTGTTCAGAACCTGCAAGTAAACTTCATGAAGTGTACTAAGGAAGCTGGAATCATTCTGGAAGAGATAGCAAAGGTAAAAACACATCATGTCACATTTATTTGTTCGGAGCCCACTTCCTTAGTTGGTAACAGCTTAGCAAAAGATTGTACAAATGATGGGTATGGCTTATAACTAATTACTTAAATAGTCTCACCACCCAGAGCTACTCATCAATATCCTGGAATCTACTCAGTTATTATTCTATTAGGAACAAATGCTTGGAGGATAAAAACATTACTCTCAGCTATTCTGAATTTATAAGGACTTATAAAATTAATTTTCTTTTATTAAAGAATTAGGGAACCCAGACTAATTGATATCTTACATACCTTTATTAGATGTATTAATGTATCCTGGAGCTGAGACTTGCTGAGAATAATGGAAGGCTTTTTCTGATTTTCTGGAGTTGTAACGGTGAGGGGAGATGGGGGGCCTGTTTTCCTCTCAAGGTCTGCAGACCTTGGAGCTGTGTTCTGGAAAACACTTGGGGCCAGCAAGACTGAAGCTACTGCAGTAGTTGTTGCGGTAACCAATGGAGGGCCTGCAACCTGAAGGGGAACAATGTCATTCCTCACCCAAGGGTAGAAGCTGGGGCCCCATAGCCCCCACCTGCTTTTATATGTCACCTCATAATTTACAAATAGCAAACAGCTTGCCAGTTGACTTTATAAACTTAACTTATAGGTTGGGGATATAGTTCAGTGATAGGACACTTGCCTAAGACCCAGGGTTTGATCCTTAATACTGCAAAAAGTCTAGCTATATGATTAAAGCAACAACAACAAAACCCCAACTACCTCTTTTCTTCCTTCAGATGTGCTTCTATCTAGTTATACTTATTAACAAGATTACAATATATTAGTAATACGAAATTTAAAATATTTCTCACATTCTCTTGACTTTTGTATTTTGGGTGCTTGAGACTGAACTCAAGGCCTAAAGCATGATAAATATGTGCTATACTAAGGAACTTCACCAGCAGTGCTTTTGCTCTTACAAAGAGCTTGCCAGAGTTTTAAGGCTGTGTTTTCTGGCATCTAAGCCATTTAGCCTGGTTTTTGGCACAAAACCATGCTAAGAGCTATTGATCATGTGAAAGCATGACAAGCTAATCAAGATCAGGCTGACTTTAAATTCTGAGCCCCAAGGAGAGGTGTAAAGGCTCAAAGCAAATGGGAATTTGACATGTGAGGAAGAAAAAAAAGAATATGCACTTTGGGGCTAGGAATATGGCTTAGTGGTAGAGTGCTTGCCTACCATCCATAAAACCCTGGAATTGACTCCTCAGTACTACATAAACAGAAAAAAGCTGGAAAGTGGCACTGTGGCTCAAGTGGTAGAGTGCTAGCCTTTAGCATAAGAAACTCAGGGACAGTGCCCAGGCTCTGAGTTCAAGCCCCATGACTGGCAAAAAAAAAAAAGAACAGAAGAATATGCATTTCAAAGCTGGTGATAAAGAATGAGGATGGGGCTGGCTAATGCTCCCAGCTGGCTCCCAGCTACTTAGGAGATGGAGATTGGGAAGATCAAGGTTCCTAGCCAGCCAAGGCACACAGCAAGATCCCAACAAGCTGGGTATGGTGGTACTTGCTTGTAATCCTAGCTATGCAGGAGGCGTACATAAAAGGATTATAGTTAGAGAATGACCTGAGGGAGAAAAAGTATGAATCTCTGAGAAAAAACAAAGGAAAAAGGGATGAGGGCATGGCCCTATGTGGTGAGAATACGAGCAAATGTGAGACCTCAAGTTCAAACTGCAGTACTGACCAAAAAACAAAGAAACCAAAAAAACACAGGGTGAGAGTCAGGGAGGATAAACAAGGGATGAAGAACACACAGACCCAGAGGCTTTATATCAGAGTAACAGGAAATGAGAGGCTTGTGGCTGTGTTCCCTGGGATACCATAGCTCTTCCAGAACAGTAAATACTTCCTTCTTAAGAATTCAGGCTGACATACTCTTGGCCATCTACTTAAAAGGGCCAAGCAAAAGCCTACCCAGGACTGTCCTGACCTCCATTTGATTAGGGAAGAGATCATATGAGAGGACATGAGGCTTGGTCTAGGTGATGTATCAAAGATGGGTGAGGGCGTGAAAGATAAAAATTTTACTTTGCATGTAAGAAAAACAAGAAATCCTCAATGTACTCTTGAGAAAAAGGGGATCCTTACCGGGATGGCACTGGACAACACCTTGGGTTGGGCAAATACTTCAGGATCCTGGTTTTGCTGCATAGACTGCAAGGTTTAATAAGAAAAGATGAACAGATATACCAAGTTTCAGTTAGTTAGTGGTGCGAAATCAAGAATGGTTCACACATTTAGCTATTGGATTGCTGGGGGAAGAGGCTCACAGGAACTTGTCACAGTGTGATCAGTGACTCTTGTTGTAGAGACAACAAGAACCTCAAACAGCTCTCCTATTGAGGTCCCCTCAGAAAAGGCATGCAGTCAGATCCTTTTACATGTCTTAAAAAAAAAAAAAGGTGATGCCAGGAATGGTGATGCATGCCTGTAATCACAGCTACTTAACTCAGGAGGTAGAGTGAGAGGGTTTTGGCTCAAGGGCAGCCCAGGCGAAAAAGTTAGCAAAGTTATTTCAAACAGTAAGCTGGGTGTGGTGGTACATGCTTATAATCCCAGCTTATGAAGAGGGGGACATAGATAGGAGGATCCTGGTCTGAAGCTAGCCCTGGCAAATTATGAAACTCTAGCAAAAAACAAAAACAAAACAAAATACAAAAACAAAGCTGGGACCTGTATCTCATGTAAGAATATAATTGTTGGGGACAACTCAGGCCTGTTTCTGCTGCAGTATGTAGATTAGAGACCTTGGGGAGCTAATGTCCCCCTCCCCCACCCTGTTAGCTTCCTAAGGTCCCAAATGCTCTCCTATCTCCAGGCCTCTGTACACTATTCTCTCGGTCTCAAATAGTTTTCAACTCTGAACAGTGTAGCTAACTTCTGAGTCTCTTGAGTAGCAGCTGACATGTCAGTTTTACTAGAAAGCTTTATTGGCCCTAGACCTTCAGATTTGGGGTGCTGGCACTTGACAAGTACTGAAGGAAGTGCAAATGGATCTAAGCCCAGAAAGATTTAGATCTATGGCCAAAAATGACAAATACAAAGAACCTTAGGAAAAAATACAAAGAACCTTTAAATATGGTGTCTTATTATTTTAAATCAGTTGAACTAATTTTGGGAAGCAGAATTGAGTGACAGCACCACTGACTAATTATAATTAGTTCACAAAGGGCTTGTTACCACCCCTTTCTCCTAGCCCTTGATATTTTTTCCTCTCTGATCCTGGGGCCTGAATTCTGTGCCTGGACACTGTCTCTAAGCCTCTTTGTGCTCTACTAATGCTCTTTGTGCTCTACTAATGCTCTACCACTTGAGCCATAGCCACTTCCAGCTCTTTCTGAGTGAGTGGTTTATTGGGTATGAGTTTCATGAACTCTGCCTGGGCTGGCTTCAAACTGCGATCCTCAGATCTTAGCATCTAGAGTAGCTAGGATTATAGGTGTGAGCCACTGACTCCCATTTCTTTATAACTACTCTGCCTTACATCAATCAAAAGCAAAATCTTGCTGAACACCAGTAGCTCACATCTAGCTACTCAGGAGGCTGAGATCTGACGATTGTGGTTCAAAGCCAGCCCAGGCAAAAAAGACCCCGTGACTCAGGCTCAGGGATGGCACCCAGACCCTGAGTTTAAGCCCCATAACCGACCAAAAAAAAAAAAAAAAAGCAAAATCTTTGTTTCCCCTACCCATGCCTTCCTGTTTCTGCCATTACCTGGAGGGGAGCAAGCACCATGTTGCTCAGGGAGGCTGGGGCTGCTGTTCTTGCTGCTGCTGCCTTACAGGGAGGCTCTATGAAGCTGTCAGGTGTGGCCAGCTGGCCAGCTGCTGGAGAAAAGCCGGGTGCCACTGCACCTTTCCCAAGTGGCTGTGTTGGTATTTGGTCGTGCTGTGGGGTCAACCTGAGTTTCTGGAGAAGATCAATGCTTGGGAGGGATGTAGCAGCCGTGTTTGTCATGCTCCGCGGAGCTCTGAAAGGGCTTTTGCTGGCTATTAGACTGGTGTGGCTTAGTTCAGGGACTGGCTGGTTCAGGAGTGGAGACCTCTGTCTAGGTGTAGTCTTCACTGCCTGCATCATGGTGCTGTTTCGAGGTAAGCTGGGGGGAACCTGTGTGGTGGGAACTTCTGCTGGTAGAGTGGGACTGAGAACAGGACTCAAGGGGATGCCGTAGCTCGGGGCATGCTTTTCACTGGACTGTGTGATGGAAGCTGGAGTGATCAGCACCGGAGTGGTGACTTCAGGCTGGACAGCATGGTGGGTGGCTGAATGGACACCCAGGCTTTCTGACTGAGGGGCTCCTCCTGACTGATCAAAGGGAAATGGGAGGAAGGAGCTAGGCTCTTTCTGGGATGTGTCTTCTGGTAGTTTCTCCACTTCTTCTGAATCTAGACCCACAACTGCTGGCTGTTCCTTTGGTAAAGATGTTCCAAACAGCTCTTCCACTGTCAGATGTTTATGTCCAGATGCAGCAGGCTGAAAAACAATGACCACCAATGAAAAGAACTTCTGTGGACTTGTATAACCAAACTTATTTTCCATCAACCAAAATAGTTTGCAGAAGGGCAGATGGAGACTTAAAATAAGGAATGGAATAGAATGGAGATGTGCCAGGGTTAGATCAGAGTATACCTGTCTCTCCAGATTGGTGAATGGAAATATGCACTAATGATAAATTCAAATTTTTGGGCTTCTAGGCAATAGTGTTAGAATGCCTTTTCCCCCTAGCATATGTTGAAGTAATTATGCCCAATTGCTCCATGTCAGCAACATGCAAAGGGGGAATGATGTTGGAGAGGATAGTGACTGGGTTCTACTCAAGTGGTTTATTTTTGATAAAAGCTGGTATTGCACCTCAGGGACTGACTAGGTCCTAAATAACAGGAAATATATTTAACCATTTAATAGCATGTCTTCCCCACTCTGTACTGTCAAGTCACAGAATCTTCAAGAAAAACCAAGAAGCATGGCTTAAATGCTCTAGCACCTGCTTAACAAGCACAAGGTCTTGAGCTCAAATACCAGTACCAATACAAATGAAGAAAAACCAAGCTGCCAAGTTAAAATTTAAATACAGTTTAGTGAATTGACTTACCAACACTATTGCAACTATTCAAAGGGGGAAAACACTCACACTTTCCATGGGGTGCTTCTTTGTACCTTTAGTTAGTATTGTTGGGCCACTTAACTTTTATACCTGAGTACTCACAGGATTTTTAAGTCCTGTTCTGACTTGAACTTAAGGGACATAAGCAGAGAGTAAGAGTCTTCACTGAACTTCCTTTAGTGTGACACATTAATGTACTAAGTACTTTGAAAACACAAGCAGTTAAGTCAAGGTTTTATTCTTAAAATGTGTGATTAGTTTAGTTGCTTAGATATATCTTTAGAGTGAAATCATTAATTCATGGAGACACATGACTTTCATGGCTAAAGCACACTGCACTTGCATATCATAGTATGACCTTTTTATAGGACTGCATTTTTTGTTTTTTTTGGTCGGTTGCAGGGCTCAAACTGTGGACACTGTCCCTGAGCCTGTTTGCTCAATACTAGTTTTCTACCACAGCACCACTGAGGTTTTTCTACCCGGCTGGCTTCAAACTGTGATCCTCTTATCTCAGCCTCCTGATGATAGAATGAAAGGTGTAAGCCACCAGCACCTGGCTAGGATTACAATTTTCCAGGGTTTTTTTTTTTGTTTTGTTTTTTTTGACGGTCGTAGGGCTTGAACTCTGGGCCTGGGCGCTGTCCCTCAGCTATTCAGCTCAAGGCGAGCGCTCTACCACTTGGGCTACAGTGCCACTTCCAGTTTTCTGGTGGTTTATTGGAGATAGGAGTCTCATGGTCTCTCCTGCCCGGGCTGGCTTTGAACCGTGATCCTCAGATCTCAGCCTCCTGAGTAGCTAGGATTACAGGCGTGAGCCACCAGCGCCCGGCTTCCAGGGTTTTTGTAAAGTATTTGTTTCATGTAACTGTACACTCTGGTGCCTACATAAAGAACAGATTGGAAGGATGAAATTACAGACTTCTGAATTTAAGACTGGCAGAGAAGATGAGAAATGAGGAGTTAGAAAGGTAGGAGTCAGGGGCTGGGAAGGTTGCTCAGTTGTAGAGCACTTGCCTTGCATGCCTGAGGCCCTGGGTTCGATTCCTTAGCACCATATAAGCAAAAAGAAAAAAGCCAGAAGTGGCGCTGTGGCTCAAGTGGTAGAGCGCTAGCCTTGAGCTGAAGAGCTGAGGGACAGCGCCCAGGCCCAAAGTTCGGGCCCCCCAACTGGACCCCCCCGCCAAAAAAAAAAGAAAGAAAGAAAGGCAGGAGTCAGTAGCTGGCTGGCTAGCCAGCCCAGTAGAGTATAGAGTATAGTTAAGAGGATACCTGGCCAGGTACCAATAGCTAGAACTGTACAGGTATAGTTTTTGTGTAAAAAAGTTCAAAGAGGACACCCTGGTGCCTGGGTGGAGTGCCACTTACTTGGGAAGGTAAGCTCAGAAAAGGTCCCAAAGAGGAGGATGTGAATGTATGTATGTGCCTGCACATGTGCGTGTGTGCGTGCGTGTGTGCGTGTGTAAAGTGAGCTCTCTGTGGGACATATGAAACCCAGAGGTATTGAGTTGGAAGTTATCAAAAGTGTTAATGTAAGTCTGGGAACAAATCTCCCTCAGCAAGGACAGGCCTCCAGCAACATTGCTGTTACCAGGCTCTTTTTCTTTTCTTTTCTTTCTCTCCCTCCCTCTCTTCCTTTTTTGCTGGTCCTAGAGCTTGAACTCTGGGTCTGGGCGTGGTCTCTGAGCTTCTTTTGCTCAAGGCTAGCACTCTTACCACTTGAGCCATACACTGCCACTTTCAGCTTTTTCTGAGTAGTTTATTGGAGATAAGAGCCTCAAGGACTTTTCTGCCCCAGCTAGCTTTAAACTGTGACCCTCAGGGGCTAGGAAGGTGAGGCCCTGGGTTCATTCCTCAGCACCACACAAGCAAAAAGAAAAAAGCTGGAAGTGGCGCTGTGGCTCAAGTGGTAGAGTGCTAGCCTTGAGCTGAAGAGCTGAGGGACAGTGCCCAGGCCCAGAGTTCAGGCCCCACAACCAGACCCCCCCCCAAAAAAATAAAAATAATAATAAAAAAACCTCAGATCTCAGCTTCCTAAGTCGTTAGGATTATAGGCATAAGCTACTGGCACCCAGTTCTGCTCCTTTCGTATGATATAGCCTAGGGAGCCATTCATTTCTGAGTCTTAGTAACTCTTTGATGTCGGAAGGGCTGGTGGGAGGCAGAAATGCATGGAACTCAGCTCACAGGAGAACGTTTAAAGTTAGTATTTCTAGTAACCAAAGTGGAAGGTGGGTTCCTCCAAGGCAGAGGCTCTTTCTCCTTCATTTCCTAATCCTTGCCCTCCATCCTCCTGGGTTCATCTATCTATACAATGGCGCCACCATCCAGTTAGTAGAGTATAGGCTTCACCCTGCTGTTCCCAAGTCCTCCCAAGAGGGAAGACAGCACTAGGAGAGAGCTCACTAATAGCAGACCCTATCTGTAGAGAGTGAGGAAGTCCCTCCTTCAACAAAAAACTCCAGTGCCCACGACTGAAGATCCAGGAAAGTTTGTGAGTGGCAGTATAAGGGAATACCGTTTTATATTTTCTCTTTGATGTGTGGTGTCATATGTTAGAGGTGACAAGGCAGGTTTGAGCAGAAGCAGTGTGAAGTAACTGCTATGGATGAAGAGGCAAAGCTTCCGCCAGTAGTAGTAACTCTAGTTTTAGACCAGATCATTTTGTCTTACAAAAGAATAAGGAAAAAGAATCCTATAGTATCCAGGCCCCCACTGTGTAACACTGGTGTGGCTACCTGTCAACACTTCCTAGTACTTTAAAAGGGGAGTTTCCAGATTCAGAACCTCAACTGTTTATAAATGCTCATGAATTTATGTGATTCAAGTCCTTCATATATTTTTGCTTCTGAAAAAACTGTAGCGCTCAGGGTCTAAAAATCAAAGATATCTGTTAACTCTGGAAAAATTTTATAATCTTTCTAATTACTCATCTACAAAATGGGGTAACTGTGGCAATTATTTCACAGAGCTGTTATGAAATTAAATTATCCCTATGTTTGGTATCCACGAGCTTTTGATAAACTTAAGTTGACCTACACTATAGTCACAAGTTTGTTTTTTTGGTGGTGGTGGTGTTAGGATCAAACCAATGGTCTCAATTAACTACATAATCACTCTACCACTGAGCTACATTCCCAGCCCAAACACAGAATAGTTCTAAGAGCAACCATGATACATCTGTTTGGATGCTTTTAAAGAACACCGAATACTCTTTTGACATAATAGAAATTCACTGACTCCTTATGGAATATCACTCCTATAATGTAAAATAACAACACAGTCACCAGATGAGACAGAAAAGCTGTGCTATCATAAACCTGTTTGTTCTTTTGCAAGGGATCATTAGGGACAGTTTTTTTTTTCATTAAAAAATCCCTTGTAACATTGCAAACTCATTTAAGTAAAACCAGACAATGAATTTCTCTTTGAGATAGGTTCTGTTTGTCATGGTCAACACTGTGACTTGATTACTGGTATCCTAAATGTCTGTTGATGGAACAAATTCCCCCCCCCCCCTTGCCGCCCTGCCCTGTATCCCTTTTAGTGCCAGTACTGTGCCTTGAATTCAGGGCTTGGGCGCTGTCCTGGAGCTTTGTTGCTCAAGGCTAGCGTTCTATTACTTGTGTCATAGCTCTACTTCTGGCATTTGGTGGTTAACTGGAGATTAGTCTCACAGACTTTCTGGCTTGGGCTGTGTTGAATAGGGCTCTGGTGGCTTAATCCCATATTCCTACCAACTGCGGAGTTTGAGATCTGAGGATTAGAGTTCAAAACTAGCCTGGGCAAGAAAGCCCATGAGACTCCAATTTCCAATTAACCTCCCCCTCCCTCCCCCCCCCCCCCCCCCACAGGAAAGAAAAAAAAAAGATGAAGTAGAGCTGTGGCTCAAGTGTTAGAATGGCACCCTTGAGCAAAAAAGCCTCAGGGACAGTATTCAGGGACTGAGTTCAAGCCACAGTATCTGCACAAAAATCAAACAACACAACTGGTAGACTACTCAGGAGGCTGAAATCTGGGGATCATGGTTAAGAACTAGCCTAGGCAGGCAAATCTGAGACTCTGATCTCCAATTAACCAGCAAAAATCCAGAACTGGAGGCATGGCTCAAAAGGAGAGCAAGAGCTATGAGCAAAAAAACTGACTGTGAGGCCCTGAGTTTAAGCATGCAAAAACCTAACTAATAAACAAAATGTCTGTGGTAGTGTCAGGCATAGTAACACTTCTGCATAGTCCCAACTACTTGGAAGGCTGAAGAAGGAGGATCATTTGAGCCCAAGAATGTAAGAGGCTAACCTGGGTGACATGGCAAGACTTTATTCTCTGGGGGTGAAGGAAGGTAGTAAAAGTGGTAAAAAACACATAAAACTACATTTAAGCATAAAAGTTCAATAGTATTCTGTATATTTACCATGTTGTATTACCATTACCATGATCATTTCTGCAACTTTTCCACCATTATGAACAAATATTCTGTACTCATTAATTAATACCTATCTTCCCGAGTCCCAAGTAACCTTTGTTGTACCTTTTGTTTCCATTATTTGTTGATTTACCTATTTTAGATACCTCCTAAAAACAAATCATACATTCTTTATTCTTTGTGACTGGTTTAGTTTATACCATGTACTATGCATTGGAATTCCATTACTTTTTATATGTACTATGCATATATATCACATCTCTTTAACCATTTGCCCACTGTTAAGACACTTGAGTTACTTCTACCTTTTGACTAGCACAAATAATGCTGCCACAAACAATGGTGTAAAAGTATGCCTGAATACCTGTTTTCAATTCTTTGGGGTCTGTCTGTCTGTCTGCGTCTGTCTGTCTGCGTCTGTCTGTCTGTCTGTCTGTCTCTGTCTGTCTGTCTGTCTGTCTGTCTGTCTGTCTGTCTATCTATCTATCTATCTATCTATCTATCTATCTATCTATCTATCTATCTATCTTTCCATGATAGGAACCATTGGATCATACAGCTATTACATACATGTGCCACCATGTATGCATAAAATTTTCTTTTTATACCAATTATATTAACAACAAAATAAGCCAACATAAAAAACAAAAGTACTAGAGGTGGGCACTGGTGGCTCTTGTCTGTAATCCTAGCTACTTAGGAGACCGAGATCATGAGGATTGCAGTTTGAGGCCAGCCTAGGCTGAAAAGTATATTGTTGTGTGCTTGTCATACCATTTATGTTAGGAGGCTGAGACTGAGGATGCTGGGTTAGCCTAGATAGAAAAGTCTACAAGACACCATCTCAACAGAAGAAGCTGAGCATAATGGTGAATGCCCATCATCCCAGCTACAACAAGAAGCCTAAAATAGGCAGACCCAAAAAGGAAGTGAGACACTATCTCAGAAATAACCAGTGTAGGTCTGGGAAGGTGGCTCAGTGGTAGAGTGCTTGCCTAGCATGCAGGAGGCCCTGGGTTCGATTCCTAAGTACCACATACACAGAAAAAGCCGAAGTTGGCACTGTAGTGCAAGTGGTAGCGCTAGCCTTGAGCCAAAGAAGTTCAGGGACAGCGCCCAGGCCCTGACATCAAGCCCAGGCCTGGCCAAAAAAAAAAAAAAAAAATTATGAGAAATAACCAGTGCAGAAAAGGGTTGGAAATGTGAAGGCTTTGAGTTTAAACCCCAGTACCTCCAAAAAAGAAGTACTGAAAAACATCAATTCTTATTAATAATAATTCTTATTTATTAATAATAAATTATAAAGATGTTAACCATCCTTCTGTTATTATAGGCACAAACCAATGTTTAGATATACCTACTTTGAAAAACAGAAAATAAGGTCAAGTAATAGGACATGGAGAAAGCTTATAGTAAACAAACACCTGAGCCTTGAGTAAAGAAAGCAAAAAACAAAATAGAACAAACTAGGGAAATGGTTTCAAGGAAATTTTTGTTGTTTGGGACAGGGTCTCAATGCGAAGCTCACGCTGGCCTTAAATTCTCTATTCACCTAACTCAGCCTCTGGTGTGCTAGAATTATAATCTTCTGTCATTACTTCCAGCCTCAATGGAATTTAACAAAATGAACTGTGCCTGGGTGAGGTAGCTCACTCCTGTAATCCTAGCTACTTGGAAGGGAGATGTAGGGAGGATTACAGTATGATGCCAGCCTAAGTCCAGACTCTATCTCAACCAATAAAAGATAGGTTCCACAGTCCACATATGTTATCCTAGTGAGGCTAGAACATGGTCCAGGCATAAACAAGAGGGACTCTATTAAAAAAAAAAAAAGCAATATAGAGTGAGGGAACAGAAGACACTATATGAGGGGCTGGGAATGTGGCTTAGTGGTAGAGTGCTTGCCTAGCATGAATGATGCCCTGTGTTCAATTCCTCAGTGCCACATAAACAGAAAAAGCTGGAAGTGCCACTGTGGCTCAAGTGGTAGAGAGCTAGCCTTGAGCAAAAGAAGCTCAGGGACAGTGCGCAGGGCCTGAGTTCAAGACCTTCAGGATTGGCAAAAAAAAAAAAAGGATGTACAAAAGGAAATGTACTTATTACCTGACTCATGTAATTGTAATTCTTCTGACCATCACTTTTTTTTTTTTTTTTGGTCCAGTCATGGGGCCTGAACTCTGGGCCTAGGCGCTGTCCCTCAGCTCTTCAGCTCAAGGCTAGCGCTCTACCACTTGAGCCAGAGCGCCACTTCCGGCTTTTTTCTTATGTGGTGCTGAGGAATCGAACCCAGGGCCTCAGGCATGCAAGGCAAGCGCTCTACCACTGAGCCACCTTCCCAGCCCTGACCATCACTTTTATAATAACAATGAAGTCAATTTTTAAAAAATTAGCTTTTTGAAGCTGGGTGCTGGTGGCTCATATCTGTAATCCTAGCTACTCAGTAGGCTGAGATATGAGGATCACAGTTCAAAACCAGCCCACGTAGGCAAGTCTGTGAGACTCTTATCTCCAATTAACCAACAGAAAAACTGAAATAGCACTGTGGCTCAAAGTGATAGAGTATTAGCCTTCTTGGCCCAGAGTTCAAGCCCCACAACTGACAAAAAAAAAAAAAAGCAAAAAGGGCAAGGGACTTGATTGAAGTAGAAGAGCACTTCTCTAAAAATGAGAGAGGGCCTGAGTTCAAACTTCGTATTGGAAAAAAATTTAAAACGTGAACTAAACTGACAGCATAATTTGTTCCTTAGCACTAGATGGCAGTATTACTAAACAATGCAATGTCTGCTTTTAAGGCAGAATTGTGAATTTAGGCTGATTTCAGGAGATCATATAGCTTTTGTATTTTGTAATTTTTAACATTTTGGTTTTAAAAATAAAATTTTATTTTTATTGAAACAGACTCTTGCTATGTAGTGCAGGCTGGCTAGAGATTCTTCTGCCTCAGCCATTCCAGTGCTGGGTTTATTGGTATATACCACCATATTTGGCAAAATAGATTTTTATTTATTTTTTTTTCAAAATAGATTTTAGAAGTATGTGAGATCAGAGGAATAACAGCATCATTATTTGTTATTATCCTCATTATTTGTCATTTGCATTAGAGGTATACCCCAATCCTGGGGCTTCAACTCAGGGCCTAAGCACTATCCCTAAGCCTCTCTGAGCTCAAGGCTAGCACTCTAGCACTTGAGCCACAACATCACTTCTGGCTTTTTCTGTTTATGTGATACTGAAGAAATGAACTCAGGGCTTCACGCATGCTAGGCAAGCACTCTACCACTAAGCCACATTCCCAGCCCCGTGCTGTGTAATTCTTAAACCTTATTATTTTTTCTGCAGTAACTACTTCCTTTGGATTACACCATAATTCTGAGCAAAGTAGTGCAAGAATCTTTAACTCTAAATTCAAAAAAGAAAAAGCGACAGCCTACCTAACACTCTCAGACAGTTCTAAGAACAAAAGGAATCTAAGATCCTGGTACATTTTGACTATGTCTCTGTCTCTGTATGTTTGTATATATGTGGAGACAGAATTTCATTGTGTAGCTCACAAGCAGAGGTCCAATTTGTGATCCTCTCTTAGCCTTCCAAGTGCTGAGGAAATACTATAGGCCTGGGTGCTGTTCTTGAGTTTAGTTTTTATTTATTTTTTAGAATTTATTTATTTTTTTGGTCAGTTGTGGGGCTTGAACTCGGCCTGGGCGCTGTCCCTCAGCTCTTCAGCTCAAGGCGAGCACTCTACCACTTGAGCCACAGCGCCACTTCTGGCCTTTGTCTGCTTACGTGGTGCTGGGGAATCGAACCCAGGGCCTCATGAATGCAAGGCAAGCAGTCTACCACTGAGCCACCTTCCCAGCCCTTGAGTTTAGTTTTTAAAAATGTATTTTCCTCAGTGAGCCAGTAGCTAACACCTGTAATCCTAACTACTAAGGCTGAGATCTGAGGATTACTGTACTAAGCCAGCCCAGGCTAGAAAGTCTGTGAGACTCTTAGCGTCAATTAATCACCAAAAAGCCAGAAGTAGAACTTGGCTCAAGTGGCAGAGTGCTAGCCTTGAGCAAAAAAGCTCAGGGACAATGCCCAGGCCTGAAGTTCAAGCCTTAGCACTGGCACACACAAAATTGAATTTATAGTAAGATCTTTGTAATAGAACTGTATTTAATGTATACTTGACTTTCAGGATCCTCCATAGAAAGAATGGGGCATGAGAATGTAGGATTCGAAATACGATTAATCTAAATACTCCAAAATACTATGGACTATGGACAAGGGCTGGGAAGATGGCTCAGTGGTAGAGTGCTTGCTTTGCATGCATGAGGCCCTGGGTTCAATTCCTCAGCACCACATAAGCAGAAAAAGCCGGATGTGGTATTGTGGCTCAAGTGGTAGAGTGCTAGCCTTGAGCTGAAGAGCTGAGGGATAGCATCCAGGCCGAATTCAGGCTCCATGACTGGCAAAACAAAACAAAACACTATGGATGTATTTGTTTTTCAAACACTTATTTATTTATTGGTGGGGATTGAACTCATAGCTTTCTGTTTGCAAGGCAGGGATACTCTATCACTTGAGCTAGGCCTCCAGTACAAATTTGATATTTTGTCCATCATCTTTTATTTTATGTGTTTGATGGTACTGAAGTTTGAATTGAGGTCTTAAACATGCTTGCTTGTTTAGTGCTCTATCACTTGAACCTGACCTCCAGCTCCAAAAACATTTCTGAAGGGATGTAAAATGGTACAGCTTCTCTGGAAAGAGAAGCTTATAGTTTCTTCTTTTTTTTTTATTTTTTTCATTTTAAAGAAAGAAGAAGGAAGGAGGGAAGGAGGGAGGGAGGGAGGGAGGGAAAGAAAGAAGGAAGGAAGAGAGGGAGGGTGGGAGGGAGGGAGGGAAGGATAAGTTTATTTTTGGGGGGAGGGTCCGGTCGTGGGGCCTGAACTCTGGGCCTATGCTCTGTCCCTCAGCTCTTCAGCTCAAGGCTAGCACTCTAACACTTGAGCCACAGCGCCACTTCCGGCTTTTTTTCTTTTTGCTTATGTGGTGCTGAGGAATGGAACCCAGGGCCTCATGCATGCAAGGCAAGCGCTCTACCACTGAGCCACCTTCCCAGCCCCTTATAGTTTCTTCTTAAATGAAGACATGTAATTACCAAATAATCCAATGTTTGGACTTGGCATTTATCCCAAGAGAAATTTATGTTCACACAAAATCCTACAGGTGGAGGGTTTCGGAAGGGAGGTAATTAAAACAATTGTGAATGTATGTGTGTACATGTACTGAAATATCACAGTGAATCTCATTAACATGTATAATTAATGTATGTTAATAAAGAGAAATCTATACTCAAATATTTAAGTGTTGCTATATCCAAAAAAAAACACCTGAAAACAAGCTAAATATCATTCAATGCATAAATGATCAAAAATGGTTATAATTCGAAATCTATGATGTTAAAAAACCCTGAATCTTTTGAATACTGACATTAGGCCACAGTGAAAATACTGTAGGCCTCTCAAAATACAGATACACTGAACATACTATACAAGATTACCTTCACACTATACATATAAGGTATATGTGAACATAATGAATTTCTGGTTTAAATTTAAGTCTCAACTCCCAAGTATCTCTCTCTCTCTCTCTATCAAGTATTTTGGTTAAGGAATAGTCAATCTGTTCCTCTGTTACCTAATAATACTTAGCAATAAAAGGGAACAAATTTGGGCTGGGATGCAGTAGCTACTTAAGAGGCTAAGATCTGAGTATTGAGGTTCAAAGCCAGCCTGGGCAGGAAAGTCTGTAAGATTCTTATCTCCAATTAACCACTAGAAAAAAATCCCAAAAACCTAGAAGTAGAGCAGTGGTTCAAAGTGGCAGAGTGCTAGCCTAGAGCAGAAGAGCCTAGGCCCTAAGTTCAAGCCCCACAACCAACAAAATAAAACAATCTCACATGGTGACATACCACATGATTGCCTTTTCATAACATTTTTGAAATAGACAACATTATAGAACTGGAAAACAAGACTAATGCTTGCCAAAGTCTAAAAACTAGTGTGTGTGTGTGGGGGGGGGGGGCAGAGACGATATTACAGGGAATCAGTGGGATAATAGAGGAGTAATACAAAGGATCCTATGGGGACAGAGGCATTCTCCATCTTAGCTATGGTAGTGGATACAAAAATCTGTACCCGAGACAGAAGTTCACAGAGCTGAACACCTTCCCCCTCACAAATGAATGCAAGTAAAATAGAGGAAGTATGAACAAGATGGGGGTAGCTTGTGTCAATGTGCTGAATGTAATATATTTTGTGAAATGTTATCAATGGAGAAAGAGAAAAGGGACACAGGATCCTTCTGAATTATTTCTTCTAACTAAATTTATGGTTATTTCAAAATGAAAAGTTTAAGTTAAAATCAGTAAGTTTGACTTGATTTCTTTTATCAGGCTATCATTATAAAGAAAATAGATTAACTCACCAAATATTTACAATTCTAGATGCTTAAGATACACGATCAAGGCAGATGAGACAGCTGCCCCAAAGAGCTTTTACTTTGGTGGGCTTGAGATAGAGTTATGCACTGTTAGCTGATTAGAAATCTTAGTGAGAAAATAAAGCAAGGAAGAGAAGGCCCCAACTAGACAGTACATTCAGGAACTGAGGACAGGGAGAAAAACATACCTGGACAAAGATACTGCAGGCCAAAGGAAAAGGAAAGCCTTTCCTGAAGTAGGAGATTGTCTGGCACATTTGAGGAAAGGCAGGAGAGCCAATGAGATTGGGGTCAAGTGAGCAAGGCAGGGTGGTAGAAGATAAAGCCAAAAGGGGAGGGGTCAGACTTTTAAGTGATAGGACATTACTGAGGTGTTTTAAGTAGAGGAATGAAACATATTTTACCAAGATTATGCTGGCTGAGGGATTGAAAATAGGGAAAAGAGCAGCAAGAGCAAAAGCTAGGAGATCAGTAGGAGAACCCAGAAGAAATAGACCAGAAACTACCTGAACGAATGTCATTATGTTGTCACATACACATCTTTGATAGATAAGTGACATCAAACTTTCAGTACAATCACAACTCTTAAAAAATGGAACTCTGTTTTGTTACTTTGGACATGGCTAGGACTTTACAAACCTTATCTTGTGACCCAGAGGGTGTCTCTTCCAGAGTCTCAATGCTTCCCAGATTGGAGAGCTGAGTGCTTGGTTGTAATCCAGGGCTAGAGATATTTGAGTCACCCATCTGATTCTTGGGGAAAAAAAAAAAGCAAAAAAATTACTATCAAATAAAACTTTGCCACTTATTTGACTCATAAAAAATAGCATTAGGAGTTACCAGAAATCTGATTAAAAAAAAAAAGAACAAAAAAATAGTATATAACAAAGCTTTTACAAATCTGAGCATCTACTTTAGACATTAACAACTGTTATTTTTATTTTTTGTTGGTTGTGGGGTCTTAACTCTGGTCCTGGACACTGTCCCTCAGCTCTTCAGCTCAAGGCTAGTGCTCTACCACTTGAGCCACTGTGTCACTTCCAACCTTTTCTGCTTATGTGGTGCCAAGGAATTGAACCCAGGGCCTCATGCATGTAAGGCCACTGAGCTACGTTCCCAGCCACCACAATTTTTTTTTATCAGCCTTTTAAGGAAAGGTCAATGACACTATTTTACCACATATTCCCTTGTATTTTATTTTATAACATCAACAAAATTAATTGTTCTCGATATAGTTCTATTTGTATATCCATCCACCTCCACACAGCCCAGATACAAAATAGTTCCATCACAAAAAAAGCTCCCTTCCAAGGCCCCATTATAGCCAGATCCTCTAACCACTCCTGGCAGAGTTACTTGAAATTTATTTTTTCAAAAATGTCAGCTGGGCTGGGTGCTGGTGGCTTACGCCTATAATTCTAGCTACTCAGGAGGCTGAGCTCTGAGGATCATGGTTTGAAGCCAGCCAGGTCAGGAAAGTCCATTATACTCTTATTTCCAATTAACCACCAGAAAACCAGAGGTGGTAGTACAGCTCAAAGTGGTAGATTAGGGCTGGGAAGGTGGCTTAGTGGTAGAGCGCTTGCCTTGCATGCTTGAGGCCCTAGGTTCGATTCCCCAGCACCACATAAGCAAAAAGGGAAAAAGCCGGAAGTGGCGCTGTGGCTCAAGTGGTAGAGTGCTAGCCTTGAGCTGAAGAGCTGAGGGACAGTGCCCAGGCCCAGAGTTCAGGCCCACGACCAGACCCCCCCCCCCAAAAAAAAAAATCAAAGTGGTGGAGTGTTAACCTTGAGTGAAAGTGCCCAGCCTGATGACTGACCAAAAACAAAAAAAACAACAACAAAATGTCATATAAAATGATGTTAAGTGAAGACAGGTTCAGAGAGACAGAGGATGCATGCTTTCTCTCATGTGTGGAAGTTAAATCTAAATTATAAATATATATAATATACCCATATATATACATATGCACACACAAACATACAGAGTCATATGCATACATACACAAACATATTAACTAAAATATGGTATGTATAGGGGAGGATTTTAATGATTTAACTTTTTTTTTTTTTTTGGTCAGTTGAACTCAGGGCCGGGGTACTGTCCCTGAGCTCTTTTGCTCAAGGCTCACACTCTACCACATGAGCCACAGTGCCACTTCTGGTTTTTGAGTGGTTAATTAGAGATAAGAGTCTCATGGACACTTTTCTGTCTGGGCTGGCTTCAAACCTGGATCCTCAGATCTCAGTCTCCTGAGTAGCTAGGATTACAGGTGTGAGTGCCCGGGCACCCGGCTGGTTTAACTCTCTTTAAAAAGTAACTTAGTTTAACAAAATGAATACCAGGAAGCTGGAACTTGTGATGTCAGGATGGGGGAAGTTCAAAGGGAGGGGAGAGAGGAATAGAGGAAGGGTGGGTAGAATGTAGTCATAATGTTCAATCTATATATGCAAAAACAGAACAAGGAAAATTGGGGGCATAAGTGGGGTTAGGAGAGATGGAGAGAATTATGAAAGGGTGTTTTCTGGTCAGTATCCAGAGAGCCTCACCCTCTCATACTCATCCTTTGCTCTGCTCAGCATCTCAAGGATGTCGATGGGCCTCTGGTTGCTGCAGCCATTGGCCTGGCTGGGACTCTGTTTATCTCGAGCAGCCTGCTGTGATCGTCGTGTTTCCTCTTCTACCACACTAGAGAAGGAGAACCAGATTTTAGATTCCTGGAGCTTGAACTCAGGGCCTGGGTGCTGTCCCTGAGCTTTTGTGCTCAAAGCTTACATTCTACCACTTGAGCCACAGTTTCACTTTTGACTTTTTTGGTAGTTAATTGAAGATATGAGTCTCATAGACTTTACTGACGTGGCTGGCTTTGAACCATGATCCTCAGATCAGCCTCATGAGCAGGCAGGATTACAGGTGTAAGCCACCTGCTGCATGTGGCTTAGCAATGCTTTTTACACAAACTGACTCAAGTATCTTTGGTGTCTGTTCACAACAGTGCCAGCCAATGTATATTGCCTTTACAAGTATAAAAATGTAGAATTCCTTCCTAGAGGTATTGGAAGTTGGTACTTTAAAAACTCCATCAAAGACAGGTGTGGTGACACATACCTGTAATCCCAGTATGCAGGAAGCAGAGGCAGGATTGAAAATTCCAGATCAGCCTAAACTACATAGTAAAAACCTAGTCTCAAGCAAACATATTTGGACATACATATATCCAAATAAACAAAACAAAACAAAACTCCTCTGAAGTATCTCCTTTTCTCCTATAAATAACACAAAATCAGTTGGATTAAGCAGTAAGGTTGTTACTAATGTTATATGTTACTAAGACACTGAAGACTGACTATATAACTCAATAATACATCATGGACTTACTCATACTGAACCAGCCTAGAAAATGAGTCTTTGTGAATCTTTTAGAGTTAATAGCATTACATGAAGTGGCACTGTAGCTCAAGTGGTAGAGTGCTTGCCTTGAGCTGAAGAGCTGAGGGATAGCGCCCAGGCCCAGAGTTCAAGCCCCACGACTGACCAAAAAAAAAAAAAAAAAGCTTTACAAACAGAAAGCTTGCCACTAATTTGACTCAACTCAAGGTGGCTGGGGCAATGTTCTTTACTTTTATTTCTAATACTTAATTCTTCATTTGAAAACCCTCAAAGCAAGAAGTCTCCAGTTAAGAATGCTATCAACTCTGTGCCTCTGATCATATAAAATATTTATATAAAAAAAGAATGTTATCAATAGGATTAGGACCTTTAAATCTGGCAGCTTTCATTTTAAAGAACATTCCATTCCCCTGTATAGAAAGGCTCAAAGTAATTTTAATTACAATAGTAATTTAATTACTTAATTAATCACAATAGTAATTAAAATAGCAGGAATTAAAAGTTGAACAAAATATTTTACTTCCTATATGTTTCTTCAAGCTTGAAATAAATAATAAAATTTTAAAAGCTGCCTTTTCTTTTCTAATTCAGATTTCAGTGACAATTACCATGGGATTTTATGGATATGTGCTATAACTTGGTAACCGTTAAGTGAGAACCTGCTAGACAATGATAATAGGCAACAAAACGATTCAATACCAAAAGTTTTTTTGAATAAGAGGAACAGGTTAGAAAAGACTCCGTGGTGTCAGTTTATGGGTTTAAAACAGTCTGCATATGAATTCTCAATTTTTTGGGAGAGTGTCTTATTACATAGACCAGGCTGGCCTTGACCTGTCTCTTAATCATTCTACTTCAGCTTCTTGAGGACTGAGATTACAGGCCAGTGCTGAGGTTACAGGTGTAATCCAGCTGCCATTCTGAGTTTTAACAAGAAGAGTGAACTTGTAAATTCTCTCCCTTTCATCCCTCCCAACCTCCCTCCTCTGGTGCAGTACTGGGATTGGATCTAGGACTTTATGTTATTAGGCAAGCACTCTACCACTTGAGCTATGCCCCCAGTCCTCCAAAATTGATTTGACCACTCTGCTACTTTAAGGGCATGGGTAGTCTTTCTAGAATCTCAGCTCTTAAGAAACAATTGTATGGGCTGGGAAAGTGGCTCAGTGGTAGAGCGCTTGCCTTGCATGCCTGAGGCCCTAGGTTCGATTCCCCAGCACCACATAAGCAAAAAGAAAAAAGCCGGAAGTGGCACTGTGGCTCAAGTGGTAGAGCGCTAGACTTGAGCTGAAGAGCTGAGGGACAGCGCCCAGGCCCAGAGTTCAGGTCCCACGACCGGACCCCCCCCACACACAAAAAAAAGAAACAATTGTACAACATATTTAGCATGAAAGTCTTTTTGATAGACTGAACAAGACTGGTATGTTATATGAGAATTTGATCAACTATCACTTATTGGCCACACCTTACTACACCTTCAGAAGAACTCTCACACTATCTGTTTTCTACCTATTTCTCACCATGACCCCTGACTTGGCCAACTGGTGTGCAACTATTTCCTGACTGGACTTGTGATTTTGGCTCAAAAGTACATTTTTAATAATCCTGTGGGAACAGATACTGCAGGAAGCTCACAATGGTCAAAGGAAAAGGAGTTAATGAACAAAGCCTGTTCTAAGGCCTCTTTCAGTTACTACTTAGCAAGTAGTGAATACTTTCTTCCTCTCCCTTCCTCTTTCTTTTTTTCTTTTTTAATTGAAAAGGTGATGTGCTGGGGGGGTTACAGTTACACAGGTAAGACAATAAGTACACACACACACACACACACACACACACGCACGCACGAGCACACGCACACACACACGTCCCTGAGCTTCTTTTTGTTCAAGGCTAGCACTCTACCACTTGAACTACAATGCCACTTCCGGCTTTTTCGGTGTATGTGGTATGGAGGAATCAAACCCAGGGCTTCATGCATGCGAGGCAAGCACTTTACCACTAAGCCACCTTACCAGCCCCAAGTACATTTGTTTTTAATCCTCATTACCCCATCCCTCTTTATCTCCCACCAAAACAGGTCCCTTTGACTGTAAGTTCACGAATAAAGTTCCACAAGTTCTCCAAGTTTTACACAGTATCTGGGCAAACATCCAAACAAATTTTTATCATTAACAACAGTTTCTGACAGACCAGAGTCTTTCTTTAGGGAATCCCCTTTGCCTCTGACCACAGAGAATATCCAAATTTAGATACTGAAGGTCTAGAAGTTCACTCAATTTCCTGCACAGCTTCACAGCTTTTTAAAATGTCTTTTGGAATAAATCATTTTTATTTGAAGATTTTTATTATATTGTGGCTATTAAGAGTAATGAAAAGAAATGCAGTTAACCGAATGGGTACTGACAGAAACATTTGTTTGCTTGTTTTTTGTTACAGTGGTACGAGGAATCAAACCTAGGGCCTGGAGCATGCTGAGCACGCACTCTATCAGTGTTCTACATTTCCAGCAATGCATAATATATCAAAAACTTTCATTTGTATTTTGAATCATGTAGAACACAGAGGTGTATAAATGCACATTTAGAGTTTAGAACAGTGGTAATCTAGGAATCACAGAGCCATTTATCCCAAAATTAGTGTTAACATTTATGAAGCATTCTCTTCAGCTATAATTAGCCAGGCACTTAAAGCCTCACTATCAACCAGGATCTTCCTGGTTATCTTTTTTTTTTTTTTCCTCCTTCCTATTTTAAAAACACAGACTTACTATATAACCCAGGCTGGCTTCAAACTTATAACCTTCCTGCTTCTGTCTTCTGAGTACTAGGAATCCAATACACCCTGCTTCTAATTACTTTTTTTTTTTGGCTGGTACTGGGGCTTGATCTCAGCACCTGGTGCTTTTTTTTCTCTCTATCACTTAAGCCACAGCTCACTTCCACCTTTTTGTTGGTTAACTGGAGATAAGAGTCTCTTGGATTTGTCTGCCCAGGCTGTCTTTAAAACTGGCTTTACAATTTGAGCCTCCTGAGTAGCTAGAATTACAAGTAAGCCATTGGCATCTGGCCTAATTATATTCATATTTTCCCCATTTCAAGTCAAATAAAGTGAAAATTTAATCAAAG
>NW_012267348.1:4092199-4101044 GCF_000151885.1 Dipodomys ordii | reverse complement strand
CAGCTTTTTTCTTTTTGCTTATGTGGTGCTGAGGAATGGAACCCAGGGCCTCATGCATGCAAGGCAAGCGCTCTACCACTGAGCCACCTTCCCAGCCCTGGCCTCACATTTCAATCTTCCTGATCTCTGTATCTCAAATAGCTGGAATTACAGTTATGAGACACTGCATGGGGCCCTTACAAATATCTCTTCTGATAAGAGTGATTCTAAGTTCACAGGAAGAAATACTCTGCAGGGTGCGCTTAATAAACATGGGTAAGCATCCAATATGAACAGGTTTGGTATTAGTTATTGCATCTCTCTCCCTCTTTTTTTTTTTTTGCTGGTCCTGGGGCTTGAACTCAGGGCCTTTGTCCTATCCCTGAGCTTTTTTATTCAAATGCTCTACCACTTAAGCCAGAGCTCCACTTCTGGCTTTTTGGTGGTTAACAGGAGGCAAAAGTCTCATGAACTTTCCTGCTCAGGCTGATTTCAAACCACAATCCTCAAATATCAGCATCCTGAGTAGCTAGGATTACAGGAGTGAACCAATGGTGTCTGAACGCTATTGTATCCTTTAAAAAAATGTAAATATTCCTGGGTATAAAGTTTTGAGGACCACTGATTTAAGTTCAATTAAAGTTAATTGGGCTGGGAAGGTGGCTCAGTGGTAGAGCGCTTGTCTTGCATGCATGAGACCCTGGGTTCGATTCCTCAGCACCACATAAGCAGAAAAAGCCAGAAGTGGCAGTGTGGCTCAAGTGGTAGAGCGCTAGCCTTGAGCTGAAGAGCTCAAGGGACAGTGCCCAGGAAAGAGATTTATATAGGAAAGAGATTTATATAGGATTCTGATAAAATGGAAGGGAAAGCAGAGGTGCACCAGAAACAATCCTCACTGCAGCATTTTGCCAGAGCTCTGTAGGCCCTTAGGACCTTCTAGTACCAATGTCTTGGGTTCTCAGAATCTAGGGTAGCAATCCAGAAATGTAGATAGGAATGTCAGCTGTGGTTTTCTATGGGCCAGTTTGCAAAAAGATGAATCATCCTTCAGAACATCAACTAAATGAAAATTATTTTAGTTGAATATCAGTGGCTCATCCTTATAATCCTAGCTACTTAGGAAACTAAGATCTGAAGATGGAGGTCTGAAGCCAACCTGGGCAGGTGAGTTTGAAAGGGCCTAAATCAAATTAAACAGTAAAATGTCAGAAGGGCTGGGTGCCATGGCTTACATCTGTAACCCTAGCTACTTAGGAGGCTGAGATAAGAAGATTGCAGTTAGATGCCAGCTCAGGCAGGAAAGCCCATGAGACTCTTATCTCCAATTAACAACCAGAAAACTAGAAGTGGAGCTGTAGCTCAAAGTGGTAGAGTGCTAGTCTTGAGCAAAAGAGCTCAGGGACAGTGCCTAAGTCCTGAGTTCAAGCCCCATGACTAACCAAAAAAAATCCAGAAAGGGGCTGTAGTTCAAGTAGTAGAATGCCAGCCATGAGTGGAAAAAGCACGAGGTTCTGAGTTCAAGCCCTTGATAACAACACAGATTTACTTTTTCCAAATTTCAAGACTAAGTTACAAATATCACCTAGAAGACAATCTATAGACTGCTAAATCTAGTTGTGTCAGAAGGAATTAAATATGGACATATGAGGAAGTTCTCTATGGGGGCTCATGAGTGCTATAAAGCAGTTGTTAAAATAGAAATTTGGATAGCTTATATTTGGTTGTCAAACCGTGCACTGGATACAGCTGATATTCTCTGGAGCTAAGGCTTTTGGCAAGTGTAAAGCACAGGAATGGATATATTGAAGTCACTATAACTACTACAGAGGAAATTTATTGTCTTGAAAAAATGCTGTTGACATTTAAAAATGGGATGATAATATACTCTGATTTTCATAAAAACAATCACATATATCAGCCTAATATACACATAAAGAAGTAGATTGGAAGGAAACAGACATTTGGGAACACTTGGAAGTACTGGGATTGTAGTTAACTTTAGATTTCATTTCTTGCCCTTTTTGATTTTTTGGCAGTAAAAAGGCAATAAGGGAAGATATGTGAGTTAATAAACTTAAGTAACAAAGATATGTGGGGAGGGGAGTAATTTTTCTTTCTCATATATATATATATATATATACACACACACACACAAATATGTATTAGTTAAATCTATTAATATACTTACTCAGCCATGAGTTTTGCTATGCGATGACAGTCATTCTTGTCATAAAACCAGATACTGTATATTGACACTTGAAAAACAAAGGAAATGGAAAAATGATGAGGGGAAGCAAGGTTTCACATGTATATACATAAATAATAAATTACCACCAAAGACTATCACTGAATTTATCATCAGACCCCAGTTGTTAATAATCTTGCTAAAGAAAACAAAATATAAAGCAACAAACCTCCTGACTCTTAAAATTAGGACAGGTAAAATATTTAGATGAAAATTGCAAAAAGCTGGGTATGGAGGCTCATGCCAAAATCCTAGCTACTTGAGAAGCTGAGGCAGATGGATGGCCAGTTGGATCAATTGAGTAAGTCTCTCAAAATTTTAAAAATGACCTCACTGGTTGGTTTCAATTCTAGTAAAACACACACACACACACACACACACACACACACACACACACACACACACACACACACACACACACACACACACAAAAGGCAGTTGGCTTTAGATATTATTACCAAATCTCACTGAACCCAAGATGCCACTAAATATAAGATGCACCATGCCACTAAATATCAGATGTACCATTATTTATTACCAAGAAAGAAAAGGCTGTCAATTAAACTATTATTCAATCAATGTACATTTTAAAATGTATTCCAAAATGATAGAAAGTCTTCACTATTAAACACCAAGTTCACTAATAGAGAAAAATACTAACTCTTAAAATATAGAATTAAAATAGTGTTACAGTAAAAGTTTTCATTAAAAAAAAATAAAGTCCATATCCAACTGCAGATCAACTATACTGGGCTTACTTGTTCATTTCTTCTGCATCTTTCCCAGCATATTTTTTTTGGAGGGTCAGTCATGGGGCTTGAACTCTGGGCCTGGGCGCTATCCTTCAGCTCTTCACTTCAAGGCTAGCGCTCCACCACTTGAGCCACAGCGCCACTTCCCATTTTCTAGTGGTTAATTGGAGATAAGAGTCTCATGGACTTTCCTGACCAGGCTGGTCACTTTGAACTGTGATCCTCAGATCTCAGCCTCTGGAGAAATTAGGATTATAGGCCTAGTTACCAGCGCTCAGCCTAAATGACTTTTATTACTAGAGATAACATAGAAATCTACTGCAAGCATATTTTGGATAACCTAGGTAGAAATAATGAAGAAAAGTCCTCAAGACTTCATCTCCAATTAATCAGAAAAAAGTTAGATTAGAGGTGTGGTTCAAGTGGTAGAGCACCAGCTGTGATTGAAAAATCCCAATGAGAGAACTCAAGGCCTTAAGTTCAAGTCCCAGCACTAGGAAAATATAAAGACAAAGAACCCCCCCTCCTCCTGGACAAAAACTGAAAAAAAAAAAGTAAAAACAAAAAGAAATGTCTTCCTTTCATCCCTATTTGACTAAAATAAATCATCAATAATCATTTAAAGAAAAAAAGACTACTGTTAAAAGGTTACTTTAGTGGCAAATTATTTGTTTCATCCTTAATTAAGGCCATCATCCTACAAAAGATTTCAAAGCAGATCACAACTTTAAAAACTTTTTTTATTGCTAAAAAATTCTCCTCTTGAAGGAAATAAAAGTTGAGGTTTTCAATTGTTCTTAAATGAATGAACACTCATACAAAATATAAACAAACACTTTTATTTTAATGAATGAAGATTACGAACAAGATTTTTTTCTACCCTATCTTGTTTGTAAGGAGTCTTCTGTGGCAGCGAAAGTCCCAATCACACTAAAAGTTCTCTAACCTGGGGGCCCCACGTCTGGCTGTTGTCCTTAAAGGTGATGGCCCTACCTGAAGGCAGCTCAGCTGGTCAGCCTTTGAGCATTCAAGCTGCTGCAACCAGCTTTCCATGTTTAGAACCTACTGTCATAGTGATTATTCTGTTCACAGAATTTCAAAACACTTACAGTGCTTACAACGAAAAACCAGTAATCGTAGAATGTTTAACATCATGCAAACCAACAAATTAAGTCAGCTTTGACATCTAAATGAAAGGAACACAAAAGTGGCCTGTTATGGAGGAGATAATTACTAAGCATTATCTCAGTTATGCTCTTAGCAGCTAAAGCTCACTCCAAGTTAGAGTAAATCAGATTGGCTTCGAAAAGTCTCCATATATGGCAATAACATGCAATCATCTTTCTTTAAATATGCCCTTTCCAATTTTGGCAAGGAACACCCAAACACTGAAGTTCAAATATAAAAGGTTCCAGTTTTCCTCTAATACACAATATATATCTGGACATATCCATGTGATTTACAGCAATGAAAAAATGTTTATGATATACAATATACTGAGCCCAGAGAGGAACACAAAATTTTTCTGGGCTAAACAAAGGCAATTAAGTGTTTTCTTAGGGGATTCTAAGTTAAACTCTTAAAATAATTCCATAGGAAAAATAAAAATAATTAGAGCTGTCAACTTAGGAAAAACATTCACTTATTCCCTTTCAAAGAAATAAAATTTAGAAATAAGACAAATGTTTCTACACTTCTACACTGTCAAATAAACTGCCAAAAAAGAGACAAACACTTTCAAAGGCATGTTTGCAGAAGAAATAAAGATAAGGAAGCTACAATGATAACTTAATGGGTAAAGGATAAGAGTCACACTCAATTCTGCCAGAAGCAGACCTGTACAGGTTCAGAGACGCATCCAAGAATCAGCTGTCTGCCAACATATCAAATGCTCAGTGCATGCAACTGGCAAGAAAGCCCAGGGAGCTGCCACTGAGCCTGTCACTGCCATTAGTGAGAAAAGACAGATAAGTTCACCAAATGGCTAAAACCGCAGAGGACCTTGTCTCTAAACCTAAGTATTCATCTCTTGAGAGAGCTTACACTTGAATGCCTAACATATTCTGCCAACAATTCACTTGCTGAGACAGTCTGAAATAATTTCCTGATAGTATTATTTTGCCATAGCAAAAAAATAGCATTCTGCTTTTTAAGTGGATTTTCTCAAGATGAAAACAAACTAGTTAATTAATGGATATCTCTGGTACTGATTCAGTAATACATACAGGAAAGTCACTGAAAAGCTAGGAGGTGTTATAGAACATCTAATTGCCTTTAGGTTGTATTTTTATCCACATCAAGATGCAGATAAGAGACTAAGGGTCCAAGAAGGGCCTGCAGGAGGAGGACAACAGTTTGCTGTCTCGGGGCATTTTCAACCCTTCCCCACCTCCAAGCCTCAATAAAGAGGCTTGACTTCCTTTCCCCTGCCCCCCCCCAAGAATATCCAAAACCAGCTTGGAGGTGTGGCCCTAGTGGTACAGTACCTGCCCTGTAGGTGTAAGAGGCCCTGAGTTCAAACTCCAGAACTCAAAAATGAAATGCTTCCCTTGCTTTTCACATGAAAACCCTTTCCTTTAGAAAAAGTATAAAACAGTATTAACAACAAAGATTATATGTATCTGGATTTAATACTGAGAAAAATGTAAATGCTAAGGAGAAGAGAGTTTTCTAGTTTCTATAGAACCCTCTTCAAAGATCCAGCTACTTATTAGGATTTGATGCTATAATATTACTCTGTTTTTCATCTTGGGTGGTGTATGGTACATGTAGAAATCAAGAATATTCAAGTGGTTTGGAGACTTTGTTAAATCCTAGAATCTTGCTGGGCACCGGTAGCATACTCCTATAATCCTAGGTACTCAGGAGGCTGACCTGAGGACCATGGTTCAAAGCCAGACTTACAGGAAAGTCCATGAGACTCTTATCTCCAATTAACCACCAAAAATAACAAAAGAACTGTGGTTCAAGTGATGGAACACTTAAGCACAAAAGCTATGGAACAGTGTCCAGGCTCTGAGTTCAAGCCCTGGGTTTGGCCCGTGCATGCATGCATGCACGCACGCACGCACGCACGCACGCGCGCGCACACACACACACACACACATACACACAATCCTGACAGCTGAAAATCTCTCATGCTTTAGCATATAGATCTGGTCTGCTTCCTTTTTTTGTCAGTTGTGGGACTTGAACTCTAGGCCTGGGTGCTGTCCCTTAGCCTTAAGCTCAAGGCTAGCGCTCTGCCTCTTGAGCCACAGTACCACTTCCGGTTTTCTGTGTGGTTTTATTGGAGTTAAGAGTCTTACAGACTTTCCCTTCCTAGGCTGGCTTTGAACTGCGACCATCAGATCTCAGCTTCCTGAGTAGCTAGGATTACAGGCATGAGCCACTGGCACCTGGCTGCTTTTTGTGCCAGTACTGGGGCTTGAACTCAGGATTATGAAGCTCTTGCTTGGCTTTTCCTACTCAAGTCTGGTTGGTGCTCTACTACTTGAATCTTGTTTCCAGTTCCTGCTTTTATTCTGGTTAATTGGAGATAAGAGACCTTGGATCAATCCCTAACACTGAAGAAATAAGTTGTAAAAGATACATACTGATGAAGATCTGCATCAGGAGACAATGGAGCTTCTTTTATTTTTACTTTTTTTGTTTTGGTCTTAGGGCTTAAAATCCAGGCCTGGGTACTATCCCTGAGCTTTCTTGCTCAAGGCTAGTATGCTACTATTTAAGCCAGAGTTCCACTTCTGATGGTTAATTGGAGATAAAGTCTCATGGATTTTCCTGCCAAACTGGCTTTGAAATGTGATCTTCAGATGTCAGCCTCCTGAGCAGCTAGAATCAAAGGAGTGAGCTACCAGTGCCTGGCTCTAGAAATTCTGAGTTTACTGGCAATGGGGTTTGAATTCAGGGTCTCATACTTGTTAGGCACGTGGTCAACTACTTAAGTTTTAGCCTAAAAAAGAGGCTTTGATTATAGCAAACTATACTTTTATATTACTTCTCTACTCACACAGATCTTTCCTTTGGGGACAGAGAGGAGAGGGAGAAGGGGAGGAAAAAGAAAGGGTAGAAAGATAAAGAATGACTGGCCTGCAATTTACACAGGAGATTTGGGTAGGTGCAAACACTTATTTTTTTTGGGTCCGGTTGTGGGGCCTGAACTCTGGGCCTGGGCGCTGTCCCTCAGCTCTTCAGCTCAAAGCTAGTGCTCTACCACTTGAGCCTCAGCGCCACTTCCGGCTTTTTTCTTTTTGCTTATGTGGTGCTGAGGAATTGAACCCAGGGCCTCAGGCATGCAAGGCAAGCGCTCTACCACTGAGCCACCTTCCCAGCCCCTGGTGCAAACACTTAGATGAGAAGATTCTATGTGCCTACAAGTAAAGCTGGTAAGTGTGGCTCAAGTGACCTTAGCAATTTTACCCCTTTTGGCTTAAAGAACAGTCATCTCTGGACACTAATGTGTTAGAGAAAAAGCCAAATTTCTAAAATTCATGTGGTAGTACCCATTTACTGAACAATGAGTAAAAGATGTAAGCCAGATCTAGAAAATGCTATTCTGAATGCTCCTCAGTTTGTAATTTTTTTTAATGTGCGCTCTTTAAATTGAGAATATATTTACCAGAAATAGTGCTTCCATTAAAAAAACAAAACAAAACAGGATCTCAATGTAGGATTCTGCCATATGAAATGACCTCTAATCTTTTCTTTCCCCTCTAATCTTTGGAGAGTAGGAAAATGAATCCAATAGTATTATGGCTGTTCACTTCTATATCAAATTTTTTATTCTTCACTTACAGGCATCTCTAAATAAAACAATGAATCACACTAGAGTTTGCCTGCCGATGACAGGATTACAGTCTGCTACATAGTACTCCACTCCTTAAGGCCTGTTTCTTCTCAAGGAGTTGTTGAAAATGATTATTGTTGTTTTAAAGTGATAAAATGCTGGTAGAGCAGACAAATATTTCCCCAGTTTCTCTTTTTTATACCTTTTACCTACCAATTTACTAAACCATCCAAATCAGAGGTGTAAGCGCAATTGCCTACAGTATATAAGAAATATCAGGTGTGGTGGGATTAGTGAGTGGCAAGTACTGACTAGAACTCTGATATTTACAGGAACACTAATGCCCAGGAGCTATAGAAATCCAGATGAATAAAATGTTCTAATTCTTAAATGTTGGTAACAAACGCTTGGACTTTTCATTACTTAGAGGAAAAAGAAAAAGCTGGAACTAGTGACTCTAAGTAACTCAAGTCTTCCTGGGTCCTCCCAGGTATCTGAACCTTCAGTCTTGAGGTCTATTCTGCCCAATCCAGAAGTTTTTTTTTGTTTTTTGGTTGGTTCTGGGGCTTGAACTCTGGGCTTGGGCACTGTCCCTGTGCTCTTCAGCTCAAGGCGAGCGCTCTACCGCTTGAGCCACAGTGGCACTTCCGGTTTTCTAGTGGTTAATTGGAGATAAAAGTCTCACAAACTTTTCTTGCCCGTGCTGCCTTTGAACCATGATCCTCAGATCTCAGCCTCCTGAGTAGCTAGTAGTACAGGTGTGAGCCACCGGCGCCCGGCTCCAGAAGAGTTTTTTGTCCCCTTGGACTAGGAATTACTCTAGAGTCTCTGAAGTTACTTTTTTTTTTGCTGGTCCTGGGGTTTGAACTCAGGGCCTGGGCACTGTCCCTGAGCCTCTTAGTACTCAAGACTAGCGTTCTACCACTTGAGCCACAACAACTTCCAGCTTTTTCTGAGTGGTTTATTGGATATAAGAGTCTCTGGGGCTGGGAAGGTGGCTCAGTGGTAGAGCGCTTGCCTTGCATGCCTGAGGCCCTGGGTTCGATTCCTCAGCACCACATAAGAAAAAAGCTGGAAGTG
>NW_012267348.1:4020210-4092149 GCF_000151885.1 Dipodomys ordii | reverse complement strand
CTTGCCTTGCATGCCTGAGGCCCTGGGTTCGATTCCTCAGCACCACATAAGAAAAAAGCTGGAAGTGGCGCTGAGGCTCAAGTGGTAGAGCGCTAGCCTTGAGCTGAAGAGCTGAGGGACAGCGCTCAGGCCCACAGTTCAGGCCCCACAACCGGACCCAAAAAAAAGTCTCTGATCCTCAGATCTCAGCCTCCTTGGGTAGCTAGGATTATAGGTGTGAGCCACTGGTGCTCAGCTTGAAATTACTTTCTAATAGTCAAATTTTAAAATCGCATTGAACTTTACCATTTTTGTGAATTTTCAAAATAAAACATTGTCTATTAGTTAATATAATAATTACCTAGGAGACAAATAGTCTATATATGGTTAATTTTTAAAGTCTTTACTGTTAACACTGTATCAAAATACAAAGACATAAGGAGCTGGGAATGTGGATTAGTGGTAGAGTGCTTGCCTAGTACACATGAAGCCTTAGGTTCAATTCCTCACTACCACATTAACAGTAAACCCTGCAAGTGGCGCCATGGCTCAAGTGGTAGAGTACTAGCCTTGAGCACAAAAACTAGGGACAGAGCCTAAGCCCAGAATTCAAGTCCCAGGACCAAAGGTACAAAACAAAAAGATAAAAATTATTTTTATCTCATAATACTATCTTAAGGGGAACAGTCAGTAACCAGTGGTGAATCATAATGAAAAGAACCCACTTTGGAAATTCTGAAATGCTTATGGACTAAACTACTAAGAAGAGGCTTGGTAGTAGTTTTACCAGAATAACAAGCAGCAGATACCATGAAGACAGAAATGCCTGACCTCACAGCATCACAGTCAGCCTTCCAGTCTAAGTTCCTATATGCTCTCAGGATGCTTTTACCTCTTCAATCTACGAAAGGGGCAACAGTGAGGCTCTTTACTTATCTGGGTCCTGGAGGCCAGACTAATGCAGTTACCTTCACTGATTACAGAATCATACCAACAATAGCAGTGTTGCAGCTGATGGTGGAAGACTGTCTTTCTTCAACACTGTGAAAGAAGTGCTCAACCCAACGATCACAAAGAATGAACCGTGGAACTTTTCTTATTGTTTATAAATTCCTCTTTTAGTTTGGAGGTAGAACTCACATTTTTTGACTTGATAAATTATAAACTCATCTTACAAAGAAACTTCTTGCACTGTGCTTTTAAGTCTGAAGAGCTGTACCAAATGCCAACAGCCACCTACCATCTCTACTGTTCTGAGTCTTGCCCTTGAACTGAAAAAGGACTAGCAGAGACAAAAAAAAAATAACAAAAAGCACATACTACAGCATTTTTTTCAGCTAAAATTTTCCATTTGACAGCTGCATTTTCAACACTATGGAAATGAATCTACCTACTTTTTCTAGTGATCTAACTTTAATTAAAAATACTCTCTTTCAAGAAACTGATGCAAAGTATAAAGGAAAAGTTGTAAGTGAAGTGGAAACAGAAGGGTACTTCTCCCAGGCTTTTGCAGGTAAGCTCTTTAAATACTATATAGCAAGAATAATTAATATTCTATTGTATTTGTTAGGCAATTTGTTGTTGTTAAGTTGGCTAAAGAGTAATATACTATATTAGTAGCTGTTTTGTCAATTAACACTTTCTTCAGAAAATTTCAGGTTGGGTTTTAACCAATTACTATTTTCAAAGTGTTGCTGAAAACACAAATCTGTTACTATGAAAAACTGAAAAAAATAAAATTCAGAATATATCTGGGTTCTTTTGAAAAACTGAAGAGGATTTTTTTTGCTTAATTCTGTTTAATTTTCCAAAGTTACTTTGGTATTACAGAAAAGATTTTAAAACGATGACAGTTGCATACAGTAGGAACTTGCCTAAGGTGTTAGGTTAAGAATCCCTAAAAGCTGTCTTTGTTAAAAAAGCAATTACTTTCCAGTACGAAGATGCCAAGTCTAACACACACATGAAATAAAATAATCACTTATCTTTGGCTAAAACTTTCCTAAGGTCATTATAAAGTTAGACTGAAGAGAAAATTCTACTTAATGTATGACTTTTATTACTGAAAATAACCAAGAAAAACATGTAAATATCTTTATACCTCTCTGGCAGATCAGATTTTCAATATTTTAGGCTAATTATTTCAATATACAGACCTTAAATCACTGTTTTTCCCACTGATCCACAGATGAAGAATAAACATGAATAACTCAGGGCTAAATGTAACATCATATATCATTAACTATCTTGACCCTTACCAGGAAGGTAAGGAATTTCTGACACTGAAGGATCCAATATACCCTAGTGACTTCTGCTTATAGTTTTCTAAGGAAACAATAGAACTTAAAGACAAGAAAAAAAATATCTAGAAGTATACCAAACTTTTAGTGTATAAAGTTTAGCATCTAGAAAATGATCTATCACTAAATTAAGGTTTGCTTATGAATTAAATAACTACTTTTGTTAACTTAAAAACAAAGTAAAAAGCAGTAATGGAACAGTTTCTTATAAAACATATAATGTCAGAACTGAGCTGGGTGCCAGTTGCTCATGCCTGTAATTCTAGCTACTAAGAAGGCTAAGTAGTGAGGAGTGTGGTTTGAAGCCAGAAGAGACAGCAAAGTCTTATCTCTAACTAACTAGCAAAAAGCCATGAGTGGAACTGTGGCTCAAGTGGTAGAGTGTCAGCCTTGAACGAAAGAGCTCAGGGATAGTGCCCACACCCTGAGTTCAAGCCCCAGTACTGATTTTTACAGAGCTTGTGGGTATCACAAATCTGCACCTTAATAATGTCAATTAACTAAGTTATATTGACTATTGTCTAATTGTAAAACAAAAACAAAACAAAAACCCAAGAAAACAGTTTTGTTAGATTTCATTTTCTTTTTGATTTACCTATCAAGTTTTAGACTTCTAAAAAAATTACTCAAGGAGGAAATGGGAATACAGGAGGGGTGAATTTGCTCAAAGTAGACTGTGCATGTATGGAAGTATCACAATGAAACCTCTTCATATGTATTAACAAATGTATGTTCAAAAACAAAATTTTAAAAATTGCTCAAAATTCTTGGGGGACTTTATAGTGATATATTACACACACACACACACACACACACTATATATATATATATATATAAATATATAAATATATATATATATAAATATATATTTGCAGACTTCAGGTTACCACTTTCACTCCTAAGAGGTATCCACAGAAGTAGTATTCAAAGACCCCTAATGGAGGTCTTGGGGAAGAGCATGCTTGCTGTACAGAGGAGTTACAGTTACATGAGTGAGGCAATGAGTACATTAGTTGTTGATCATTGTTACCCCTTCCCTTGTTGTCCCACTAACATCCCCCCCACCCCCAACTGAAGTTGTAAAGTTTGTTTCCAATATACTGTCCTGTGGGTCTCATTGTTGCAATGGGTCATCCTGTGTCCTTGTTTCACCATTTTGTTATTCCCCTTCCCCTCCCCAGATTAGACAAATGTATATACAAGATGCAAGGTACCAAAATCAAGTACAGTGACAACAGGGGATATACCATAGGGGGAAGAACATACAAGGGAAACAAACACAAAAATCACCCAGTACATTTAAAACAACTCAGACCTCTAGTGTCCATATCTTGGGGTTGATTTCACTTGGCATCAACTTTTATGTACATAGCGTTTGAGCTTTTCAGTTCATCTGGTAAGATTATCCTATACATATTCTATTTATTGCAAATAAGGAAACCATGAGGCCTAACTTTCTCTTGGACTAGCTTACTTCACTTAATATGATTGGGAAAAAGCATTTTCTATGAGAAACATTAGTGAGGTGTTGTTGTGGCAGGTGCTCACCATCTTGCTGGTCTAAGGAGGTAAATTCATTGTAAAAATAAGATAAAAAATGTGTAAGTTTTGAATCTGCCATTTCAGAGGCTGTGTCTCTATATGGAGAACCTGTCCTAATACCATTTGCGGTGTTTTCTTTAGATGTGTTAGGAGACATTTTAAAACCATTTGTTTGAGTTCATTCAGATGTTTTCATGCCTGAGGATACAGGCAAAAGTTCTTCATACTATTTTCTTGTTTTAAAAAATCCTTAAAATCTTTGTGAAGCTGGCACTGGTGGCTCATGCCTGTAATTCTAGCTACTCAGGAGGCTGAGATCTGAGGACTGCCGTACAAAGCAAGGCCGGGAATGAAAGTCTGTGAAACTCTAATTGCCAATAAACCACTCAGAAAACCCGATTGGTGCAGTGGCTCAAGTGGTACTATCCTTGAGCTGAAGAGCTGAGAGACAGTGTTCAGGCTCAGAGTTCAAGCCCCATGACCGATAAAAAATTTTTTTTTTGTGGGGCTGGGAAGGTGGTAGAGCTCATTGATAGAGTGCTTGCTTTACATGCATGAGGACCTGGGTTTGATTCCTCAGCACCACATAAGAGGAAAAATCCAGAAGTGGTGCTGTGGCTCAAGTGGTAGAGTGCTAGCCTTGAGGTGAAGAGGTGAGGGACAGTGCCCAGGCCCCACGACTAACCCCCCCAAAAAATATATATTTGTGTACAAATACAATTCTCCCAATATTGCCAAATTCTGTTCTCTCTTTCCTCTCCCTCCACCATCTCCCCTTCACTGTCCAGAACTTTGGTGCTCAAAGCTAGGACTTCACCACTTGAGCCACAGCCCCACTTCTGGCTTTTTTTCTGGGTGGCTAATTGGAGATAAGAGTTTCATGGATTATTCTACCCAGGATAACTTCAAACCTTGAACCTCAGATTTCAACCTCCCAAATAGCTAGGATTATAGGTGCAAATCGCCAGTGCCCAGCCCTTTTCTCTTTTTATTGTTGATGGATCAATCATGTTACAAACTTGTTTTGTGCATCTGCTCTATTATTCTTTTGCAATTTCTACTTTCTGCAATTAATTTCCCTTCCTACCTTCCTTCCCTTCTTTCCTGTCAGTCATGGGGCTTGAATTTAGGCCTTGAGTACTGTCCCGGAGCATTTTTTGCACAAAACCACTTTGAGCCACAGCTTCACTTCTGGTTTTCTGGTGGTTAAGAGATTCACAGACTTTCCTGCTTATGCAGGCTTTGAACTGTGACCCTCAGATCTCAGCCTCCTGAGTAGCTGAGGTTATAGGCATGAGCCACCAGCACCCTACACTTTTTAAAAATTTTACACAGATTTCCCTTTACTCCTTAATTTTTTAATTGGATGTCCTACATGCCCTATCTCTGCTTTTAAGAGTATTATTGCTGGCACCAGTGGCTCATGCCTGTAATCTTAGCTACATCAGGAGGCTGAGATCTGAGGATCAAGGTTTGAAATCAGGCTGAGTAAGAAAATCTGGGAGACTTTATCTTCAATTGATTAATCTCTCTTTCTCTAGTAGAGTGCTAGCCTTGAGGGAAAAAAACAAAACAAAACAGCAAGCTTAGGGACAGTGCCCAGGCCCTGACTTCAAACCCCAAGCAAGCGTGTGCACACACATGCACGCATGCACGCACGCACGCACACACACACACACACACACACACACACACACACAATTACTAAGGTGACCTGCTAAAATTTCCCACTGTAACTATGGATTTTTAACATTCAATTTGCAATTCAGGCAGACTAGATACTAGCTTTCAATTTTACTTTGTTGTGGTCCATAGAAATGTCCCTTATACTCCCCTTTTAGCTACAGTTCCCATTTAATATTTTATGCAGTTTAAAATCGTCTCTCAACTATATTATTTTTATTCCTTTTATCTACATGTGATTTTTATCACATTTCTTTAGCCTGCTAGCTCAGCTGTCTCTTTAGATTAGCTCTTTGCTAATTTGGTGACTTCTCAGGCTGACTTCAAACCTCAATTCTCTAGATATTAAGACTCCTGAGTAGCTAGGATTATAGGTATGAGCCCTGGCACTTAGCTTTTATGTTCTCCTGGATTACTGACTTGTTTTTCCTCAGTTATTTAAGAATTCCATCAGTGACTGGTACTCCTGTGAATATACATCATCTTAAGCCTCTGGTTGCTTTTCTTTCTTTGCTATAATGTGACAGGTGGTTATTTATTTTTATTGTGCCTGGGGTCTCTCTGACTGCCTAAATTTGAGACATCTTTTATGGACTCTGGAAATTTCTCAATCATAATCTCCTCAAATATTTTCTCTACTTTACTATTAATTCTTATCCATAATATTAGATGTTATAATCTTATCCTCTCTGTCCTGTTTCCCTTTCTTTTCCTCTTTGGGAGATGCATCTGTATTCCCTCAGATGGTTCTTCTAGCTCACCAATTTTCTTTAGCTATCATTAATTAACTGTTGAATACAGGTAGAGGTTCTTTCAGTAATTAAAAGTTTAATTTCTGTAAGTTCTACTTGGTTACTTTCTTTTTTATTTTTTTTTTGTCGGTCGTGGGGCTTGAACTCTGGGCCTGGGTGCTGTCCCTCAGCTCTTCAGCTCAAGGCGAGCGCTCTACCTCTTGAGCTATAGCGCCACTTCCGGTTTTCTGGTGGTTTATTAGAGATAGGAGTCTCACGGTCTCTCCTGCCCGGGCTGGCTTTGAACCGCGATCCTCAGATCTCAGCCTCCTGAGTAGCTAGGATTACAGGCGTGAGCCACCAGCGCCTGGCTACTTGGTTACTTTCAAATCTGCCTGTTACTTTAATAGCATTTGATTCTTCTATTTTTTGTTATTGTTTCTTTATTTTGTAATCTACATTTGGTGGTTGTATCCACCAAAGTCTCTATCAGGGGTAGGAACCTTTTCTTCTGCCAAGGACCATTTAGCTGTATGTTACATCATTTGTGGGCCAAACTAATCAATACAGATAGGTGGGCTGTAGGCAACCAATGAGAAGCATGAGTCTGTCCTGTCATGTGCCAAATAATTTTGAGGGCCTTATATAGCCTGTGGGCCAGATGTTCTTACCCCTTGCTAGCTGATTATTCTATCAACTAAAGTTTTTCAGCAGGGTTACATAATCCTGCTATTTGTTATACCTTATCTCTCACTCACTGAGAATTACTTCCTTGGATAGTGAGTGACTGGGGACCATGAAGACTTTGTGGAAGCTTATCTGTGGATCCCTGGGCAACCTGACTGAAGGATCTTGTCAAAGAGCTTTGTATTTGTGTCTGCCAAGTATCCTAGAGTACTTACCTGCTAATGATTAATTTTATATTAGCTTCTTGGCTTGAATAGAAACTATACAAAATAAGTGGTAATAACTTGAATCCCAAATTTATATGAGGGAAGGTTCATGGTTATAATTTTTAGAGGGGACACATTTCTTTTAACTGATAACTCAGACTGAGATAGACAAACTTGATTACTACCACTCCAGGTTGGTGAACAGGATCTTTCCAATTAGATCTGGCATATACTAAAGAGTATGTTTCAGCACTAACTTTCCACTTTATGAAGTATGATATCCTCATGCTATTATACACTTTTTTTCCCCTGGTGGTACTGAGGTTTGAATATAGGATCTCACATTCTACCATACGTTTAGCCCCTCAACCCCCCTTTTTATTTTGCTGGTTATGGGGCTTGAACTCTGAGCCTGGTTGCTGTCCCTGATCTCTTCAGCTCAAGGCTAGCACTCTACCATTTGAGCCACAGTGCCACTTCCAGCCTTTTCTGCTTATGTGGTGCTGAGGAATCAAACCCAGGGCCTCATGCATGCAAGGCAAGCATTTTACCACTGAGCCACCTTCCTAGCCCCCTTCTTCTTCTTCTTCTTCTTTTTTTTTTTTTTTTTGCTCTAGACTTCAGACTGTGATCCTCTTGTCTACATTTTCCATGTAGCTGGATTTCAGGAGTATGGCACTATACTAGGCTAACTTTCAGCCTGGGCTGGTTTCAAACCACATTCTTCCCAATCTCTACTCCCTGAGTAGCATCTACCAATACTAACAGCATGTTTAATTAAGGGAAACTCCCACCTCTAAACACTTCATAATAGCTGATGTCATAGTCAGCTCAGTGCCTCTTGTCATTGCCTTCAATTTTACTTTGTTGTGTCCCATGGCCCATGGAAATGTCCCTTACTTCCTTTTTGGCTATACTTTTCATTTAATATTTTATGATTATGGAGGCAAGATTTTCTGTCCAGATGTCTCTGTACAAGAACTGAATACTTTCTTAGATGTGTGTATGTCACAGAACTCCTAGTTTAAAGTCTCCAAGGAATGGTTTTATAATCCAAGCAGCTATTAAAAGAGTCTATTTGCAAGCAAAGACAGATTGTTCATAATGTGTATGTTATACAGTAAATCAAGCAAACAAACATCCCTACCCCAAAAATCCAAACAAAATCCCTTTGTATCAACATCAAAAGATCCACTGATTAGAAATGTTATCACTGAGAATTTTAAAAATTTTGGGATGACTCTGATACAGTAGTGCTTGTATGGCATGCAAAAGGCTTTGGGTTGTATTTCTAGCATCCCCCAAAACAAAAAGACTGAAGCGCGGGTATCATGCATGCTAGGCACGTGCTCTGCCACTTCAGCCACACCTTCAGTCCTCTATGTTTGTATATGTTTTTTGTTGTTGTTGTTGTGTGTAGGACCTGAACTCTGGGCCGTGATGCTGTCCCTCAGCTCTTCAGCTCAAGGATAGTGCTCTTGGCTTTTTTCTGCTTATGTGTTGCTGAGGAATCAAACCTAGGGCCTCATGCATGCAAGGCAAGCACTCTACCACTGAGCCACCTTCCCAACCCCTGTATGTATGTTTTTAAAAACAAGATCTCAGTTTCTTTGCCTGGATTGGGCTTAAAACTATCCCAGTCTTGGCACTATGCCTGTAATTACATGCCTGTAATCCTAGCTATTCAGCAGGCTGAGAGTTGAGAATCACAGTTTGAAGCCAGCCTGGGCAGGAAAGTCCATGAGACTCCTATCTCCAATAAATTACCAAAAAAGCTGGAAGTGGTGCTGTGGCTCAAGTGGTACAACACTAATCTTGAGCAAAAGAAGCTCAGGGACAGCACCCAGCTTCTGAGCTCAAGCTTCAGATCTGGCAAAAAACAGCCCCTTTCTCCTCCCCCCCTCCCCTGCAAAACAACAACAACCACCCAAAAATCTCTTCTCCTACATCCAGTTCCCAAGTAACTAGGATTGTAGGTGTGTATCATCACATTATTGAGCTCAAATTTTTAATGTACATATTTTTTCAAAGTCCAGGCTGCTAATAATGGCTCCTGAAACATTTGAGAATAATACTTGTTAAGAGAAACAAAGAGAGCTAGGGATATAGCTTGGTAGTGGAGTGTTTGCTCGCCTTGCATATGTGAGATGCTAGGTTGGTATTAGTGGTAGAGTGGTTACCTAGTGTATATGAAGTGTTGGGAATGAGAGAGACAGAATAGCAGAATTCTCAAATATATCTATGGTACTATTCAGAAGGGACAGAAGAAGCATATTACAGGTATGGTTTAGAAGAGAATCTTGATAATACGTAAGTCCCTACAACTGCTTCACTAGTAAGATCTTTTAGCTTGATTTTAGGATGGAGACAGTCTGATATAGTTCATATTTGTCAGTGACTGACAAACTACCTTATACTCATGATGCCTTTTTAAAATAAGCACGTCAGATCAGCTATTTAAGTGATTTTATCCAACGTCACAGTCAGTAAAATGACAAAGCCTAGAAATATATGCAAACTAAATTCAATGTCAAAAAAGTGTTACCAGGGCAAAGCCACCCTTAAGGATATATTCTGTAGCTTCTCTATACCTAAAAATCATTTATGTATTTCAAAAAGGAATAACTTAAGAGATATGTTTTACCTCAAGTTTCCTAAGCAGTTGTTTGATTCAGGTATGGAAGAACTAAACATACATTAGTGTGCAGATTCATGCTTTAGATTTTTATCCAATGGTAGCTAACAATGTATATAGCTATATAAATTCAAAGGAATTTAATAACCTAAACTATTGCAGAGTTCTAATGGACAGCATTTCTCTGGAGTGTGGATGCAGGAATTAAGTAATTCTATTGCTTCAGCAGTAGAAAGAATATTGCCTCTGAAGACCAAAGTACTAAATTTGAATTATACATCTTTCACTTATAACTATATCTTTCATTTATCTCTTTCATTTATTCTATATTTCATTTATGACTCTTGAGCAAGCTTCTAAGTATCTAAATGTCTTGTTTCTTCAATCTGTTATGAAATTGGGAACCAGAAAAATAAGGTGATGGGAAGGAATATCACCATTGCTCAATAACTACAAAATGGGGGGACTGGGAAGGTGGTTCAGTAGTAGAGTGCTTGCCTAGCATGCATGAAGTCCTGGGTTCGATTCCTCAGTACTACATACACAGAAAAAGTCAGAAGTGGTGCTGTGGCTCAAGTGGTAGAGCGCTAGCCCTGAGCAAAAGAAGCTCAGCGACAGTGCCCAGGCCCTGAGTTAGGGTCCCAGGACTGGTTAAAAAAAAAACAAAAAACTACAAAATGTACAACATGCCATTCTTCATTGAAGCCCCATTAAAAGCCTTTTGTGGCCTTGTGCAGAACAGAAATATACTGTTTCTAGGGCTGGGGAGGTGGCTCAGTGGTAGAGCGCTTGCCTTGCATGCATGAGGCCCTGGGTTTGATTCCTCAGCACCACATAAGCAGGAAAAAAAAGCCAGAAGTGGCACTGTGGCTCAAGTGGTAGAGTGCTAGCCTTGAGCTGAAGAGCTGAGGGGCTGCACCCAGGCCCAGAGTTCAAGCCCCACGACCGGACCCCAAACCCCTCCCCCCCCAAAAGAAATATACTGTTTCTGAAGATTAGAGAGAATTACCACATTTAAGGCCTTGATTAATAAAAATATTTTCCAAGATTTCACATTTCTCTTGGGAGTGGCATATGTGGGTATGGATAGTCATGTATGTAAGAAAAACTTAAAAATAAGTGCATAAAACAATTATAGAACTGGAAAAAGTTTCAGTTCAATGCTCTCTCACATTAACTTAAAACTTGATCTGAATGAAAGAAGGTGAATATGAAAGTATAATTTTAGTTAAATGGGTCAGGTATCTTGGTGGTATTTCCCACAGGAGGGCAACAAAAGAATAGCTATAGAATCAGGTATAATTACATAGATGCATAATCAGATACTAACTTTTTACTTACAGAACAAATCCCTAAACAACTCAACAGCTTACTCACCTGATAAAACTATTTTCTACTTTTAAAACTAGGTAGACAAAACTCACACATTAGAGAGGCTTTAGTATTTCCAACTGAATTCTTTCTTGACACAGCTTTTCTTTTAAATACTTTCCCCAATGGAATAACTTGGTAAAGTGAGTATTCTGTTCAAGGAAAGAAATCTTTTTTTCTGTCCCTTGTTGAAAATCATTCTAAAATGCATTAGTTTACTTTTCTTAAGTACATGCTTGTTAATGTGCTAATAAATACTATTGATGACTTAAGGTGTCATCACAGTAAATTAATCAACAATATTAAAATGGGGCTATAATTATAGGATACTGACAATTTTGTATTAATCTCAGACTATAGTATAGATAGCTATGTTTCCACAGAATAAGGTTGGTAATTAAGTTGATTGCTTTAACTGGTTATGTACATGGTTTTAAAATACATTTCCAAATAACTGAAGTTCTGTTGTTAGTTTCTAGATGATTATGGTTAAGTTATATGTCACATTTCAATTTCATAGATCTCTTTACTAGTGAGAGAAATACAATACAATTTAGTCTTATGCTAAATAGTAATTAGATTCATGAGTCTCTCAAATCATTTTCCCTACTGACTATTAGGAATAATACATATTGAGTTTCCAGAGAGTTAAAAGCAGAATTAGCCTACTCAGGGCCTGAGTTCTGTCCCTGAGCTTTTGTGCTTTAGGCTAGCACTCTACTACTTGAGCCACAGCTCTACTTCTGGCTTTTTTGTATGTATGTATGTATGTATGTATGTGTGATTAAATGGAGACAAGAGTCTCATAGATTTTCCTGCCCAGGTAGGATCGAACTGTAATCCTCAGATCTCTGAGTAGTCTCACTGATTACGGTAAGCCTATTCAATTAAAAAAAAAAAAAAAAAGCTTTATGCCAGTGGCTCACGCCTGTAATCCTAGCTACTCAGGAGGCTGAGATCCGAGGATCACAGTTCAAAGCCAGTCCAGCCACAAAAGTCCGTGAGACTCTTATCTCCAATAAACCACTCAGCAAACCAGAAGTGGAGCTGTGGTTCAAGTGGTAGAGCGCTAGCCTTGAGCTGAAGAGCTGAGGGACAGTGCCCAGGCCCAGAGTTCAAGCCTCATGACCAACAACAACAACAAAAAAAGATCTGCTTTTTTGGGTAAAATTTTCCCATTAATGGAATGTGTTTTTTTTGTTGGTCGTGGGGCTTGAACTCTGGGTTTGGCCACTGTCCTTGTGCTCTTCAGCTCAAGGCAAGCGCTCTACTGCTTGGGGTCACAGCACCAACTTCCGGTTTTCTAGCGGTTTATTGGAGAAAAGAGTCTCATGAACTTTCCTTCCCGGGCTGGTTTTGAACCGAGATCCTCAGATCTCAGCCTCCTGAGTAGCTAGGATTACAGGCGTGAGCCACCGGCGCCCGGCTTAATGGAATGTTTATCCCAAAGAAAATAGCCAAGTGAATAACCATGTTTATTATTATGCTATTTTAAAATAAATCTATATGACTCACAGATTAAAAGGCATTCCTTAGTGCTTTTAACTATCTGACAGGTACTTATCTGAGAAAGTTTACTGAAATATCAAGAGATAGATCTTGTCTCACTTAAATATTTAAAAACAAGTGATGAAAAGTGTGGGGCTGTTAGCTTTCTAACAGATTTTACTACTTTTCACTCAGGTTGTTAAGAGGATGTGTATCTACTGACTTTGTATGTTTTATACTGAAGATACCCGCCCAGTCCCAATCTCAATTCCTCCCAGTTGGGTGAAATTCAAACACAGTTAACTTTTACTTTTTAAGTTAGCAGCAACATTTATCTAACAATAATCACACTGCTACCAGAACCAATTCTTATAACCCTACAGTTAATGTCAAAATGACTGCTCTCTGTCAATTATCCATACCTTCAATCCCCATACTAAAATACTAGGACCTAATGTACTTTTTTTTGTGTGTGTGTGGTGATAGGGATGAAATCCAGGTCTCCTACAGGCAAGTGACCTTTGAGCTATGTTCCCAACTGCCAAGTATACTTTTTAGCACAGATGATTCAACCTAAAACTGTATTCTCTTATGCTGGGCCTCATGTGCCAAGCCACAGCTCCCAGTCAGCCGTGTAAGCACAAAGGCAAATAACTGATAGGAAGCTATAAATATGGCAGTTTAGATGTTTATCAGGAAGTAATCCCCCCCCCCCCCCGAGAAATATTCATACTGTATTTTGTTGAAAGGGCACCCTCACCTTTGCTGGCTGCATTAATCATTATTAGAGACTATAAAGAGCTAGAAAAGACTCTGGATGAGGAAGCAAAAAAAGGGTTACAATCCTAACTCTCCAACTTAGTGCCTATCATGATTTTGGTTAACTATTTCATTGTATCTTTACCATTAAAGCACGATAGCTATCCTGATACCCAGGAGATGTTCAGTTAAATAAAAAGATGGAAAAATACCACTATTCAGGGCAAAGACAGTACTTTCTCTGTGGAAAGAAGTATCAGTATCTGTTCCCATCTTGTTTTTTCCAAACTAGGTCCTGACACTCAGGGAACATGGCCAGCCAAGAATTTAGTGGTACAACAAAACAAGGAATATAGCTTATTTTCATAGAAGAAAAAAAGTTAATAAATAGTATCGTTAAGTCAACTAATAGGTTATTATTCTATAAAAAGTATGTTCAATTATAGAACTAGTTTTTAAAAATTTGCCAAGTTCTGATTGCTCATACCTATAATCCTACCTACCAGGGAGGCTGAGATCTGAGGACAGTGGTTCAAAGCCAGCCCAGGCAGAAAGTCCATGAGAATCTTATCTTCACTTAATGACCAAAAAGCTGGAAGTGGAGGTGTGACTCAAGCGCCAGACTTGAGTGAAAAAGGCAAGTGAAAGTGTGAGGCCTTAAGTTCAAGCTCTATTACTGGCCAAACAACAAACTAACATTGATCTTGCCAAGAGACTCATTTATAATACAACAGAGTATAGGATATATATTTTGTACTATAATTTAAACTCCAAAATATGTGGAAACTAGTCACTCGATATTAAATGTAAACAGATATACTCACAGCTTGCATTTCTATACAGAAGAAATGGTTCATGGAGCTGAAATTCCAAATCTTTATTCACGGGTTCAACTAGGTTGTGCATATTCAGCCGATTTACAATGGTAAAACCATGGTGAGGCGAAGCTGACCTTAGATTTAATAGAAGAAAATCTGTAGTTACCTTTCCATCTGTAGAAATGCTGTCTACTTCTTGATTTTCATTAAAAAAAAAGTATATTGCATAAAATTATTTTCTGCCAGGGGCTCCCACCTGTAATCCTAGCTACTCTAAGGGTTATGGCTTGGAGCCAACTTGGGCAAGAAAGTCATGAGACTCTTATCTCCAATTAATGACCAAAAAGTCAGAAACGGAGAGCTGTGCCTGAAGTGGTAGAGTGCTAAGCCTTGAGCACAAACGTTCAGAAATAGCACCTAGGCCTTGAGTTCAAGCCCCAGGACCAGCACACACATACACACAAAAATTTAAGTCAGGTCATACTCCTTCTCTACTCAAAAGTCTGTAAGGAATCAGTGCCTCAGTATAAAGGTCAACAGGGATCTACTTGATACTACCACACCCCACCACTTCATCTCCTACGTTTCATTCCTTGATTTCCCTGCTGCAGTCAAACTGGGCTCCTTGCCAAACTCTCTGCAGATATGTTTCTACCTAAAAACCTCTGCCTAGACTATTGCTCCCAAATATGCACCTCTTCAGCAAGCATTTGCTCAAATGTCACCTTCTCAAGGCCCCTTAGAATTAATGATCCCGGTCTTAATACCTCTAACCCTTCTCTATTGACCTGTATCACTTATTTGTTTAAACTATCTTTAAGTAGTTGTACAAAAACATTTACTTTTTATATTTATTGTTTTTCTCCCACTACTAGAACATAAGCTCAGGAATTTTTAAACAGATATATCCCAACACAGCAAACAGTAAGCCTGCTTGGAGAAATATTCATTTATATAAAATGTGGTACAGAACTGTCTACAATGAAATCAATTTCCTTTTTTTTTTTTGCTTTTTCAAAACTCCAAATCCTGGATTCTTGTCTTTTTTTTTTTTTTTTGGTACTGGGGATCAAACCCAGTACATAGGCAGCTGCTTTTTTTTTCTTTGGGTCCGGGGGCCTGAACTCTGGGCCTGGGAGCTGTCCCTCAGCTCTTCAGCTCAAAGCTAGTGCTCTACCACTTGAGCCATAGCACCACTTCCGGCTTTTTTCTTCCTGCTTATGTGGTGCTGAGGAATCAAATCCAGGGCCTCAGGCATGCAAGGCAAGCGCTCTACCACTGAGCCACCTTCCCAGCCTCAAATCCAGGATTCTTACAAGTCCTAGTGGTTCCTACAAAGCAATAATCTGACATCTCGATATACCTTTATCTAACACATGTAAAATATTTTCATTATTTCCCAAAAAGAATTTCTTGACTCTCCTTTTATTAGAATCAATGCCATATAAGCCTCCATGAAGTGGATAGTCAAGCCACTCACTGTACTAAATCTACTATTTTCCACAATCAGATCTGTTCTATATCTTAAAATAAGGCCAGTAAAGTATTTTCCAAATATCGCAAATACCACAGTACTAGTAAGAGCTAAAGTTTCTTTGAGACTTTTTACATTGCTAATAAGAGTAATGAAGGGCTGAGAATATATATTTTAAAGGAGGAAAACGTGTAACAGGAAACAAAGTGTCAAAGAAAGAAGAGCTTCATATATAAATATCTAAGCACTTACTTAAGATCATTGTTTAAGTGAGTGTTTAGACAAGATCTCAAAGCTTCATATAGAAATTTAGAAGAAAATAACAAAATATTTTAGATCAGCAACAATGGAGAAAGGCTAGCCTGAAAACCTAATAAAAAAAAAAATCAGGACTCAATAATGACTCCTGGCTGCTACCACCTAAGCTCTAGAAAATAAGGGAACCTTCTTCTGTCAGAAGATCTTAGAAGAGTCCAGAGAAACAAGCACCCCATGACCCTCATATCCTGTCAGTTGCCTTTAGGGCCTCTCAGTGGTCTAGCAATACAAGAACTATGAACCAATCACATTCTTTTTTTTTTTTTTGCCTGTCCTGAGGCTTGAACTCTGGGCTTGGGTGCTGTCCCTGAGCTCCTTTTTCCTCAAGGCTACTGCTCTACCATGTGAACCACATCGCCACTTCCAGCTTTAGGTAAGAGTCTCATGGACTTTACTGCCCAGGATGGCTTTGAACCACGATTCTCAGATCTCAGCCTCCTGAGTAGCTAGGATTACAGGCATGAGCCATCAGTGCCTGGCCCAATTACATTCTTAAGATGGTAAATTCTCAAAGAAGTTGAAAACAAAAAATGTGCAACTCGGGCTGGGAAGATGGCTCAGTGGTAGAGTGTTTGCCTCGCATGCTTGTGGCCCTGGATTCGATTCCTCAGCACCACATAAGCAGAAAAAGCTGGAAGTGGCACTGTGGCTCCAGTGGTAGAGCGCTAGCCTTGAGCTGAAGAGCTGAGGGACAGCGCCCAGGCCCAGAGTTCAAGCACCATGACTGGCAAAAAAAAAAAAAAAAAAAAGTGCAATATGAATAATCTAGTCTCTCTATAAAGTACTCTCAAACTACATATTACCAAAAGTGTTATCTATAATCCAGACCATTGGGGGAAATGGGGTTGGAAAGGGAGCAGAACCAGTCATTGAAGATAACCTCTAATTTTTTAATCATTGAACAGGGGAACAGGCCTATCAACTACTTTATAGCAATAGTGTAAAATTATATTTTACACATAGACTCTCTCTCTTTAATTTAGTGGGAGGCAAACATCTATTTCAGACTCATTCATTACTAGGGATCTAGCTAGCTTAGTATCTCACGTGGAGGGATAAAAACCAGAGAGGACAAACAGAAATGAACATAGGACAATGTTCTTTACCACTAAAAAAACGAAACGCATTTTTAAAAGCTTACCTTCTATATACAAATAGAGTCCCTTCTATGTCAGTTTTCTCCTATAATAGAAAAATAAGTCTATTAGTTATCCAATCTCAAGTAGTTGCAATGGAGAAATACATGTTAAAGACCATTTTTTTTTTCAAACTGTAAAATTTATCTTTCTTTGAAGATATTGGGGTTCAAACTCAGGACCTTAAACTTTCTAACAGAGCCATGTTCCCAGCTTGTAGAAAAAGAAGGATTGTAGCCTTTCTGATCTCCATTTCTGAGTGGCCAAGATTAAAATGTAAGACATCTGGTTGGGCCTAAATCAATCATTTTTGAACAGGAAAAGCAAGTCATCTTCCCCACAGATTGTTGTTATCAGTTTCATATGTATCCATTACAAACTACTGATGCATACATAAGCATATGCAACTTTCAATACAACATACCTGCCTCTGTAGTATTTTCTTTCTAACTTGTACAGAAGATTGTAGAATAGCTTTAATTTTTTAAAAGCTAAAAATGTCTCAGAGTTTTAAAAAATGTGTTCAAGGCTTGTGCTCTACTTGAACCACAGCTCCACTTTTTGGTGGTTAACTGGAAATAAGAGGCTTAAGGACTTTCTTGCCCGGGCTAGCTTCCAACAGATCTCACTGAGTAGCTATGTTTACAGGTATGAGCTACCAGCACCTGGCTATTGTTTTTTTTTTTTTTAATTTTTAAAATTGCTATTACAAAGGCGATGTATAGAGGGGTTACAGGCTCATAATTTAGGTAATGAGTACATTTCTTCTTGGACAATGTCACCTCTTCTCTCCCTCTCTCCCAGTTTTTCCCTGCTGTCCCTACCCACAAATTGTACAGCTCATTTTCAACATTGTGTCTAGTAGGTACTACCACTGCACCATTTGTTTCTCCTTGGTCCCTTCATTTCTGTGTCCCGCCCTTACCCTTGTGAAGTCTTGTGAACATGTTTTAGCATTTGAAACAGAATTCTACAATCCAAGATTTTAAAATGTTGAATATCTTTGTGAAAAACTAGAAACAAATATTAAGTTGTGACCTACATTTAGTTGCTTGCAATTTATATTTCAACAAATTTATCTGCAGGCCAACAAAAATGACTCAAAGCACTTCAAATTCGGGCACAGTTTAAAACAGTTACATGTATAATAAAATCATCTATAATCTTACTCTTTGTGGCTTTCAACAAAGAAAAGAGGAAAAGAAGATGAAGAAAAATTTTGAATTCATTGTTCACAAATGCCAAATGATTTTCACAAAATTACTATAATCTATGCCTAGTTTAAAGATTCCATTGCTCAGTGAAATGTGAATGCCAATCACTGATCAATTCTATACAACCATCATTTAGGGATTGTAAGTGAAGGTTATGGCTAAATGAGTTAATTAGGAAGTCAGTTACAAGAAATGGGAATATTATGCAAACAACTAAAGTGCCTCAAGGAGGGGCTGAGAAGAGTTAGTGAACAAACTGAATATAAACTTTTGAATCCTCCCTGCAGTGCACAGAAACCTAAAAGTATCTTAAGTCTGAAGAAAGTATTCAGAGGTGACATCACTGTTTCCCTCAACACATCTTGGAGAATGCAACTAACCTAAAGCCCTTTCCCTAAATGCCTTGAAATCTTTCCCAAAACTCTGGAATATGGTGTAGCTCGATTAAAGGCGGACTCACTCTCCCCTTCTCTTCCAAGAATTAATTGGATTTCAAACTTCAAATCCAAATGACCTCTGCGAAGGGGGTCTATAATTTACGAATGTCGGGGGGGGGGAGACGGAGGGTATTTATTTTGTAAATTATGTATGTGCAACTTATCTAATAATCCTAAAACGTCATACCCAAGTTTTTGGGCACCTTTTGGGTCCCACCAGTCACATATCCTCCACGCATTTGTAGAGCGGGCAGGTCGCCCCGGTCCCCAGACTCGACCCCAAGGGACTGATCTTGCTCCAATCCTCCCCTCCATCGGCTTTTCCCCCCGAGGCCGCTCCCACAAGCTTTTCCCATTCCCCCCGCCCCACCCCAAACCAGCGCACTCCGTCACCCCTCAGGGTCTGGCCGGACTCTAGGACAGGCTCTGGCCTCGCCTTCACCGTCTAGGCTTCCTGCCTCGTCGCCCCCCCCCTCCCCCAAGCAGCCTGCGCTGTCCCTTTAAGAGGGGTGGCCGGGCAGGCGTCCCCAGTGACTAGGCCGCACTCACCCACTGGTTAGCTTTGGGGGAGAAGGTGTACAGAGCGACCTGGCCCGTGAGGTCGGCAATGCTGGTGATGTAGGGGTCGTGCTGCTTCAGGGCCGCCAGACTCATCTCCTGCCCAGCCCTACTCGGCGACTCCATCTTGAATTTCGGAGCCGAGCCCCTTCGGCGGGGGCGGAGCCGCGGACCGGAAGGTTCCATCCAGGCACAGTTCCCCCAGCTCCGTCAGCCCTCTCAACTTCCGCTCTCTCTCCGGGCCTGACTCCGGGCGGGGGGAATGGAAGGGGGTGGTGGTGCAGGAGTTATTCCTCTCCGCCGCCCGCGCACGCCCTTCATCTGCCGGGTTCCGGTTCCCGCAGGGCCAATCAGCTTGAGGAACGAGCTGGGTAGGCGGGGGCAGGTGGGAGCCGCCCAGCGGGAGGCCGGCGCTACTTCCCAGTAAGCTAAAACTTCAGACCAGGTGCTGAGCGCCGTCCACGCCGTCCTCCGAACGCTGCCGGGCCGGGCTGGGCGCCGACGCGGTGCCGGCTGGGGTCGGCGACGCGGCGGCGCGGGAAGGGTCCCGCGCACCACAGGGGAATTTCAGGGGTCCTTGGACCTTTTAGAAAGCACAGAGCAGCGTGGCAAGGGGGAAGCTCAGCTCAGACCCGGGCTTATCACGGCTGTTAGTAATTTTGCGATTTCTGAAATAACACTCTCCCCCCCCCCCCCCAGGGGAGCGCTAGTCCTAGGGCTTGAACTCAGGGCCTGGTCGCTCGTGGCTACTGCCCTACCACTGGAGCCGTAGCTTCACTTCTGGTTTTTTGGTAGTTGGTTGGACTTTCCTGCCCGGGCTGGCTTTGAACTGCAGTCCCCAGATCGTAGCCTCCTTAGAAGCTAGGATTACAGGCGTGAGCCACTTGTACCTGGCTCTAAAGAGAACTTTTAAAATCATCAAAGTAACTTTATGGCAACGCAGACTGGAACAGATCAACACTATGTTTCAGAGACGATAAAGGAGTTTATTGGGGGCCACCCGAACCAGGCTAGTGCCAGAAAGAAGTTAAGAACCCGAGGGAGGGGAAACCCTGGGTTTTATACAAGCTGGTTACACACAAAATAGGCATAATCAGATATATAAAAGGTCAGGTGGGCTGACAACTTCTGACCAGGTGGACAAGTCCTTTCTAGTTGTTCAGAAATCATGACATCCTGCCACTACCCCTTCTGTACTGTTATTTTTAAATGCCTTGTAGGTTTCCCACTACTGATTCAGATAGCTCCACTTAGTCGTCCCCCAACCCACTTTCCAGCAACAGCCCCTCTGGGCCACTTTCTGGCAACGGGGTGAGGGATTAGACCGGCAATTAGATTCTGGAAAGTCCTTGCACTGGGAGGGGTAACTTTGTCTACTTCAGAATTACACAGGAGTCTTTCCTATCCACTTTAGCCTCTAATTTTCCTGTCTTCCCAGTCTAGGGAAGACTCCTTGAGGACTTGCGTTTGTCTTGCATCATTTAAAGTATTAAATAGATGACTCACTCTTTGAACAATTTAAAACAATATACAGAGCTAGGTACTAGTTAAAGAGTAAAATGAGGTATGGAAACTATAGGAAGCTTTATCCTTCCAGACTTGTTAAAAAGCATTCTTTTTCCTTTGATTGGAAATACAGCCCAACAGAATGGAAACCTTTTGAAAGCAAAAGGAAAACAAAACCACATTTTTTACCAGAAAACATGACATATTTGTGTTGTCTACAATTTTATATCCCAGGGTCATTGGTCAATGGGAGGAAAAATCTTATATTCGTTACAGATTCAGGCATGAAGCATCTACAAAAGCAGGCAAAGAAAGATATACCATTCCCTCTCCCTCCTATAAGTATTTATTGAAGCTATTGTTGTTAATTGGTGGCCACTTAGGAGCTTTTAACTCTAGCACATCTTGGCTCTAGGAGACATTGAAAGAAATAGGATGATATAAATAACCAGGGATGATGCTATGGACATTTATCCTTGAAACATAGAAGATGGAGCTATTAATTTAGTTGTCTGGGAAAAGGAGACTTCAAGGAGGAGGTGGTGCTTGAATTGGTGCACCAGGTATGAGCATGTGTTTTTCAAGGAAGCAAGGTACAAGCTCCAGATTGTTTCACTGGCCAGTGGTGAAGCATGGAAGATGTGATCATCTCCATATGGTTTAATTCATACCCGTTGGGAAGAAGCCAGTGGCTCAAAATTCCATGTTGGTCAGAGATTCTTATGATAGAATCCAGGGAATCCTGCCTTCTATGGTCTAGTCTTATTCTACATACAAGAGTTGCCTTTTGAGCTGGGCGCTGGTGGCTCACACCTGTAATCCTAGCTACTTAGGAGGCTGAGATCTGAAGATTGCGGTTCAAAGCTAGCCCAGACAGGAAAGTCTGTGAAACTCTTATCTCTAATAAGCCACACAGAAAACCGGAACTGGTGCTGTGGCTCAAGTGGTAGAGCGCTCACCTTGAGCTGAAGAGCTGAGGGACAGTGCCCAGGCCCGGAGTTCAAGCCCCACGACCAAAAAAAAAAAAAAAAAAGGAGTTGCCTTTCTTCCTCTCATTGGCTAAGAGCAGGAGCCTTCTTCCCTTCTGTCCATTTGAAGAATCTGTAGCCTGACTAAAGTACATGTATGAAATTTAAATAGATAACACATTTACCTTTTGCTAAATTCAAAAGACACACCTGGCACTGCATTTAGTTTTACATATATTTCCTAAAATGATTTCTCTCAGCCAACTGTGTTTGGCAGTACTGGGGTTTGAACTCAGGGGCTTGTGCTAGCTAGGCCAGTGCTCTAATACTAAGCCAAGCCACCAGCCCTTAGTCTACAGTTTTTGATTGAGCAGGGATAAACTAGTAAAGAAGAGCAAGATATTTTAGGTTTTCATACTTAGAATAGAAAATCACTTCAGAATGCATTTTTGGTCTGGTGTGGTGGCTCATGCCTGTAATGCTAACAGTTGGGAGCTGACACAAGAGACTGAAAGTTTAAGGGCTACCTAGTCTGCATAGTAAAACTCTGTCTCTAAAAATCATTTTGGAAGACCCAGACATGCTACTATTGGTCTACTTTATATAGCTTTGAAGTCATATGGAAGTTGTAAATATTTTGGAATTGAAAATCATCCTTATTTATTTTGAGCCCTAATATATTCTTATATTTGTGAATCAAACCTTAAGAGTTTTCTTGTGTCTGTAGACAATAAACTGGGAGACAAGATGGCAGCTTAGTCTACTAGATCACCAGTAGATAGCCCAGTCCATAGCGTAGAGTAGATTCTCAATAAATATTAGTGAGTGAATGCATCTTGAAACCCAACTCATTGAAATCTACACGAAATGCTAGTGGGAAGGAAAGGAGGCTTATTCTACATCAAAAAATTTCAGTCAGGGCTGGGAAGATGTCTCAGATGGCCTTGCATGCTTGAGGCCCTGGGTTCGATTTCTCAGTACCACATAAGCAGTAAAAGCTGGAAGTGGCACTGTGGCTCCAGTGGTAGAGCGCTAGCCTTGAGCTGAAGAGCTGAGGGACAGCACCCAGGCCCAGAATTCAGGCCCCACGACTGGACCCCCCAAAAAAAAACATTTTTTTTTCAGTCAGGCAGAGTCTCACTCTGTAGCCCAATTCATGGTTCTCTTGCCTCAGCCTCCAAGTGCTGAGATAACAAGTGTCTGCCATCTTACCTGGCTTCAAATATTTATGAAAAATAATTATAAAAGAAAACTTAAAAACTCATCACTATCACCTCTTCTCTCTTCTACCTTGAACCTCTTTATTGAAAAGGAAAGTTGCCATTTAAGCCAGTGCGGTGGCTCAAGTCAGTAAACTTAGCTTCTTGGGAGGTGGAGATTGGAAGTTTCGAGATTTGAGGCAAGCCAGGTATAAAAAAGAAGTTTGAGAGACACCATCTTAATCAATGATTGGGAGTTGTGGTTCTTGCCTGTTATTCCAGCTATTGGGAAAGTACAATAGCACAAGTGCACAACAGTGCATACCTGTCATCCCAAATGACACGAGATACCAAAAGAAGGAAGATCAAGGGGCTGGGAATGTGGCTTAGTAGTAGAGTGCTAGTCATGAGCAAAAGAAACTTAGAACAGTGCCTAGACCCTAAGTTTAAGCCCCCAGAATGGAAAAAAAAAAGAAGATCAAAGCCCAGGCCAGTCTGAGCATTGGAAACATGGCTCAAGTTGTAGATCACCGGACTAGCAAATTCAAGGCCTTGAGTTCAATACTTCAGAACAGCATTGAAAGTTACCATTTAAAATTATGGGACCAAGCCAGATACAATGGTGCACAACTGTTGTTCTAGCAACTCAGAAGGCTGAGGTAGGAGGACTACTCTAACCCAGGAGTTTGAGGCCAGCCTGGGAAATGTAGCAAACCATATCTTAAAAAAAAAGAAGAAGAATAAAAAGAAAAAAAGAATGGAATGATCTGTCTGAGGTAAAGAACACTGGAATACAACTCAAGTAATCAGTTTTTTAATTCCAACCTTAACTGTGTTACTTCGTCAGTTACAAACCTCCCCTTTTTCCAATGTAAAACCCAATGGCCCAGCCATAGTCTGGAAAACATGGCTTCATCTGATCTCCTACTGTATTTTCACTACCATTTTTTATAAATTGGCCTAGCAAGTTTTCACCCTAGCCAGCCATCTGGTCTCCTTGCTATCTATTCCTGTACAAATACTGTTAAAAGGCAAGATTATAACAAATTTTCATTTAAACATCTAACTGACTTAAAAAATAAGCTTACACAGTTATGAACGGAGTTATTTCATCATTACATTTCCACACATGTTTACAATGTTTCCCAATCAATCTTAATCCGTATATCATGGAATTGGCTTTTATTTGTGGTTCTAGAATCCTGCAAATACTTCATACTTCTTTGAAGGGATATATAGAATGCAGCCCCAGCAGCCAAATATACTTGCTATAATACAGAAGCATGATTGGAGAATCTACCTGTCTGCATCAGAGCCAGACATTAAAGAAATCTGTAAAAATGTTACAAAATACAAACACATTGAATGTTCTGAGGAACTGAGCACAAGAGGCTGCTTTATAAACAGGAAAGGGCTGACAAAAGGAAATGTGAAACAAAATAGTATATTGGTTGTTTTAAAGTTACTTTCTTTACAGGATTTAAGTAGAGGCCTTTCTTGGTATGCTGGCTTAGGAAAACTGATCAGTTGCTGTCAGTCTTTCGTTTTTGGAAAACTGTCCCGTTTCAGAATTCAATTTGTTTAAATCACTTGATTTCATTCTGGTTTGGTCTTGTCTTTTGGGACCTGTGTAAGTGCCTAATATGAAACAGTTACCCCCCTATAAACTTTACTTGACAGTACCAAATGAATCTTACCTTAGGTAAGATCAACTATTCCATTTTTCTTAACACTCTTCCCTCTAATATCTTCAGATGTGTGTGTGTATGCGCACATGTGTGTGTGTGTGTGCGCGCGCGCGCGCGCACATATGCGTGTGTGTGTGTGTGTGTGTATGTGTGCTTGTGTGTATCAGTCGTCAGGGCCTTGATCTCTTCTTAAGCTGGTTTATCTGAGTTAAGTCTCTCATGGACTTTCCTTCCGTGGGCTGGTTTTGAACTTTGGTCCTCAGATCTCAGCCTCCTGAGTAACAAGGATTACAAGTGTGAGCCACCAGTTGCTCTGTCCCTCTCAGATATTCCTAGGAATCATCTCCTTGCTGGTTTCATAATACTCACCTATAAGTTGTAATTATTTGTTTATGTTTTGTTTCAGTTCAGTGAAAGCAGGAATCAAATCCAGCACATTTCCAGTACCTGGCACAGAGGCAATGCCTAATATAAGTCCTTGAGAATGTTAGCATATTTTCTGTGATTTCAACTTGCCCACTAATAAATTATTTGTTATTACAAGGAATGCCTGATTTGCTGTATTAATACATTTTGAGTCCTAGGCTTTATGCTTCTTGAAGCTAACACAGTTTAGCCAAGAATAATAATTCAGCATCTTTTTTCAATCTTACAACTTTCTCTACTTTTTTTATTCCATTCTTCTCTTCCCTCCCCTCTTATTTTTAATTTTCCTCTTCCTTTCCCCTTTTGATCTGCTCAGATTTTAAAGATTTATTCTAGAAACATTTTCTTATTACTGTTTTGCTTCTTAGGCAGAGAAAAGAAAGCTAGCTCATTTTCTTAAGATCATATCAATGGTTCATTTGCCTAGTTAGGATTAGCATCTTCTAGCTTTGGTTTCCAAGTAGATCATGTGTCTGGATACCATTCTGCTTGGGACACTCTTAAATTACAATAGCCCCATGTGAGTGATACTTGTGATCCCTGTGTTTATATCTTACTAATATCTGTTTTAATCTATTTGACATGATTAATATCCAAAAGGTTGTAGAGTTCAGTATCTGGTTCTTAGTAGGTATTTAGGATTGTAATTTAAAATTTTTATTGTTATGGGACTGGGAAGGTGGCTCAGTGGTAGAGCGCTTGCCTTGCATGCATGAGGCCCTGTGTTTGATTCCTCAGCACCACATAAGCAAAAAGAAAAAAGCCAGAAGTGGCACTGTGGCTCAAGTGATAGAGTGCTAGCCTTGAGCTGAAGAGCTGAGGGACAGCGCCCAGGCCCAGAGTTCAGGCCCCACGACCGCCCCCCCCCCAGTTTTTTTTTATTGTTATTGTAAAGGTGATATAAAGAGGAATTTTAGTTATATAAGTCAGGTAATGAATACATTTCTTTTTGGACAGTGTCACCGTGATTTCTCCCAGTTTTCCCCTCCCATTCCTACCCACAAATTGTACAGTTCATTTTCAACATAGTGTCTAGTGAGTACCACTGCTGCATTTGTTCACCCTTTGAGAATAGTAATTCTTGTAATTCATTGCTCTAAAAAGATCTCAGACCTTGGGCTGAGAAGGTGGCTCAGTGGTAGAGTGCTTGCCTTGCATGCATGAGGCCCTGGTTTAAAAAAAGACCTCAGACCTTTGTGTTTTTAAAAAGATATTTTATTACATGGGCACTGGTTGCTCATGTCTGTAATCCGAGCTACTCAGGAGGCTCAGATCTGAGGACTGAGGTTTGATGCTAGCCCAGTAGTAAAGAGACTCACATCTCCAATTAATTACCAAAAAGCTGGAAGTGGAGGTGTGGTCACGTGATATAATGCTAGCCTTGAGCAAAAAACATAATGGATAGGGTCTAGGCAAGCTCCAGTACTGGCACAAAATAAAATAGTATTTTTAAATTAATTTCTTTGTTATTGCATCTTGCTATAGTGTCCAGGCTGGTCTTTGTCTCCTGGGCTTATGTGATCATTTTACCTCAGGCTTCCAAGTAGCCAGAACTGTAAGCAAGTGCTACCATACCTGGCTCATAAAAGTATTTTTAAGGCAATAATTATTTTCTATGTTTCTAATATGTAGTCTACTTTTGCCTGTCCATTCTGGAGCAGAAATGCATGCTTCCACCAGGAAGAAAAATAGCTATTTCATTTCAAGTAATATAATTAGGAAAAAGAGAATATAGAACATTATTTATTTTGGTCTTTATATTGCCAGACAAAATTATATTTTATATAATGTTCTTGATATTATTATTAGACAGTTTTATTCTTTCTATTGTTACTCAATCCAATACAATGTTTTGAATAGCAACAGCACAATAGTGGCCTAAAAAATTAGCAATATAGTCAGCTGATAGATTATCCATCCATTTACTTTACTTCAAAGATAGACATGTTAAGATACTCTCACTATTGGTATTGGATATACTGAATTGTTACCCAATTATAAATGAAGGAGCTGAGAAGCAGCAGTTCCCTGTGGATGAGCTTGTTTTCAGTTGGCTAACAATCCTTTTATCTTTTCCCATTGTTTTGGGCACATGACTAGGTTTCATTCCCAAGCTCCTTTGGCTTAGGTATGGCTTTATGATCAATTCTGGTAGTTAAATGTTAGATGAAGTACTGGTACCATCTCCAAGGCCAAGGTTTTAAGGAGCACATTGCCCTCCACACTTTTTTATCCACTTTCTATTGGCTGAATGCAGGCAATAGTGAGGCTATAATGAATGGCAAAACATGGGAAGGGAACTTAAAACCCGAATCAACACATTAGAGGAGAGCTGCCTGCTTGGGACAAAGGGATGTCCTCTTAAATTATTCTGTGAATGTAAAGACAACCCTGCTGGGGGTTGATGGATTATGTGTCATCACCTGAGGATAGCCCATCTCAACAAATTACACTGCTCTACATTACATAAAGGTTAGCAATAGTAAGCTGAGCCCTGGTGGCTCATGTCTGTAACTAGCTACTCAGAAGGCTGAGATCTGAAGATCACAGTTCAAAGCCAGCCCAGGCAGGAAAGTCTGTGAGACTCTTATTTCTGATTAACCACTAGAAAATGGGAAGTGGTGCTGTGGCGCAAGTGGTAGAGCAATCACCTTGAGCTGAAGGGCTCAGGGACAACATCCAGGCCCAGAGTTCAAGCTCCACGGCCGACTGAAAAAAAAAATTAGCAATAGTATTTTGGTCTCCTGAAGTAGAATAAAAATTAAACATATGATTTACCAGAACATATTGCTTAGTGTTTTGACAATAAGTCAAGATTTAAAAAGAACTCCAGTCATAGGTCTGCATTTACAATCAGTTACAGGCATGAATTTGCAGAGTCATGAAGTGGCTAAGGACCAAAAATGTTTTTGTCTATACCATTAAGCAATTGATTTTGCAATTGCATCATGAAGTAATCTGCTAAGCCAAAATGGTAGATTGTCATTTAAAATTCACTTCTCCATGACAAACACATTGATACTCTCATTTTTTTTTGTGAATTCTGCCTTTCTTTTCTCTTCACACATTGAAATAAAATAAAAATATTTCTTAACTGAACACAATAAGAAGAATTTGGTTGATTAAAAACATCAGTCTGCTGTGTCAGTTCTGAAAATTGCAAGCTTCTTTTTTGACTCTGCGGAAGTTATAATAACAGAGTATTCCCAGTTTCAGTTTCAAGATTCTTCTGGTTTTCTAATACTATTATTTACTATTATTTTTTTTTCTGAGAAAATTAACATCAGGGTGTGTGTACTCATGTCCCAGGATTGGCACGCGCACGCGCATGCGTGCCAATCCTGGGGCATGAGTTCAGGGCCTGGGCTCTGTCCTGGAGCTTTTGTGCTCAAGGCTGTGGATCTACCGTTAAAGCTACAGCTTTACTTCTGGTTTTTGTTGTTGTTGTTTGTTGTTGTTGGTGGTGGTAGTTAATTGGTGATAAGAGTGTCCTGACTTTCTTGCTCCAGCTGGCTTCAAACTGCCATCATCAGATCTCAACCTCATAGTTAGCCAGGATTACAGGAATAAGCCATGGGTGCCTGGCAAGAATTGTTCTTACTTATGTATTTAATTATTCAGTGAACTTTAGCTCCTTTATATTTGATATTTGATTGTTTAGTAACCAAGGCAGATATAACAACAATCTGTTGAATGACTATAGATTAAATTTGCACAGGATGAATACTTTGTCTTTGCTATACTCTTCCACTTTGATGTGAAACCACAGTATTACTTCTTATTTTAAAATTTTTATTATTTTATTTTATTTGTGAACATATTGTACAGAAGGGTTACAATTGCATGGGCAGGATAATGCGTACATTTCTTACCAAGCATTGCAGCCTCCTCCTTTGTTTACCCTTCACATCCCTTCCCAGCCTCCCTCCTCCCCCCACAGTATTACTTCTTAAAGGTGTTTGATAGGGTTTTTTTTTTAATGGCATATTGTGTTAATTTAGTTTTTTAACATGGTTCTAGTTGGGGAAAAACTGACATAGAATTCCCCAGGAAGTCTTTATAAGCCACTCATCATACGATTGCGTAATAATAAATGTAGCCCAAATATGTTATTTTGTTGAGCTGAGTTCATTTATCAAGGATCAAAGAATTAGAAAATTGTATCTTTTCCACTCAATTGCCCTTATAGAAATTAGTGTTAAACAGGATACATTAAAAATCACTCTGAATTATTGAAATGCTATAATTTAGTGGAGATTAACTGTCACAATATGAAGAAACATTCATTCATCTGAACTTTATCCACAGCCTTGAATTTAAGGAATATTACACATTCTGGGCCTTGAAGAAGATCTCAATGTTCATCATCTAAAAGAGAGAAAGGCATAAATTATGCTTTGTCATTCAAAATAATAATAAGCATTACCCTAAAAGATAATTGAATAACAAATTCCTTTTACACAGTAAAATTATTGCCACTACTGTGATAGAAGAGGTTGAACTAGGTCGAGTGGTCCTTTATACATTGCTCAAGAACAGGAGGAAAGATAAAAAATTTATGAATTACCTCTTAGAAACCATGATCTGGTACAGAAATGTAATAAAATACCCACTCTCCTGTGTCTTCCCAAGCTTCTACTTGCTTGCCGTTTCACTTTGTGATTGTATTAGCACGGCAACGTTCTGAAGCTCTAGCAACTGACTGTTGACAAGGATGAAGATTTACAAGCCAAAAGAATTTTTTTAAATTGAAAACCCAGAGGCAAATGATGTAGAAAGGTAATGTGGAAATAGGAACCAGGTAGACTCTCATTTTGTATATTGTATACATTCATAATTTAATTTTATTTAGATTACTAATAAGTACAAAACATAGAATGATAAAACATTATGGGATGGGGGATATACTTCAATGGGTAAAGTGCTTGTCTACCATTCTGAAGGCTTTGGGTTTGGTTGTCATCCCTGAAAATAAAGCAATACACACATTAAAGGTATCATACATTATAAATACCTTTCTGAGTATTGACCTTCTGGCCAAATTGTATAATAATATGTAGAATAGTTTTTTTCCCCCAAATATTGCCCAAACTAGTTCTTAAGAGAGCTGTATCTAGTTCGAAGAAGTTACCTGTTAATGTTTCTTTACTTCTTCAGATACTTCTTTCTTTTATTTTTTTTAACCATTTCAGAGCATGTGTATTTCTGTTAATTTAATGATGGAAAATAATCTGAGACTGACAATACAAGCAATTTAGTTTTGTTGGATGTTGGGAAAAACTGGAATTTGTTATTTGTAAGTGTCTAAAAATAGCTTATTTGATAAGTATTGGTGATTTTAATGAATTCTTTCATATAGAAAAGTCTTTATTTTCCTGTTCAGTGGTCCCTCCCTCCTCCCTCTCTCCCTCTCTTCCTCCCTTCTTTCCTTCCTTCCTTTTTCTTTCTTTCATGGGTCATGGGTCTTGAACTTTCAAGGGCTGAGCACTGTCCCTGAGCTTTTATGCTCAAGACTAGTGCTCTACCACTTTGGGCCACAGCACTACTTCCAGTTTTCTGGTGGTCAATTGGAGATAGGAGTCTCATGGACTTTCCTGCCCAGGTTGGCTTTGAACTGCAATCCTCAGATCTCAGCCATGTCAGTTTTAGGTTTTAGAAGTAAAGTTGAGGAAATTATGTCTTTCTTTTTGAGTCTGCTGGAGGATCAACCAGTTGCATTAATGTTATAAAACTAAAGTTTCCCTTGGGATTATTTTATAGGGACATGCATCCTATTGACTAGGGTTCTCCCTCATTACCTTATTACCCTCAAATTCCTATCTCAACACCACAGAATTGAGGATTAAGTTCAACATATGAATTTTGGGGACACAAACTTTCAGACTATAGCAAGCTCAATGCACCCTACCTACTTCGGAAGACTGAATACTGTGTGAACCACCTCTTAGTAATGACCATCAGGAGACTTCACTGTTTTCAGCTTAGGGTCACCTGTCCCCTAAGATGAGGAGAAACTAGTATTTGAAAGTGGAGGGACAAATACAGACCTGGCTTTCTTTTCATTTTCTATACAGTTTTTAAATCCAGTGTTATTTGCATGCTTCACACACTAAAATACTTAACAAACTTTAAATTTAAACCCCAAATGTCTTAGTATGTTTTCTGTTGCTGTAACAGAATGGCCCAAATTGGGTAACCTATGAAGAGGCTTTTTCTTTTTGGTGTTGGTACTTGGGCTTGAATTTAGGGCCACTTGAGTCACAGTTCCACTTCTGGCTTTTTGCTTGTTAAATGGAGCTAAGTCTCATGTGCTTTTTCTGCCTAGACTGGCTAGGATTACAAGCATGAGCCATTGGTGCCTGGCTAAAAAAAGCACATTTTTGTTCATAGTTTTGGAGACTGCAAGTCCAAGATATGGCAGCCTCATCTGGTAATGGCCTCATGCTGCTTCATGGTGGAAAAATGGAAGAGGAGGAAGGGACATGAAAAGAAAAGAAAAGAAAACTTCCTGAGATTGCTAACCAGTTCCTATAAGAAAGGCATTTGTCTTTTATGAGAGTCCCACCTATCCAATAAGCCTCAAACACCATCCAATAAGCCTCGACTTCCAGTACTATCACATTAAAGAATTAAGATTTCAACACTTGAACTTTTGGGAAACATACTCAAATCATAGCAACATGCAACAAACTTTTGAAGACTTGGTAAGATTTCTTCCAGTAAATAATTAGGCAGTTCAGTTTTCCCCATGCATCTATCCTGTGTTTATTAGACATTATTGTTATTTTCTAAAAAGCATTTAGAGGAGTATGAATAATAGTAAAAAGGCCAAAGTTTATATCACTAACAAGTTAGGCAGTTTGGTTTTGTATAGCTAAAACATTCTTGCCTAAGAATATCTGTAAACTACATCAGAACTCTGTCATGATACTCTCCTGGTTATAAGAATACTAACTGGTTACACAGAATATCTATGTGTTTGTCCTTGTTTTCTTTAGAAGAGAATGGGTGCTCTGACATATACAATGTCAGAACCTGTCTCCATGGATAGAAAACCAGCCCTGCCAGCATAGTGTCTATCCCATAAGACTACTTCTGAAGTCACTTGGGGTTGCAACTCTTTGGCTGCCAGACAATCACTTAGTAAACCTCGTAAGCAAATGCTAATTCATTCATTGTGGTGGAGAGAGCTCCTCCCATGTAGAGTGCATTTTACTTCATCCATTGTGCTAGCAACCATCATAATGGATGTTTCACCAAAATATGAATGATGGCTTTGTGCCAGCAAGGTAATCAAACTTGCTGTGGAACAAGACAGGAGAGAGATAAAAGGTTTTGATGTTCAAAACATTTTATGAGTTAGAATAAGAACTTTGTGAACTATTTCTGAAAGATACTCATGATTGATTTAAAGTTATTCCCCCCACCATATTGAGCCATACTCTCACTCTTTTTTTGGCCATGGGACTTGAACTCAGAGCTTGGGCGCTGTCCCAGAGCTCTTCTTGCTCAAGGCTAGCACTCTGTCACTTTGAGCCACAGCTTCATTTCTGGCTTGGTTTTTTGGTGGTTAATTGGAGATGAGTGTCTCATGGACTTTTCTGTCCAGGCTGTCTTTGAAACATGATCCTCAGATCTCAGCTTCCTGAGTAGCTAAGATTATAGGTGTGAGTTACCAGCACCTGGCTTCTCACCGGTTTTTCCTTCAGTTATTTTTCAGAGTAAGTCTTTCTTTTTCTTTTTTCTTTTTTGTGCTGCAAGCCCCTCAAGTAGCTGGAATTACAGGCATGAACTACCCATACCTGACCTGATTTAACTCCCTAACTCTTAATTTTGTGGCTGGAGCTTGTACCTTGTTTTGGAGCTGACCTCAGATGTCTTGTCTTTTGTTTCTTCACTGCAGAGCAACTCAGTAAATTCACTCCTATTGCAATGGGAGATCTGCTTCTGGTTTCTCCTTTGCAGGTGGGAGGCAATGAAATCATGACGCTTCTATTGAAATAATCAGCTCTAGATATCTTGGGGCTAATGAATCCATCTGTGACTGTCCAGAAGATTTATTTTTTCCTCCCTTTTTACTGTTCTATTTATTCAAAATTCTAAGCCAGACACAGGTTCACAGGCTCACACCTATAATCCTAGTTTCTTGGGAAGCTGAGATTGGGGGGAATCACAGTTCTATGCCAGATCTGGCAAAAAGTTTGCCAGATCCTATCTGAACCAATAAAAAAACTGGGTTTTTTAGTTACGAGCTTGCAGATGGAGGGCTCATGGTCCAGGTTAGCTTGGGCACAAAAGGAAGACCCTATATGAAAACTGACAAAAGCAAAAAGGACATGGCTTAAGTGGTAGAGCAGTGCCTAGAAAGTACATGGCTCTTATATTGTCAGGTAATTAGGGCTGGAAAAAAGAAGTTAAAAAGGAGAAACCGGCTATATAAAGTTACATATGTTAAATTTAAACAAGTGGAACTAACAGCTAGAGCTGAGTGTTCAGATGAAGAACAATCAGAGAAGCCATTATGGAGGAGGCACGGTAATGGGTAGGGTTAGGATAGGCTGAGAGGAAAAAGTTGCGTTTTCTTCATGTTTCTGTTTCAGGGAAAGTCATATGGATTCTTCCTAGGATTACATTCTTGAGAAATGTGTTTTGATGTATTCTTAAAAAACATAGTTTCCCTTTTCTATTTTTTTGCAATGTACTAAAGCAGCATCTCACTGGTGACTTTAAGATACCCATTATCTAAGCACTCTAAACCAGAAAGTCAAATAGTCTTGGCTCCAGGACCAGCTGGCAACTTGTAACCTGAAGTTCTGTAACTTCTCTGGATTTGTTTTCCCATTTGAAAAAAAAATAGGGTTAATAATACCTCAGACTTGTAGACATTGAGAACTTTTCCACATTAAGAAAATGTGGGCCAATTGACTAACAGGGTCTTACACATAGTCAGGGCTCTCTTCCCTCTTCGTAGGCCACAAATGATCCATGTTATGAATATGAGACAACTAGTGCAGCCCCTAATAATATGTGGAGATACAGTAACTGCAAAATGCTTGCCTCCTGAATTTAGGCCAGTCTTCTTGGAAACCCAAGCCAGACCTCTTCCTGGTGGCTGCTGAAAGACCCTCACCCCTCTCTGGGAAATGGTTAGTGGACGCATAGTTCATACTTCCTGGTTTATAGACATCCTCAGCTCTCGGGAGCCCTTGAACACGTGCTAGCTGTCAAAAGAATGAAAGGATCACAGCATTTAGGACTGAAAAGTGCTGAGTCCAGGTATATATGTTAAAAAGTCAGGATATTTGTTAGTCAAGGACAAGTGCATATTGCTAGGTAATCAGAAGTTTCCTTGTGAGCTGGTCCAGTACAGAGTGACAGCAATTTTTCTTAGAAAGATTTTGCAGCAGGGTAGCTTTCTAAAAGCCTGCAGTAATGCAATTAGGTAGAGCAGACAGGCTGGTGAAGCATGCTCTCTACCAACAGAGATAGAGATGACTTTCCATGCTATGTGTAATTCACTAAAACCACTTACTGAGAAAGCAGCCACTTCAAGCAGAATTTTGATCTGACTAGACATCAAAGAAATATGGAGATTGTATTATTGCAAGCTAAATATCATTCCTTTAAAGCTAAAGTACAAACCTGTAAGTCTTGAATCTTTATGCTTCAGTGTTTTTTGTTGAATTAATTATAATAGCAAGAATAATAAACATCAAAATATTTCTAGTCAGAGAAACAGGTCCAAATCTCTCATTTACCTCTAGAAATTGACCTATTTTAACATTTTGTGCTAATACTTGGAGGGGAACATTTGTGGCTCAGAGGATTTGGTTCAACTGGGTAGCAGTCTCCAGAGAGCAGTGTTACCATCTTCTAAGTTTGAAGGGCTTCTGTCCTCTGTGTCTTGCTCTAATACTCAGCAGCTCAGTAGAAAGAGGGGTCATGCTGGGGAGAGTGTTTATTGTTTGATAGTAAATAGGGCTTGTGTTAGGGACAGGGAAAAGGAGGTCTGAGAGGTGAGCAGGTGACATCCTTTAACTAGCCTCCTTCCTTTCACCTTGTCATTAAATGGCAAAAAGAAGGATCACTGTGTGACCATGTGTGTGTGTGTGTGTGTGTGTGTGTGTGTGTGTGTATGTGTGTGTGTGCCTGCGTGCGTGCTGGTCCTGGGGCTTGAACTCAGGGCCTGGGCTTGTCCGTGAACTTTTTTTTTTTTTTAAACTAAAGGCTAATGCTTTATGACTTTGAGCCACAGTTCTACTTCTGGCTCTTTCATGATTACTTGGAGAAGAGTCTTACAGCCTTTCCTGCCTGGGCTGGTTTTGAAATGTGATCATTATATCTCAGCCTTCTGAATAGTTAGGATTACAGATGTGAGCCAATGGTGTCTAGTAGGATCATCTTTTTGAAATATTTGAAAATAGCCTTTTATATTTAGTGCCTAAGCTCTTGTTTAGGGTGGTCTTTGGAATGGGAAGTGGGATAGTCACCCGTAAAAATGTAAATGAGGCAGTTTTAACTAGTAAAAAAATTACAGTGCTATTACTTAAAAATGGTGCTACATGCAGATTTTACTATGGGGAACCTCAGCCTTTGCTCTTACAAAGGTGATGTCTTAGGGCACTTCAGAAAAGGATACCTAATTATAGTAGAGGAATTGAAAGGTGGCAGAAGATTTTATTTATAGGGTGTGTTTTATCCCTAAAGTTCAAGTTCAGTATACTGTTTTTCCTCCCTCCCTCAGATGGAACCTAGGGCTTTAAAACATGCTATATTTCTGCAGGCGATGATTAATTGCTGTGATACATTCTGCAGCAATCTGATTCCTAACAAATATAAGCTTGGCTTTTTGTTGGGCCTGGTTTTGGGTGTAGGTAAAGATTGATTATCATTATCACTGCATAATATAGATAAACTTCTATCTTTTTGTTGTGTGTGTGGGACAAGATCTCACAGTGTTGTCTAATCTCCTCCCAGAGTGTTAGTCAGGCAGACCTTGAACTTGTGTCCTTAGCCTCCATAAGTGCTGGGATTACAGGTCTGTGGTGTAGGACTGGCTTCTATTTATATTTTTAAATCCTAGTGTGATGATTATAAAAATTACTTCAAAAATAGAGAAGTTTGATTAAAAAAAGAAATGCATCTTAGGCTATGAGACAGTCTGAATAGTTTAAATGAAGCATTTCCTAAGAACTAGGCCTGGGGATAAGGCTCAAGTGGTACAATACCTGCCTAGCAAGTGTAAGGCTCTGAATTCAAACCCGAGTTCCACAAGAAAGAAATGAAATGAAAAGGAAAAAAACAATTGGTGAAGAACTGGTAGGCCTTATGGAGGAAGACCTTATATTGCTCAGTAAGAGTTGTGCCGTGGGAGGAAAATGTCACACGCTTGCCACTAGGCGGCGAAGTGCTACAGAGAGTGAATAGAAACCACTCCACTGTCGTCTTAGCTAACACTTCCAGTGAGACCTTGGACAGGTCACTTAGAGTCATTCTGGGTCAATTTTCTTATCTGTGAAATAGAGGTATTCCTTCCCGATGTGTTTTGATGAGAATAAAATATGATCAGAGAAAATTTTTATATTATTTTATGGTGTAAATTAGAATTTCCCCTTTGTTCATCTGACTTCTGGAGATTATCTATTTATTATCTACCTCTATTTCTTTCTGGCTATACTGGAGTTTAAATTAAGGGCCTTGTGTTTTCTAAGTGAGTGTTCTATCACTTGAGCCAGCCACTACTTCTTTTTTCTTTAGTTGCTTTTCAGATAGAGTCTCCCACTTTTGACTGTGGTTAACATTGGACCATGATCCTCCTACCTCCCCCTCCCACATAGTTGGGATTACAGGCGTGGGCTACTAGGCCACACCTGGAGCTCCCTCTTTCTTATACTCCTCCAACCTCACTTCTAATTCTCACTCTTCCATTCTACTTATCTTCCTGTCATATCAATGTTGGCAATCCCCTCGGGCTAAGAAATCTCTCCTTTCCTTCACACCCATTCTCTACAGGTCCTCATCCTGTCCGATGGGTTTAAATACCATACATATGCCATTAACTCCTAAATTTATATCCCAGTCAGACTTCTTTTTGAATCTCAGATCTATCCATCTTTTCTCAGATATATAATGCATATTTCAAAATCAGCATATCCCAAATTGAATTCCTGAGTCACCATACCCTTCTGCCCTCCAATTTGTTCCTTCCACAATCTTGATCCTCTTCCACAACCATGCTTTACTTCTTTACTTTCCTCACTCTCCATATCACATGGATTAGCACATCCTGTTGACCCTTCTTTCAAAAATCTATCCAGAATGCAGGTCCTTTGCATATTTTCCTGGCCCCCATCATTTCTTCTTGGGATAATTGGTGTCCCTGCTGCCACCTCTCCAGGATATTCTTAGTAGCTTGAGAAATTACTTCAAAACATGTCAGATCATGTCTCTGTTCAGAATTATTCAATGGATCTGCATACTGCTTAGCATGAAGGCCAAAGTTGGTCCATTGTTCTTCAAGCCCTGCTTGCTGGGCCCCTTTATCCTCACCTTATTCATCTCTTGCTACTCTCGACCTTGATTTCTAAGTCAGCCACAATGGCTGCCTTGTGGGTCCTCACATACCAAACACATAATGCTTTCCCCCCATGGATATGCACCTACTGTTCTTTCTGCCTAGAATGCTCCTCCTTCAGATATCTCACTTTCCTATCTTTCAGTTCTGTTTTTACAAGTCACCTAATCTGGGCAGTCCATTCCAACCACCCTATTTATAATAGCAGCTCATACCTAATGCTACCTATATTCTCTATATCACTTTTATTGCTTTTTCTGTTTTCAAAGCACTTTACTGCCTTGTTGGTGGCTCAAGCCTTTTATCCTAGCTACTTAGGAGGCTGAGATCTGAGTATCGACATTTGAAGCCAGCTTGGCAGTCTAAGAGACTCTTATCTCTAATTAACCATCAGAAAACCGAAAGTAGAGCTGTGGCTTAAAGTGGTAGAGCTGTAGCCTTGAGCACAAAAGCTCAGGGACAGTGTCTAGGCCCTGAGTTCAAGCCTTATGACTGACACACACACACACACACATACACACACACACACACAAGAAAAAAAGCACTTACCGCCTGATGTACACATAATATCTAAGTAGATGAATAGATGCACACATATGTACACACATACGTATATACTTAGATGCATGCACACCCATACATAAAACACACACTTATTTATCTTTGCCTGTCTTCCTCATGAGCATTCAAGTCTCATGAGTACAAGAACTTTGTTTCCTATTGTGTTCCCAGTGCCTAGAATAGTTTCATATCATAGGTTATCACTATACATTCACTGAATGAATGAGTTGTTTAATTACTCCTGCCACTCTGCCTCCCACCCTCAGGCAGGTGGTAGGAACAGAAAAATGTAAACATTGTTTTGGTTGCCTTCTGCCTGATGTGAGCTGGCTAACTTATGTCTTGTGAAATAGTAGGGGTCTTCTATTTTCAAAACTTAGGCTGCTTCTGAGATAATACAGTTAGTTCCTCCAGGCTGTGGGCTCACCGTAATTCCTAAGGGATGTTTACTCTGGACAACTTCCCCTTTGATCTCCCACAGCATGCTTGGGGAGTCAACATCTATGACAATCTTGAACCTTGCACAGAACCCTTCTTGCATTGAATGTATGACAAGAAGAAGATTATCTTTTGGGTTAGTGATTACTTCAAAAAGTCAAATGTGATAGAAATGCTATCTCAAAGGTTAGAGTAACATAAACAGCTACCAAACTGGCTAAACAATGAGCTTGCTACAAACAGAGTTGAAAACATTTCAAAATTTAGTTACAAACAATCTGAATTTCAGAACTGAAAGGGCATTTCCTCCACTTCACCCTCCCTCTCTTTTCTCCTTCCTTTCTCCTTCCCTCCCTCTCTCCCTCCCTCCTTCCTCTCTTTCCTCCCTTCCTTCATTCCTCCCTCTCCTTTTTCCTTCCCTTCCTCTCTCCTTTCCTCAAATAGAAGATGGAAAAACTACAGAGAGGAGGCAAGTTTCCAGGGTTACACAGTTAGTGATAGAGTCAGAGCCATAACACAGGTTTCCTAATTCCTATTTTTACTGGAGTATATTGTGCTGCTTTCCCAGAAAATGGAATAATCAGGAAAATGTCCAATTAAATATTCTGGAAAAGTTAACCCTTAGCTCTCAAAAAGCTCAATGCTAGTGGACAAGCAACCAGTTAAACCAAGAATGAAAAATGGATATTTCTTTATCTTTAGAAAGTTTTATTTTTCTAATTATGTAGATTCTTCCCACGGTATTTATCTTTAGCAAAACCACTATTTGCTCTATATTCTCTATGGGAAAACAGAATGAAGGATGCCCCCCCAAAATATTTAACTATTATTATTATTGTCTTCGCTTTGTTGGTTACACAAGTGCTTTGCCACTGAGCTACATCTCAGTCCAGAAAATCTATTTTTAAAACTTGTTAAAAATAGCTGGGCACAAGCGGCTCACTTCTGTAATCTTAGCTACTCAAGAGGCAGAGATGTTAGGATCACAATTGAAGCCAGCTTGGGCAGGAAAGTCCCTGATTCTTATTTCCATTTAACCACTAAAAAGCCAAAAGTGGAGCTGTGGTTCAAGTGGTAGAGCACTAGCCTTGAACAAAAATTCTCAGAAACTACTCCTAGACCCTGAGTTCAGCTCCTAGGACTGCCACACAGAAGAACAATTTTAATGCATGTTAAAATAATAGCAACTACCATTCATTGAGCATACTATCTGTGACAGGAGGTATTATTTTTCATATGTTGTTATATCTAATCCTTATAATCTTTGAGGCAGGACTCATTTCCCTATTACAGAAGTAGAAACAGGCTTCAAGATATTAGGTAACTAAGATTATTTTTCCCATGGTAATATATATATTATATATATATTATATATATATATATATTTTCAAATATTGTTATCAGTGCACAACTTCTTCTTCCACTCAAATGCTCTTTGCTTGTATATGGATTAATGAGTATGAAACTCATAACACATAAGTTTTCACATTGAAGGCCTTTAATAGTATAAGAGTTTATATCAAAAAGATATAAGTATATTGGTAATTATATATAAATATATGGGACACATATATAGTTTAGAATACTTATTCCAGTCAAGATATACAGTTTCCAAAGGACCTTTTTAGACAATGGAGTCTAGGAATTGGTTCCTAGTGACTATATTCTAAACCATGGTAAGACTAAATTGCATTTTTTTGTGTATTTTGTTTATACTTTTGAAGCGTTATACTTTTTTCTTTATACTTTTGTGTTTTATATTTTTGATACTTAAAAAATACTCATGATGGCAGTTTTAACACGATAGTTATCATAACACAAATTAAAGCATGATTTATTATTAATGACATTGTTTTTAAAACCATAATACTCTTTGCAGGAAATTCAGAAGTAAGTCTTCATGACATTGGAGTAGGCAACCAAATAAAAATGAAACAGCAAGCCGGGTGCTGGTGGCTCACGCCTGTAATCCTAGTTACTCAGGAGGCTGAGACCTGAGGATCGCGGCTCAAAGCCAATCCAGGCAGGAAACTCCGTAAAACTCTTATCTCCATATACGTCTGAGTAGAGCAGAAATGGTCAGATAAGTTGATGTTAGGGAAATGAATGCCAAGACAAGAATTCAACTGTTTTTTTTTCTTTCATGCGATTGTTTCTAACATATTTATAAGATGATTTCTTTGTTGCTTTGCATGACCCTCCCCCACGGTATAACCCCTGCTTTCACTGTTTTTGATGTTGGTATAATTTGTGGAGGGGAAGGGAAAAAACAAATTGTTTAAATAGAGATACAGGTGGACCCATTGCAACAATGAGATGTACAAGTCGTTATGTCGGAAAAACGAACTTTACAACTTTGGTGGGGGGGGGGAGGCTCAAGTGGGGGGGGGGGGGGGGGGATGGGGAGGGATGGGGAGGGGAAACAAAGGAGGAGGCAACAATGCTTGATAAGAAATGTACTCATTATCTTGCCCATGTAATTGTAACCCTTCTGTACGGTATTTTCTCAATTAAAAAAACAAACAAAAAACCCTCTTATCTCCAATAAACCACTAGAAAACTGGAAGTGGCGCTGTGGCTCAAGCGGTAGAGTGCTTGCCTTGAGCTGAAGAGCACAGGGGCAGCGCCCAAGCCCAGAGTTCAAGCCCCACGACCGACCAAAAAACAAACAAACAAAAAGAAACAGCAAAAGAAAAAGCAGTGAAGCTACCCAAATTCAAAACTTACGCGCATCCAAGGACATGACCAATAGAGTCAGACAACTACTACTGCATGGGGGGAAATAAATAGGAAATCTGATAGAACTGCAAACCATTATATGGAGTTAGCTTAGCCAAGCTTAGGAAGTTAAATATCATGTATTCCTCTCATGTGTAATCTAGACCAAAATGGTGATGATGATGATGATGATGGTGATGATGATGATGATGATGATGATGATGGGACATAAGTACAAAAGAGGGACTGTCTGGTGGGGGAAACCATCAGGAGGAGAGAGGAGGAAAGAAGAGGTGTGAGCATGATTAACACACACACACACACACACACACAAGACAGAATAATGAAACTCACTAGATTCTATTGGAAAAAGTAAGGGGGGTGTTGAGAGTATAATAGTAGGGTTGAATTTAATCAGAGTACATTGCACACATCTACGGAAACATTACAACAAAATCCTTTTGTATAATTAATTTATGCAAGTAAGAAGAAAATATTTTCAAATTTTGTATGTGATACTAAGATCTAATATCCAGAATCTATGAAGAACTCTTCTATCTTGGCAGTCAGACAACTCAATTTAAAAATAGTAGAATTTGGGTTGGGAATGTGGCTTAGTGGTAGAAAATTTGCCTAGCATGCATGAAGCCCTGGGTTCAATTCCTCAGTACCACATAAACAGAAAAAGCTGGAAGTGGCACAGTGGCTCAAGTGGTAGAGTGCTAGCCTTAAACAAAAGAAGCTCAGGACAGTGCCCAGGCCTTGAGTTCCAGGACTGGCCAAAAAAAAAAAAAAAGGTAGAACTAGATATGCTGTCAGCACTGTAGATGCAGAAGTAGGAGCATCTCAAGTTTGAAGCAACTCTCTCTCTCTCTCTCACACACACACATACACACACAAGCAAGCAAAACAACTACAAAAATGACTGAGAAATAGTAATACAAATAGCCCATAAAGCATTATATAAGATGTTCAATACCATTTGTTATTGGGGAAGTAAGTCAAAACCACAATGACTTCATAAATATTAGGATAGTTATAATTAAAGGATAAAGAAGCATCAGTATGGGCTGGGAGGGCAGCTCAGTTGGTAGAGCGCTTGCCTTGCATGCATGAGGCCCTGGGTTCGATTCCTCAGCACCACATAAGCAAAAAAGAAAAAAGGCGGAAGTGGCGCTGTGGCTCAAGTGGTAGAGCGCTAGCCTTGAGCTGAAGAGCTGAGGGACAGTGCCCAGGCCCAGAGTTCAGGCCCCATGACATCAGTATGTATTGGCACAGTATGGAGACATTGGGACCCTCAGGATTGTTGGTAGGAATGTAAAATGCTGCACCAACTTTGGAAAAAACCCTGATAGTTCCTTAAAATATTGTAGGTAATATATAACTCTAAAATTTGAATATCAGGAGACTCAAAAAAATGTATCTTCACAGAACTTGGACACATACTCATAGCAGCAGTATTTACAGTAGCCTAAAAAAGGAAACAACCCAAGGGTGCAACAATTGATGAATGGATAAATAAAACGTGCTAGACCCATGGAATAGGAGTATTCAACCACAATGGAAGTGAAATACTGAAATATACTATAACTGTATGAACCCTGAAAACATGCAAAGCGAGAGAAAAGACTACATATTCCATTCATATCTAGAATGGGTAGTATCTTTAGAGGCTAATTAGCAGGGAATGGGCAGAAGGAGGAATTGTGAATGACTACCAATAGCTTATAGGGCTTATTTTGGATGAGACAGAACTATTCTCCAACTAGATAATAGTGGATTTTTTATTTTTACACAACTTTGTGAACATACTTATGAAATGCCCTTTTTCTGGTGTGTGTGTGTGTGTGTGTGTGTGTGTGTGTGTGTGTGTGTGTGCGTGCTGGGGATCAAATCCAGGGCCCCTAGCACAATAGGCAAGTGTTCTACACTGAGACACAACCTTGGCCCAAATTATATATGGCTTTAGCAATTTAAAAATGGTTAAAATGGCAAGCTTATGTGCATTTGGGCTTAATTAAAATGGCATTTTATGAACTTTAGGTAATACATACATTTGAATCAATTTGTTTAAATTGAAGCAAGCTTTGATTCTGTCAGCCTTTGACTTTAAAGTGACTCTAGTTCAGGGTCAGGGCATATATTTCTTGAGTTGAATGTGATTATCATGCCTCAGGTCCATCTCTTATTCAGGAGATAAGGAGAAAACCTTCCTATCACTAAAACTTGGTCAGCCTAATGGTGAAACATTAGATGAATTTAGTTTAAAAAGCAAGTTAAGGGATGGGGACACCAACACTAGGAAAAAAGGGGAAAGGAAAGAAGAGGAAAAAAAGGGGAAAGGAAAAGAGAGAGAGAGTGAAAGAGATAAATGGGAGAAGGTAAAAGAAAGAGGAAGGAAATAGCAGTTTTGGCAGAGCCAAAGATATTCTAATATTCTATATTTAGGTATAGAGGTTGGTTATATGTTTAATTTGTGATAATTCATACAGACATGCTAATACAATGTGAGCTGTTCTGAGTATTTTCTGTTATTCAATATTAAGTTCATAATTCAATCGACAATTCCATTTTTTTGTGCATTGATATCAATAAACTAGTGTGATTAACGAGGGATAAGAATTCAAGGACCTGACCTGTGGTCTTGGAGACCACACCCAACTGTGTTTGTTCTGAAATGATCTGTTTCTAGTGTAGGACCGCGGGAGTACCCTCAGAGCTGTGTATCCGGGTGTTGTTCTCACCATCTACTAACAATTATTTTCAAGAGCAGGCTCATGGCTAAACTGTGCCTTTTTTGGATTAGGGTTGCTAGAATGTGAGCTCCATGGAGGAGATTATGATCTGAGGCAGGGACAGCCCTACCAGGTAGGTGTGCCACTTCCTACTCAGTCAGCTGTGTCAGCTTCCGCTTGCTTTTACCAGTTGGACCCAGAAATGCCACTGTGGATAACTTCAACAAGTCAATGCAACTGTCATTGTAGTGGACTTAGGCCCAATCATGTTTGACGGCTGATGTCTTTTGACATTCAGATGTTGAATTTTAGAAAGGTGGTAAGTTGAATATAGTCCTTGTTATGTAATACTGCCAACACGGCCTGGGAAAGCTCTCTGTAAATCAACAGTGGTGAAGGGTTACACTGAGTGGGATGAAAACTACAAATAGTCTCAGGTGAGTTCAGGCCAGGCCGGGTGTACTGCCAAATGAGTTTGAATCAAACTTCAGAAAGTTTTTCTGTTTTCAGAGATGAAGAGTATCAGAATTGCTCACAAGAGAAGAAGAATCTATCTTAGTCAATCTTGCCATTGAATAAACCAGTTTTGTTTTTCTCTTGAAAAACTTTTTTATGGGCATAGAAGCTGATTAGGAAGGGTAGTGAGGAAAATTATTGTCCGAGGAAGTATTTGGCAATCAACCTAGGTTAAGATTGTGCCTCTAGGCTCAGTAGGTAGAGATGTGCAAATGGCAAGATGATAACCCTGAAGGTACAAGGCTGCCCATAAAGCTCAATCCTTTTTCTCTTCAGCAACACTTGCTAAGCTGTCAATGCTTGTTAGCATTTTGTTGATTCCTGTAGCACATTAAGGCTTTTTTGTAGCATTCAACCATAGAGAGATTTATAAAGTAAAATTTCTGGTGACTAATATTAATCTAAATTAAGTTAATTAGAGGGATGATAAAGTTCAATTAGACATGTGCTTTGAAAAGATTAGAGTTGAATTTTCTAAACAAGGAAAACCTTTCCTGAAAAAACCAATTTGTCATCATTTCTGCTGGCCATTTATGGTTCATAAATTCACTGAATGACTTTTAAGTGCCTAGCTTCAGGATTGAAAGAGGGTTAAAGTAATAAATAGACAACTCTCACATCACACGGGGAAGGCATTCCCTGCCTCATATACAAATATTTGGAACAAAAATTTAAAAAGGAATGGTAAATAAAGTGATGCTTTTAGGTTGTTTGTGTGTCTGTGGATAGAAAATGGTACCTAAAGGGTAAGGAGTGATTTGGAAGGTAAATGGTTAAAAAGTGATTCCAACTGTAGTTGATTATATTTTACTGTGTCTGTCCCTCTCCTCCCCTCTCTTTGCTTCCTTTCCCTTCCCTTCCTCCTTCCAATTACTTCCACTTGGAAAGTTTCACCTTCACTATCTCTTTACATCATAAAATTTCATTTTGACTCAAATAAGTGTTTACTGAGTTTTGTGGCACTGGAGATATCACAAAGGTATAAAGTGGATATTAGTGAATCTAAACTACTAAGACCTGGTTTTAATATTTAGAGCTTATATTCTGGTGAGGTAGACAAGTGAATTCAGTGATTGTGTTGACAGTAGGATAAGTTAAATCCTGTGATAGAAGTACTTATAAAATGTTATGGGGCACTGAATAATGGCATCTAATCATCTTGTGTTAGTGTGGGGCCCAGAGAAAAGTTATAGGAAGTAATGCTTTTGAATTTCTTGCTTAACATTTGAGAAAATTAAAAAGAATGAAGTTTGTAATACAGTTCAATGAATTTTGACAAATGTGTAAATCCATGTCAACACCAACCACTTGAATCAAGATAAAAATAATTTTTATCACTATCAAAAACTCCTTTGTGCCTCTTTCCAGGCAGTAACCTACCCTAACCACCATCTCAGAGGCAACCAGATGAATTGCCTTTGGACTGAGTATTTTACATTAGGAAGAATAGGAGGAAGAGAATTCCATGAAGTGAACAGTGTGAAAAGCCCTGGGAAAGGGAGAAATTGGAATATGTAAGGTCCTCCAGTCCTTTGACCTCACATTGCTGGGGCTAAGGGTGTATTATCTCTGTTGGATGGATATTCGACACAGATGAGGCTAAGAGCCAGGTTACCAGGGGATGAAAAGTAGACAAATTAACTTTTATTCTATGAGAAAACGGGAGGGATATATTTCTGTTACTGTAACACCTTCTTAGTCTGGGTACTTTATAAAGGAAAAGCATTTATTTAGCTCAAAACTGGAGGTTTAGGGGCATAATGGTAACATTTTCTTGTCTCTGGAGGATCTCATGGTATATAGCATAATAGTGAATGGGATGTATGTGAGAGGGAAAGATTAAACAGTGAGATACGCAACTACAAAGAGCAAGACAAGGATGTGGATTACTCTTTTATAAGAACCCTCTTCTAACAACCAGAGGATCTCATGAGAACTACCTTAATATCTTCAAGGGGGTGTCACAAATGACCTAATTATGCTCTATTAGATGTCATCTCCTAAAGGTTCTATGACCTCTAGAGGACAAATCACATCCCAACTATAGTAGAACCAAAAGGACTTCAGGAAGGGTAGTGGTTTCAGTGGTACATTAAGACTTTATTTTGTATTACAATTATGTTTGTTCATTGTGGGGCTTGAACTCAGGGCCTAGGCACTGTTCCTGAGCTCTTTTGTTCAAGGCTAGTTAGTGTTCTAGCTAGTGCACTTTGAGCTACAGTGTCACTTCTGGTTTTCTGGTGGTTAGTTGTAGATAAGAGTCTCATGGACTTTCCTACCCCAGCTTGCTCCAAGTAATGATCATCAGATCTCAGCTTCCTGAATAGTTAGGATCACAGGTGTGAGCCACTGGTGCCTAGCTAATTATTATTATTTTTGTGGTTTGGAACAATCTAGGTCCCACTTGAGTCATGCCCCAGGTCTTTTTTTTTTTTTGGTCCAGTCGTGGGGCCTGAACTCGGCCTGGGCGCTGTCCCTCAGCTCTTCAGCTCAAGGCTAGCACTCTACCACTTGAGCCACAGCGCCACTTCCGGATTTTTTCTTTTTGCTTATGTGGTGCTGAGGAATCGAACCCAGGGCCTCATGCACGTAAGGCAAGCGCTCTACCATTGAGCCACCTTCCCAGCCCATGCCCCAGTTCTTTTACTTTTAGTTTGTTTTTCAGATAAATTCTTTCTCTAACTTTGCTCAGGCTAGCCTCAAACGGTAATCCTCTTACCTCTACTCCTTGTGTAGCTGAGATTATAGGTATGCATCACCATGTGGCTTGTTTTTGAGATAATAATGTCCCATTAACTTTATGCCAGGGCTGTCTTGAAACTATACTTCTCCTATTTTTACTTCCCAAGTAGCTTGGATTACAGGCATACAATACTGAGACCTAGTTAAAAGAGATCACTGATCATACAGTGTGTTATAGGAGGATTAGAAAATGGCAAAGAGTAAAATCCAGCTGAGTGCTCATGCCTAGAATCCCAGCTACTTAGGAGGCTGAGATTTGAGGATACTGGTTCTAATCAGCCTGACAGAAAAGTCGGTGAAACTCTTCTCTAGTTAGCCACCTGAAAGCCAGAATTGGAGCTGTAGCTCAAATGGTAGAATGGTAGCTTTGAGCAAAAAAAGCTCAGGGATAGAGTCCAGACCCTAAGTTCAGGCAACACACACACATACACACACACATACGTAAAGGCAAAGAGAGTTGGTTAGGAGGCAAATATAGTCATCTAGATATGATGGAGGCCTGAGGTTTGATAGTATGTAATGGAACTATAGAAAAGAATGCATGGGTGAAGAGCTACATAGTTGGACTCTCTTGCACTCGGTATTTAGGTGCAGATTGAAGAAAAAGATTCAGACATGACATGTCTGTAAACATGACATGTATGTGTTATTTTCTTTGATTACAACAGATTTTTATGCTCCCTATAGTTCAAGATTTCCTCATTTACTATTACCAGCTACTTAGTGGGGAATACTAGTAGAGCTCAACTCCATGACTCCAAGTTCAGGTAGGTTTTTTCTGTCTTATATTCAAGGATCCTTTAATGTCTCAGGAGTGGGCCAGTTCTTATGCTTGAACAAATCAATCTTGGGCTCTTCTTCTCAAGAAATGATAGAAGTATTCAATCTGTCATTAAAAAATAACAATAATTTCCTCAATTTTACCCCTTCTCCCAGGGTTTGACAACTATGAATCTACTTTCTAGATTTACCTAACTCTGGAAAAATTAAATCATATGTAGATTTTTAGTGATTGGTTTCTTTTGTCTGCCTTAATCTTTTCAGGTTCATTCATATTGTAGTATGTATTTATCTTTTCATTTTTGTCTCAGCCCTAGGGCTTGTACTCAGGGCCTGGGCATTGTCTTTGAGCTTTTGTGCCCCAATCCAGTGCTCTTCCTCTTGAATCACAGCTTCACTTCTGGCTTTTTGTGATTAATTGGCGATAAGAGTCTCACAGATTTTCCTGCCGGGGTTGGTTATGAACTGTGCTCCTAAGATTATAGGCATGAGCCACTGGTTCCTGGCTTGTAATAACTATTACTTTTTAGCGCTGAGAATTACTACATTGCATAGATGTTATAAATTTTGTTTATCATCAGTTGAGGACCTTATTGTTGTTTCCATTTCTAGGCTAAAATGAAATACTTCTCCAAATTCAGAAGTCAGTCACTAATCAGTCTGTTTTAAAAGGAAAGTGGGGTCTGGGAAGGTGGCTCAGTGGTAGAGTGCTTGCCTTGCATGCATGAGGCCCTGGATTAGATTCCTCAGCACCACATAATCAGAAAAAAACCAGAAGTGGTGCTGTGGCTCAAGTGGTAGAGCTCTAGCCTTTAGCTGAAGAGCTGAGGGACAGCATCCAGGCCCAGAGTTCAGGCCCCATGACTGACCAAAGAAAGGAAAGGGGCTGTTGCTAGTAAAAAGATGACAGATCACCAGTGATGGGTGGAGCTCTCTAGCACCCTTCTTCCGTTCAAGCCCATTCGAAGCTCAGCACTATGAATTCCCTCCTATTAGGAGTTCTACTTTTCAGATGAGGAAACTGATACACAGAGAGATCAGAGACCACAATGTGATAGGACAGGCACTTGAATTCAGTCAATGATCCCCAAAGGGATGCATATACAGCACTAAACATAGTGCTTGGCACACAAGTGCAAGATAAATGTACATTCTATATAGCAAGGATGGTGACAAGGATGACGCGGAGGTATGTTATGGGGAGACCTCCAGGAGAGACCACACAGACATAGAGCACAGCCAATAGAAAGTCTTAATTACTGGCTGGGTCTACACTGCGCAATTAGGTGCCCCAAAGTGCAGTCCCCAGCCTGGTCTCATGACCCTTTTTAAAAAAAATTTTATTTTTGGGTCCGGTTGTGGGGCCTGAACTCTGGCCTGGGCACTGTCCCTCAGCTCTTCAGCTCAAGGCTAACACTCTACCACTTGAGCCACAGTGCCACTTCTGGCTTTTTTCTTTTAGCTTATGTGGTGCTGAGGAATCGAACCCAGGGCCTCATGCATGCAAGGCAAGCACTCTACCACTGAGCCACCTTCCCAGCCCCATCACGACCCTTTTTTAAAGCAGAAAACCCATTTCCTTATTTGCTTAGGGGTGGAAAGTCCCTAATGGTTTTTGCCAGGTGCATGCCAAGTGGGAAGTTACAGAGGCATAATAGACAATGCTGTAAGCAGGCATTGAGTGGAGGCAGCATGACCTGTTTCTATGATTGTTGGAACATAAATGGAACAGTGGTTACATATATCTCTAAATGTCAAACTATAAGGAACTAATCTCATGGGATGTGGTGCAGTCCTTTCTTTAAGATGGAGTCACAAGAGCAAAATGGAGTTACAGAGGCTTAAGAATAAACTCTAAGTTGGTGAGGTCTATCACATTCGCCTTATCACATGGAGAGATGATTTTTGATGACTCCCAAACATTTCTTTTCTTCTTTGTTTTGCTCCATGCCTGTACTTTGATCTTTTTCTCAGCTTTCCTATTTTTCTTATGTATGCCTTTCTTTTTTCTCCCCAACCATATCATGTATTATCAATGATTCCCTTATGTAGGGCTTAGCACAAAGGTCTAAGGACAGAGCACAGACTTGGTTACTCTTTGAGAATGAACTTGGTTACAAACTGGACAATAAATAGGAGATCATTGTTTTAAAAAGACTATATAGATTTTTCTGGACTTGCAGCGATTATATGTAGGTGGCAAGATCAAAAGTAACACTGTCATAATTACCCAAGTTTTATAACTTTTGTAGATATAAACATTCAGAGCTTTGTGTCATGCAATCAAAGAAATGCTTAGACTTTTCCTATATTTTATCTAAAACATTTATCTTGAGCATTTATCTTAATATTTGTTTATATTCCTGTTTATCCTAATTTATAAATTATTCAATTTATTAATACTTAATACATTGTTATTTGGAGAAAATGAAAAATGTGAAGACAAATTGCACTTTTAAATTCACATGTTTAAAACATTTTGAGGGCAAAGTTTTATTACCTGTAGGAAACTGTTGAACTCATTCCTCAGTAAAATATAGTAATCTGTCTTTTTGTGTGAAGAGAGACAGGTATCTAATTAAGTAATATTGTTTGACATCAAACAATTGATCAAATATTTCAGTGAAGACAGTTTTTGCTCAGTGTTGGTACTAGATGATGGCATCTGAATTTGAAATGCCCTTTCATATTAATTTGCTATGCCATTGATCTCTTTCTTGATTAACACAAAAGAGTCAGAGATGTCATTTCTGTATAGAGGACCTCAAAAGCAGAAGCTGAACTGACACTAACAGAAGAAATGAGAAGACTCATTAGGCCTTTTCAAGTGAGTCTTGTGTGATACAGTTTCTTCTGACTAAATTAATAGTTTATTTGTTTTATAAAAGGAAAAGTTACCTGAAAGAAACCTCCAATCTTAAGCAAAGATGACCTACTTTGGGAATTCTTAGTCTAATGTTGACAGGTCAGCTTTTATCAACTTACTTTTCTCCCAAGAAAACACTAGAAAATTTGTTTTTAAAATTGTACGGTTTTTCATACTCTGTGGACTTGAATTATGAGGCACTCTTTGGGCTTCAATATTTTCAGACAAAAATTAAGGCAGTATAGATAATGAAAGCAACTTAGAAGATGAAATAACTAAAAAATATTAACAAAATGCCAAAAGAAGTCAGGTGCTGGTGGCTGTAATCCTATTTGCTGATGAGGCTGAAATCTGGAGGGCCAAGTATCAAGGCCAAGGTAAAAACTTCACTTGGCTTCATCTCCAAAATAACCAGCAAAGGGCTGGGAAGGTGGCTCAGTGGTAGAGCACTTGCCTTGCATGCATGAGGCCCTGGGTTAAATTCCTTAGCACCACATAAGCAAAAAAGAAAAAAACCAGAAGTGGCGCTGTGGCTCAAGTGGTAGAGCGCTAGCCTTGAGCTGAAGAGCTGAGGGACAGTGTCCAGGCCCAGAGTTCAGGCCCCACGACTGGACCAAAAAAAAGCCAAAAAACAAAAAAACAGAATAACCAGCAAAAATGGTATTGGAGGTATGGTTAAGTAGTGGAACATCAACCAACAAGTATGAGGCTCTGAGTTCAAACTCTGGTACTGAAAAATGGGAAGACAATGATAAAATACATGAAAGAATATTATTAGTTTTTTTGGGGGGTGTATGTGTGGCTGTGACAAGTACATAAAAAATAAAAGGAAAGGTTTATTTTGGCTCTAGGTTTCAGACATTTTAGTTTGTGGTCAGCTGGTTTCATTGTAATACACCTGTGGTAGGCAGCACATTATAGTGGTGGGAGCACATGACACAGGGAGAGACTCGTCTCATGCTGGCAGAGAGGCAGCAAGAGAAGAAGGGTCCAGGACCTTCAGCATGCCTTTTATGATATACTTCCCTCAACCAGAACTCAACTCCTACTTTCCAGAACTTCTCACTCATGCTATCAAATTATGAAGCCATGAATGAATCAGTCTGTTGATTAGGTCAGAGTCCTTATAGTCCAATTACCTCTCCAAGATTGATTCCACCAACTTGGGACCACACCTTCAACACATGACCCTTTGGGGGACATTTTATATTCAAACCACAAAAACACCATTCATTGGAATTGGAAAAACCAAGAAATGGGTGACAGAACTCAAGAGAGAACTAGAAATGAGGAAAACTCACTTTAGCAATAAATGTCAATGTCAAGAACACCTTTCTGAATCATCCCCTGAAATTTTCTTTTTTGTGTGTGCCAGTCCTGGGGTTTGAACTAAGGGCCTCAGCTTTTTTTTTAATTTTTTTTACTCAAGGCTGGCATTCTACTACATTCTCATACAAATATGAAAGGTCTGAACCTTGATCCTGAGGGAGCTATTGGTGCAGCTCATTCCTTGGAATATTTTGATCTACAGATTGAAAGCTTACTCTGTAAAGATTTGGAGGTATAGCATAAGTGGTAGAATGTTTGCCTAGTAAGTGGTAGGCCCTGAGTTCCAACCCTAGTAACACACACACACACATACACACACACATGCACACCCTACTTCATGGGGACAACATATAGGATATCTAATCATACTGACCCAGAGTTAACAACACCATAAATTAGAAAAATCCTTGGGCTAGGATAGAACAGGAAGATGTAAGAAGCAGGAAGAGATGCCTGCTATTTCTCTGAAATATTTAACTTTGCAACATGGGAATTCAGTCATTTGGAATTGTGTTTGACTTTTATTTCACGTGTTTTTACTCCGACATAGTGAAGTTGTTCACTGCTATTGTACAGAAGATCCTTTATTCTCTCAATATGGAATTCTCTCAGTATGGATCCTTTATTCTCCCAATATGGATGTGGCTCAAGTGGGAGAGCACCTGTCTAGAAAATATGAGGTCCTGAGTTCAAGCTCTAGCACTGCCAAAAAAGGGGGGACTTTTTGTTGTTAATAAGTTAAAATAACCTTTTCTATCTTTTGGAGCTCCTTAATGTCTCATTTCTGTCAGTCAAGAGAACATACTTTTAAAGTTGAGATACCCATCAAAGCTGTCAATATGGGCTGACAACTAATGCATTTGATTGAATTTAAAGTTTTATTTTATACTTCATATGTGCCCTGTATATATGTTAAAAATTTCAAAGACTCAGTAGAATGATTACATTAAAAATTTAAATGTCTAAAACATGAAAATCTGAATTCATAGTAATTCTAGCAAACTAGAATGAAACAAGCATTAAAGAAGGGGCTCTCAGCTATTGCTGGTAGCTCATGGCTGTATTCCTAGCTACTATGACCTGGAGGATCATGGTTTGAGCCAACTCAAGTCCCCAAGACATAAAAGTCCCCAAGATATCTGGGAGTTGGTGGTCCACTCTTGTAATCCTAGGCTACTCAGGTGGCGGAGATCTAAGGATCATGGCTTGACACTAGCCTGGGCAGGAAAGTTCATAAGACTTTTATCTCCAATGAACCACCAAAACTTTGGTAGTGTAGCTGTGGCTCAAGGGATAGAGCACCAGCCTTGAGCAAAAAAGACTCAGGAGAAGTGCTCTGGCCCTCAGTTCAAGCCCCAGATCTGGCAAATACACAGACAGACAGATACACACAGTTCCCAAGACTCCAGTGAAAAGCTTGGCTGAAATGTGACTTAATTTTTTATTTTTTTAAATTTATTTTTAGGGAAAAATATTTTTAATTTGAGAGATCTTATATTATTGGATATAATAATTGCTAGCTCCCTAAAGATGAGGATTGGATTGCATGCTTAATTCACAAGGTCATGGTGAAGAAGAAATTTATAACAGGAGTGTCAAGCTTGCTACATAGCTAGTAATGGCCATTATTAGCTACTTTGGTAGTTTTCTGTTTTTGTTTTTGTTGCCGAACTCAGGGCCTGGGTGGTGTCCTTGAGCTCTTGTGCTCAAGGCTAGTTTCTACCACTTGATCCACAGTCCCACTTCTGGCTTCTTGGTGGCTAATTGGAGATAAGAGTAGCATGGGCTTTCCTATCTGGGCTGATTTTCAACCAGGATACTCAGATCTCAGCCTCCTGAGTAGGTAGGATTAGAGGCCTGAGCTACTGGCACCCAGTTCTCCTGGACCTGATGCTCTATTACTTGAGCCATAGCTTTACATCTGGCTTTCTTTTGGTGGTTAATTGGTGATAAAAGTCTCATGAATTTTCTTGTTTGAGCTGGCTTCAAACTTCAATCCTTAAGTCTCACTTTCTGAGTAGCTAAGATTACAAGTATGAGACATAGATAGCTGGCTAACTTGGACAGTTCTTTAATTATACAGTTTTTGGTCCTCCATTCATCAGTAGGAAGGATCTGTATATTTCCCACTTTTACCCTTTTGATTCAAAGAGTATGGTGGATGTGATGCTCTTTGTCTGACTTCCAAATGTGGGTCTGTAAAAGTCTGTGCATCTTCTGCCTCACTGACAAAAGCATCAGGGCCCTGGATCTGATTTAAAAAAAATCTAACTACTCTCAGACCACCATCCTGGAAGGAGCGGTCCAAGTTTTAGAGCACCAGCTGTGAGCAAAGCAAGCCAAGTTAGTCAAGGCCTGGTATTGGCAGAAAGGGGAGCTCACTAATGCTGGAGGCATTGCAAGACCTGACTTAAAAAAAAAACATACTACCACGACATAGTAACAAAAACAGCATGGTAAAAAAATAATATCTCTGAAAACAACAACAACAACAACAAAAACCCCAGCATGGTTCAGACATCAAAACAGACATGAACTAGTGGAACTGAATATAGGAAACAGAAACAAAGCCATGCATATCCAGCCAACTGACTCTCAACTGAGTCCAAAATACATGCTGGAGAAAGGGCAGCATGTTCAGCAAATTGTTCTGGGGAATCTCTATAGCCTCATGCAAATTAGAACTCTATGTTTTACCCTGTACAAAAAAAATCAAGTAAAAATGGATCAAAGACCCTGAAACTATGAAACTACTATAAAGGATGTTAAAGGAAAAACTTAGAGATATTGGCATAGGCAGAAATTTCCTGAATAGAGCCGGGTGCTGGTGGCTCACGCCTGTAATCCTAGCTACTCAGGAGGCTGAGATCTGAGGATCGCGGTTCAAAGCCAGCCTGGGCAGGAGAGACCGTGAGACTCCTATCTTCAATAAATCACCAAAAAACCAGAAGTGGCGCTGTAGCTCAAGTGGTAGAGCGCTAGCCTTGAGCTGAAGAGCTGAGGGACAGCGCCCAGGCCCAGAGTTCAAGCCCCACGACCAACAAAAAAAAAAAAAAAAAGAAATTTCCTGAATAGGATTCCAAAACAAATTGGACAAATGGGATTGGACTAAATTAAAATGTTTCTGCCCAGCAAAGGAAACAATCAACAGAGTAAAGAGGCAATTTACAAAACAAGAGAAAATCTTTGCCAATTATCCTTATGATAGGGTTAATATATGTAAAGAAATTAAGAAATCCTAACAAAACACAAAGTAATCAAACAATATGAAGGGCAATAATGAATAGATACTTCTCAAAAGAAGACATAAAGTGGTCAATAAACATATGACAAAATGTTTCAAAATTTTAACCATTAGGGAAATGCAAATCTAAACTACAATGGGATTTTTTTTTCATCCCAGTTAAAATGGCTCTATCAAGAAAGCAAGGGTATAGAGGAGTGGTGCGGAAGGGGTAGAAGAAGGGTGAGTAGACATGACAAAAGCATGATATATGCATGTACAGAAATTTCACAGTAAATCCCATTAGCTTGTACAGCCCATGTCCTATCTGTCATAGGAAAGGGCTCTCAAAACCTGATGTCACTCAATCTGCAAAAGTTCAAGCATGCCACCTCTGCAGAAAGGTGACAATGATATCTCCTTTTGTGCTATTTCTCTCCACACTAGTTACCCTGTGTCTCAATATTCCTTATTGTTCTCTATTCCCATGAAATACTTCAGGTTATAGTGTCATGGCTGACAACATTATTGAAGAAGACAACAATTAGATGGTCAATTATACCTCTAACCTCTCAGTTTCATGAGCTTCTCACGTATACCTTTCTAGCAGCTAAGAGAACTTTATCTTAAAGATATACAGAAAACTGACTTGGCCCATCTTTGTCTAGTCTATGAATTTCTGAGTGCTTATGTTCTCCTGGTCACCTCTAGATCTAACTTAAAATTTTTCTGTACAATAAGTTCTCACTTCCTTTGATATATTCTCTCTGCTTGGATGTTTGCCTAAATGTGGAACACAATGCTCCTTTCCTTGTCTTTCCTTACCAAATCCCATACACAAGGCATATGTATAACAAATTTATAATTACATGGAAAATGTTCATGCCCCCTCCCACCATGTCACTCTGTTTCCTCCTTTCTCTGCTACTGTCATTTTCTTCTCCACTTATCATCATTTCTCTTATTTCTTGGGCAGAAGACACTAGGTATCTCTTGGTTTCCCAGTTATTTCCAGATCATAATTGACCTCATCCTGGGGTACCTAAATCATTATTACTATTCAGAAGTTCATGGTTCTGGAGATACTCATACCACTTCCATAGCATCAAACAGAAGTGATTATTTTGAGAATGTTTGCATTTACATTTACACTTATTTATATTTATTAAGAACTTGTACAAAGAGGTTACAGTCCCATAAGTCAGGTTATGAGTACAGTGCTTCTTGATCAATGTCACCCCTTCCATCTTTCTTTTCAAAAGAAGACTACTCTCAAGTTAGTTCAATTTTTAAAACATGTAAAACACTTCATGAATTTGCATGCTATTCTCATGCAGGGGCCATGCTAATCTCTGTATCATTCCAACATTAGTATATGTGTTGCTGAAGTGAGCACCTGAAAACAAAATACATTTTTGTTGGTTGTGGGGCTTGAACTCAGGGCTTGAACTCGGTACCTGGGCGTTGTCCCTGAGTTCTACCACTTTGAGCTACAGAACCACTTCTAGTTTTCTCGTGGAAATAAGAGTCAGCTCAGTCTCTTGAGCAGCTAGAATTACAGGTGTGAGCCACCAGCACCCAGCTCTGAAAAATAGTTTTAAATAGTAATGTTTAGTACAGAAGCACTCAAGTTTACTTATTATCATGTTGGAAAAGTTTACTTACATCATGTTAGAATTTTGCTACTGATTGTTACTCAGTTGATTCTTTTGTTTCATTTCTAAAGTAAAACAATGCCAAAGTCTGGGTTCTACTCCAAGGCACCAAGACTTGGAAATCTGAAAACATTAGGTTGCCTTTTAGAATGATTACTACACAATGTGTCTATGTTACTCTTTTTACATATACTCTAATCACATTTTTTTTGGTGCATGCTTGTCTTGTGCCACTCTCCAGACTCTGAGCTTTTGTGCTCAAGGCTAGCATCCTACTACTGGAGCCACAGCTCCATTTCTGGCAGTTTTTTTTTTGTTTTTGTTTTTGTCAGCTGTGGATCTTGAACTCAAGAGTCTGGGTGCTGTCCTGAAGTCTTTTTGCTAAAGGCTAGGGCTCTACCACTTTGAGCCACAGCTCCACTTTGGGTTTTCTGGTGATTAATTGGAGATAAATGTCTCATGGACTTTCCTGCCCAGTATGGATTTGAACCATGATACTCAGGTCTTAGCCTCCAGGTGTCAGCCACTAGCACCCAGCTCCCTTCTGATTTTATTTTTTGGTGGTTAATTGGAGATAAGAGTTTCACAACTTTTTCCCCCTCCTCAGATCTCAGCCTCCTGAGTAGCTAGTGGTACCTGGCAAACATTCCTACTTTTTATTTTCAGACTAGTACTGGGGATTGAACTCAGTGCCTTGTGCATGCTAAAGAAGCCTTATACCACTGAGCTATACTCCAGTGCCACACTTAAAATTTTTTTATATAGTTGAAGGGTGGTAACTTAAATTGATAATACTAATTTATCAAAATTAATATAGGCTACTGGTTCTGAAACAGAAGAGATTTTCCCTGGTTTCTTCACTCTAAATATAACAAAATATCTTTAGAGATGTTGAACAGGCAATAATAAAAGGAATTTGAAAGCTGGAAAATTAGAACAGAGACTAATAGGGGATTTCAGGACATGAGTAATGACAACATGATGTTTCTGAGGTTTCTTTTTGTCTGTCATATACCCCTGGCCTGGACACTAGAGAAGCCTGCAGTCTAGAATCACCAATAAACATAGGCCAAATAACCTTAACGAAAGCTGCTTTCTAACCAAAGGATCAGGAGAGGGAAACAAAATGTACAGGGAAAACTTCACCCTTTTTTGTAATACCCAGCCCAGTAGGCAGCCCACTATGTTGGTAACAGCGGCAGCAACAAAAACCCAAGACCACTAAGTCTCTGCTCCACAGCCAAGGCATTAAAAGCAGTCTTATCTGGCCACAGTGACATAAATGTAAAACTATGCATCTTTCTGTCCTCTGCCCACTGGTCTAAGAAGTTGTAGGCCAGTGCCACAGGCATCCCCTATGCCCAGAAGATCACTAAAAAATGGTGGGACAAAAGGTGAACTATGTCAGCAATGATACTCACTGGATACTAGAAATGAGCTATACAACCTGGAGGGGAGGAGAATCAGGAGGAAAAGAAAAACTGGGAGAAAATGAGAGAAGCGGTGACACCGTTCAAAAAAATGTACTCATTACTGGACTTATGTAACTATAACCTCTCTGTATATCACCTTACAATTAAAAAAGAAAAGAAAAGAAACAGCAAGTGCCCTACAAATGACACCAGCAGGAATGGAGCAGGACTGCTTGAAGCTGAACAAAGCAAACCAGAAAAGAGTGGAAGGGCTCTCAAAACTAAATTGTCATTGAAAATAAACCTTACAAAGGTTGAAATAGATTCAAGATCTCCTCATATAATACAAAAATACCTAGTAATAAAAACTTATTTAGCACACTAAGAGCAGAAAATCATAATTAGAATGTGAAAAGATAATCAACTGGTGCCAAACGTAAGATGAATCAGTGTTGGAATTATCTGGAAAGGATTTTAGTGACTATCATAAAAATGCTTCATCAATCAATTAGAAATTCTCTTGAAACAATTGAAAAAAATAGAAAATGTCAGCAAAGAAATAAAAAAGTTATAAAAAAAGAGCCAAATGGAAATTATAAAATCCAATAATTGAAGTAAAAGTCTTGCTGAATAGACTGAATAGTGTGGTGGAGATAACAGAAGAAAGATGGAGATGGATCAATAAATTTCATTCCATCTGCACAATAGGAAGAGAGTAGACAACCTTTTTCCTCTCCCCAAATATAGCCTTAGAGATCTATGGAAAGTAAGAAATGAGTAAAGTATATTTCAAGAATCCTGTAAGGTAGGGAAGAAGGGAATAATGTTGAAAGAGTATTTGCAAGAAGTAATGACTGAAAAAGTCCCCTGTTTGGTGAAGGAGAAAGGCTATATTCTTAAAAAATTATTATCTTTAAGTCGTTGTATAAAGGAGTTGCCATTCAACAAAGCAGTTTATGAATACAGTGCATCTTGGTCAGTGTCACCCATTTGAACATTCTTACCCCTGTCTCCCAACCAACACATCCTGCTTCCCTCACAAAAAGCCTAAATTCTCAAGAAGTGAGTGAACCCTAAATAGTATCAGCACAAAGAAATATAGACCAAGACATGTAACTAAACTTCTGAAAATTAAAAAATAAAATTAAAAGACCCAAAAGGAAATGACAAATTACTAAAAAAAATCATCATTCATTTAACATTTTTCTTATTATAATTTAATTGTATAGGGGGTTTTCATTGTGACTTTTCCAATTGGTATATAAGAAAGCTACCAATTTTTGTATATTAATTTCATGTCCTGCTCTATTAAGAATTGTTTATTAGATCTAAGAATTTTTGGGGGGGTCTTTAAGTACAGGATTTTATCATCTTCAAGGAGAGACAATTTGACTTCTTATCTATTTAAATATCTTTTAGTTCTTTCTATTGCCTTACTACTCTGGTTAGGAATTCTAGTGCTATACTGAATAAGAGTGTGTAGTAAGGGAAATGAACACTTGTCTCATTCCTAACTTTAGATAGAATGATTTCAGTTTTCCCTCATTTAGTATAGTATTGTCTATAATTTTATAATATAGAGGCTATAAGACTATCATATATAGCCTTTACATGTTGAAGTATGTACCTTCATTCCTAGATAAAACTTACTATCAAAGAAGGGATGTTCAGTTTTGTCAATGGGTTTTTCTGCATCTATTGAGATGATCGTATGATTTTTATCTTGGATTCTATTAATGTTCTATATTACCTTTATGTCGAACTATCCATGTATCTCTGTAATGAAACTAGATCACAGTGTATGATTCCCCCCCCTTTTTTTTTTGTTCAGTTGTGGGTGTGAACTCATGGCCTGGCTGTTGTCCCTGAGCTCTTTTGCTCAAGGCTAGTGCTCTACTACTTTGAGCCTCCACACCACTTTGGTTTATCTAGTGTTTAACTGGAGATAAGAGTCTATGGACTTCCTTGCTGGGGCTGGCTTTGCAGCACAATTCTCAGATCTTAGCTTTCAGAGTAGCTACGATTACAGGCGTGAGCCACCAGCGCCCAGTTTATGATCCTTTTAATATGTTGTTAACGTTGGTTTGCAAATATTTTATTGAGAATTTTATATTTATGTTCATCAAGGAAACTGGCCTGTAATTTTTTTGTACGTCTGTGACCAATAACTGTTAGGTTTTTAAAAAAGAGGTAGACGAGTAAGAACAGCACCTTGCACGTGGTATTCAGGTAAGGGGTAAGTTTATTCACCGTTTCGGCTGGCACCAGGCCATGTTGGCCCTGCATGTGGCGGCGAAAGACCTGGGAAAGAGAGCTGGGAGAGCTGGGAAAAAGCTTGAAAAGAGCTAGAAAAGAGCGCCGGGGCCTGGGCTAGGCCTTATCTAGGGTATGGGCGGAGAAAGGTGTGGCCACATCCAATTCAGATGTGACCTCAGCAGATGCAGATGTGACTTCTTCCAGGTGTCCCAGTTGCCGAAGGTACTGGGTGGAGACTTTGCTGCGAGGAGGGTGGAGTCTGCTCGCCATCCAGGAGCGGACCTTACAATAACAGTTGTTGTTTTTTTTGTCAGTCATGGGGCTTGAACTCTGGGTCTGGGTGTTGTCCCTCAGCTCTTCAGCTCAAGGTTAGTGTTCTACCACTTGAGCCACAGCGCCACTTCCGGCCTTTTCTGCTTATGTGTTGCTGAGGAATCGAACCCAGGGCCTCATGCATGCAAGGTAAGCACTCTACCACTGAGCCACCTTCCCAGTCGCACCAATAACATTTTTAATCCATCTCGTTCTTCCTCTCTTTCTCCTGTTCTCTCTCTCTCTCTCCCTCTCTCTTTCTCTCTCTCTCCCCCTCTCTTTCTCCTGTTCTCTCTCTCTCTCTCTCTCAGTGGTATTGGAGATTAAATTTAGGGACTTACTTGTACATGCTACATATAACTATACTACTTAGACATGCCTTTCCCCCATTTTTGTATTGGCTATTTTTGAAGATGGGTCTTGGTTTATGCTCAAGCTAGTAGGGGTGTGATCCTTCTTCTTGTGCTTCCCTATCTCACTAGGGATGACAGGTGAGCACTACTGCATGTAGTCATTGAGTGTCTTCTGAGAGACCCGGCACATGTCACCATACCCACCCACTGGTTGCAGTGGGGTCTTGGAAATTTTCTTTCTTTTTTCTTTCTTTCTTTCTTTCTTTCTTTCTTTCTTTCTTTCTTTCTTTCTTTCTTTCTTTCTTTCTTTCTTTCTTTCTCTCTCTCTCTTTCTTTCTTTCTTTCTCTCTCTCTCTCTCTCTCTCTTTCTTTCTTTCTTTCTTTTTGTCAGTCATGGTGGGGGGGGGTGGTCTTGGAACTTTAAAGCCTGGGCTGGCCTCCAACAGTGATATCCTCAGATTTCTGCTTCCCAAGTAGCTAGGATTACAGGCTTAGGCTATTAGTGCTTATCAGTTTTATTTTATCTTTCAAAGATCCTAGTTTTATTTCTTGAGTTTTTATATTGCATTTTTTAGATATATTTCATTAATTACTGTCCTAATCTTGGTCATTTCTTTTAGAGTGCTAATTTTGGGCGTGGCTAGTTCTTGTTTTTCTAGGAGCTTGAGAAGTTTTGGGGTTTTAAGGAGCTGATTGAATTTTTCTAGGAGCTTATTTTTCTTGCATTTTGTTTTTTATGTATGTGCTCAAAGCTTTCCTCTTACTACTAAGCTATATCCCAGAGGTTCTGGTAAGGTGCTTTTTTTTTTTTTTCTATTTTCATTATAGTCTAGGAATTTTTTTGATTTCTCTGCTTATTTCCTCAGTGATCAACTGGCTTTCCAACAATGTAGTGTTCAGATTCCACATTTGAATATCTTTTTGTTTTTGTTGATTTTTAGTTTTTCTTCATTGTGGTCTGATAGGAGGTTATTTCAGATTTTTTGTATTTATTAAAATTTGCTTGATAATCCCAAATATGTCTATTTTAGAGTAAGTTTCATGGGCTTCTAAGAAGAATGTGTATTATGGAGCTGTTAGATAAAACATATCTTCCATGCCCTTTTTTGCTTTAGTTTCTGTTGAAAAATCGATTATTCTGCTGGAATTATCTTTATACATACCTTGTTGCTTCTCTTTTGCAGCTTTCAATATTCTTCCTTTCTCTCTCTCTCTCTCTCTCTCTCTCTCTCTCTCTCTCTCTCTCTCTCTCTCTGTGTGTGTGTGTAATTTTTTTTTGTCTGTTGTGGGGCTTGAACTCTGGGCTTGGGGCTCTCCCTCAGCTCTTCAGTTCAAGGCTAATGCTCCACCACATGAGCCACAGCTCTATTTCCAGTTTTCTTGTGGTTTATTGGAGGTAAGAGTCTCACAGACTTTCGTGCCTGGGCTGGCTTTGAACCTTGATCCTCAGATCTCAGCCTCCTGAGTAGCTAGGATTACAGGCGTGAGCCACTGACACCTGTCTGTTTTGTATATTTAAAGAGCAATATGTTTAGAAGTGTTTCTTTTCTGATCTTTCTTGTTTTGCATTCTGAATGATGATTTTCTTCCTCAAGATTGGTAAATTCTTTGCTATTATTTTGTTGGATATGTTTCTATATCTTTAGTTTGTATCTCTTCCCTTGTTTTATAGCCATGCTTGTAAGTTGGGTCTCTTGATAATGGCCCAGAAGTGTTACATATTCCATTTATATTTTATTTGTGTTTTTCTTTGTCTGTCTTGTTGAGCAATAGGATAGTCAATATTGTTGAAAATATTTTTCTTTTTTTCTGTCTTACTGGCTAATTTTTCTACTTTATCTTTGATCATAGATACTTTATTTTCATTCTCTTGGTAAGGTTTTCTTTGAGCTCTTTTTTAAGTTGAGCTCTTTATTTGATCATTGAATATTTAATTTCTAGGATCTCAACTTGACTTTTCTCAGAATTTCTATATCTTTGTTGAATTCTTCAATTACATTATACACTGTCTTATTATTTCATTCAGCTGTTTATGTAATTCCTCTTTGAGTTCATTCAACTGTTTATGTCCTTTGAATTCATTCAGGTGTTTATACACATCCTTTTAGTTCACTCATTATTTTTGTCATTTTTAAAATTCATTGCTTGAAATTTTATTATCTTCACTATCATGTGGAAATTTTGACTTTTTGAGAGGACACACTGCCTCATTTTCCCAGATTATTTGTAAGATTTGTGCATCTGATGGATACAAGGTTATTGATTATAAGTTTTAATCACCTGTAGTCTCTAAGTTTGAAATAGTCTTTTTGTTGTTGTTGTTGTTGTTGATCATGGGGCCTGAACTCTGGGCCTGGGCGCTGTCCCTCAGCTCTTCAGCTCAAGGCCAGGGCTATAGCACAGCGCCACTTCCTTTTTTTCTCTCTGCTTATATGGTGCTGAGGAATCGAACCCAGGGCATCATGCATGCAAGGCAAGCACTCTACCACTGAGCCAACTTCCCAGCCCTTGAAATAGTCTTAATGTTCATGAAGGACAAAGCAATGGCTAGTTTTAGGTGTTATTCTTCATCACTGAATTGGGGGTGTGACTAAGTAGCCAAACATTTTACCCCATGCTCAGGGCACTGGGTTTAATCTCTAGAATTGTTCAGCTTAAGGTAAACACTGGAGTTCCCACTTCTCCAAACCATCTGGTTTTTGTCCTCAGGGAAATTAAGCACAAACCCTCTAAATGATTCCCAAAGACATCCTAGTGTGGAGGTAGCAAACAGAACTGAGTTCTGTACTGACTAGGGAAGGAATGAGGGACCTATTCACTCTATCTATCTATCTATCTTGGTTTGAACAGACTTTGTTCATGAGTTCTTCTTTCTTTTCAGAAGAGGAGACTCTGAAAGCTTCAAAGTCAACAAGTGTCAGCTAGGATGCGTCCCCTTGCAGGGCAAGGTCTTAGTGCTTTCAGGTCCTGCCTGATAGTGTCTTGTAGCAGAGGAGGAGGAAGGTGTGGTTTCATATGATTCAGAGAGTCTTGGTGCAGGGCTGTGACACACTCAGCAGTTAAGACACATAGCCAGGTAGCAGATCTTGAGGCTGAATACTAAGCTAGCCACAGGCTGGATCTTTTGCTTCATCTATAAGCCTCTAGTGATTGGATTTGCTCCTGATGAGGAGGGGGAATGCCTCCTATTACTACAGGGCCCTTCACTGCCAGTACAGTTCCCCACAACATGATTTTCTCTGTGGGATCATGTAGGCCTCTCTCCCTCTCCTTTATAACCTTGTATGGTCATCTTCCACCTACATGCTGTTGCAGGGTGTCCAAAGACCACCCCTGAGCCATGTGTGTTTCTTATTTTCAGGCCCCCAGAGTATATCTGTTTCAAAAAATTGGCACACTCTCAAAAAAAATTGGCACACTCTCAAGATGCTGTCTTGGTAATGCCCTCTGAGATCAGAGGAGAGATAGAATGTCTTTATGTACGAAGGAGATTCTTTCGTATTGTAAAAGTCACTGCCTCACAAATCCTCACACTGGCTTTAAGGCTTGTGAAAGGTTTGGGGTTATCTTGTAGCTAGAGTTGGCAGTACGTTGCCAGGGTATCTTGTGATGGCATCTTCCACTTCCTCTTCATTTCCTGGGACACTGGCTCTTTGCTATTTATCTTGGGCTCTCTGTGCTTTTCTGATTCCTGATACTCATCCTCTCTCTTTTCAGATTCTAGAGCTAATTTTTAACTAATTTAGCTAATTTTGTTGGTTACTAGTAAACCTACACCAAAAGAATCAGATAGCTAGACATTGAAAGAAGATGGAAATTATCTTCCTTCAGAGAATAGAACCTGAGATACAGATATGAATTGGCCTGCTCATAAATCATACAGTGAGTCACTAACAGAATTATGGCTTCTAGGTGTCAGAAAAGAAAGCCATCTTATCCTCACTTCAAGGTTCTGAAATATACATTTAAATGATGCCTTCCTTTAACTTTACAACCAGTCCTGGTCTCTATAATCTTTTTTATTTTTTGAGAATTCACTTCCCAGGCTCTCATGTGTCTCTTCATATGTTGAGATGACCCATCCAAGAAGAAAATGGGCTTTTCTCTTGTCAGCTCATCATAAAGGTTTTTTGTACTTTCATAAGAAACAATAGAGCCAAGGGAAAAGTTCTGGTACAGTAGTATGTGGCATCTTTAAATGCAGATTTTAAAAATAACCTCTGACTCTACTGGCATTTATTCTTGGATATATCAATTTTATTTCTCAATAGATTGTTATTGAACTTGCCAATCTCATATCCTGGTAGGTCTCATAGAAGGTCAGGTCTTCTGTTGTTCAATTATTGGGAACGCCATTTCTGCCACACCAGGAGCTATTTTTTGAAATGTATATGTATCTCTGAACAAAGAGGATATTACCTTGTTCCAGAATTTTAGACTCTTCAATTGTACTTCTTCCATTGGAGCTATTCATAAAGTCCTCATGATACCTTTCTCACCTTTGTAGTTTGGACTTGCCACAGAACTTATTGTTAGAGACTGAAGAGGCCTAAAAGCATTATTTCCTTCTTTTTCAGTGTAAGTTACAAGATACACTCATTTGTCCTAACTTTGGAGGGGATGTTCTGTCATGTCCCATATCACTGATTTTATTGATGTGGCAGACTCTAAATGTTTATAAGATATGTTCCCCCTGTTCTCTTGAGGGCATACTTGTTTTAGATCCTTAGTGTGCTAGTTGTTTATTGTCTAGCTATCTGATTGGCAGTAGCTGTCATCTATAGAGAAAATCAGTATCATGCTCTGTGGGAGTTTTCAGTCTAGTCTGACTGAATTTATGGTAGGAGAGTTAATATAGCTATGTGACAAGATTGTAAATGTATACAACACACATACATAAGGCTATAATAGCATACTGATATTTTTCAAAATGAATGTGAATTATTTATGACCATTTACTCTATAAAAGGTAGAAAAAAATGCAGTTACAAGATCATACTTCATGACAGAGATCATGTTAATCTGTTCTACCAAAGATAGCATGCAAGGGATAGTAGCTGCAATTGGGGTTACTATTTTGTTGAATTTATAATAGTTTTCTTTCATTCTCCAGAATTGCCATGTGTTTTTTTTTGTCTGAACCAAACTAGTGAATAAATTGAGACATGTCAGAAGTCACTACCTCTGCATCCTATAGATCAGGATACTTTATTTTTTGCCATTTCCTCTTGAAGTCATTTTTGTTTGCATTAAAAAAAATCTTGGCTTACTTACAAAGCAAAGGATAAGGGGTAACATAACTTTGGTGGGTTTTGTGGTCTATAAACTCTACTTTCTTGAAGTTTTAGCTTTCCCACTACAATAACTTTGGTTTTCAGGTCAAATGGCCAATACAGTTGTTCTACAAAATACTAAGAATATATGTCAGTGCTGGGAAGGTGGCTCAGTGGTAGAGTGTTTGCCTTGCATGCATGAGGCACTGGTTCGATTCCTCAGCATCACATAAGCAGAAAGCCCGAAGTGGCACTGTGGCTCAAGTGGTAGAGTGCTGGCCTTGAGCTGAAAAGCTGAGGGACAGCACCCAGGCCCAGAATTCAGAACCCACGTCCAACCAAAAAAAAAAAGAATATATGTCCATACCAGCCCCTGCTGCAGACCTGACCAAATTTCAGGCTGCCAGTGGAGACCTCCCTGGTCTAGAGCCATGCCAAACATGTGCAAACAAGCCAGAAACCAAGTGCCAACCACCTAACGCATGAAACCCAATGAGGCACAACCATAGACACCCATTGGAGCCCATCTCTTCTGAAGCACACATCCATCCCAGAGGCTTGAAGTTAGTCTTTCCAACCTCCACTGCAGACTGAATGAAGCTCACTGGCCTGGGGCCAACCTCCTTTCAGCTAGCCCGGGCCAACTGCACGCACAAGTGCTTGATGACCCAGGGCCCAGTGTAAGCTAGTTGACCCAATGTGAGCTAGCCTGGGCCAAGTACCGGCAGCCACCTTTCAGGTGTGAGCAGGTCAAGCTCGGGCCATGGCTCTGACAATCCCTGAACCCAAATCACAATGAAAGATTACAAGATTCGTGAACAATCAGGACAACAAACCAAATCCAAAAGCCAACAATACTCCAGGGAAGGATCCCAGTGAGAGTGAAGAAGAGATAGAGGACAAAAGAACCATCAAAGAAATGATGACAGAATTGGCCAATGAAATAAAAGGGGAGATGCAAAAATGATCTTGAATAAAAGAAGAAATGACAAAAAGATCCAGGACTCCCAAAAGATATGGAAATGAAATTATAAATGCTATACACCTCTTTAAAAGATGAAATTAACAATGTGAGAACTGATCTTGGGAGAATAAAAGGCTTAATTTCCACAATGGAATGCCCAGGTAAAAGAATAAGTGAAATGGGAAACAGTATCAGGAGTAGAGGATAAAAGAGAGGAACTAGAAAAAAAAATCAAAGGTATGGTAAAAAAAAAAAAAAACACTTAGAACCTACCAAGGGGAAATCCAAGAATTGGCAGGCTCAGCTAAGAGATCAAATTTATGCATAGTTGGGATCGATGAGGGGAAAAATTCAATGTTAAAGGCATTGAAAATTTATTCAGTAAAATAATAACAGCAAACTTCCCCAATCTTGAGAGAAAACTCACCCACCTGACAGAAGCATACAGAACCCCCAGTAGAGAGGATCCAAGAAGAAACACTTCTAGACTCATCATAGTAAAAGAATTAGACTCAAGAAGCAAGGAATTGATTTTAAATGCTGAAAAATCAAAGAAGGAGCTTATATTACAATGGAAAGAAAATCAGAATCATTTCAGATCTCTCCACACAAACTCTCAATGCAAGGAGATCTTGGAATGGTATAATCCAAGCCTTGAAGATCACCAACTGCCAACCCAAACTGGTGTACCCAGTGAAGGTATCATTTACATCTGACGGAGAAACTAAAACCTTCCATGAGAAACAAAAATTAAAAGAATTTATGAACATTAAACCTGTATACTAAAGGGAAGCATACAATTTGAAGAAAACAAAATCAAGGCAACAAATTACACTAAAATCACTAGAAGGCCAGGAAATCAAGAAAATGTTGAAGCCAGGCACCACTGGCTCATGCCTGTAATCCTAGCTACTCAGGAGATTGAGGTCCGAGGATCACAGTTCAAAGCCAGCCCAGGCAGGAAAGTCTGTGAGACTCTTATTTCCAATTAAGCTGTGGATCAGTGGTAGAGTACTAGCCTTGAGTGAAGAGCTGAGAAGAGCACCCAGGCCCAGAGTTCAAGCCCTACGACTGGCAAAAAAGAAAAACAAAAAAAGAAAAGAAAATGTCAGGAAACATGACACATTCATTGTCTCCAAGAGACCCACCTCACAGTCAGAGATTAAAAACAAACTTCAAGTGAATGGATGCAAATGCATTCTGTAAGAAGTCAGGAGTGGCCATACTCAGATCTGGTAAAATCAACTTTTTATTAAAATCAGTATGGAGAGACAAGGAAGATTACCTATTAATAAAGGAGATGAACCATGAAGAGGAAATCTCAGTAGCCAATATCTATTCTCCAAACAATGGAGAATCTAAATATGTTAAACAAATACTTTTGGCTAAGCACAGAACAAGATAGACCCAGACACAATAATAGTGGGAGATTTTAATACCCTGCTCTCACCAAACAGCCAAAGATAAGCCAAAGATCAACCAAACAAAAGATAAGCAAAGAAGTCTTTGAACTAAATGATACCATAACTCAAATGGGCTTAACAGACTTCTACAGTATATTCCACTCAACCAGGACCCTATTCACGTTCTTCTCAGCAGTCTATGGAACATTCTCTAAAACAGATCATATCATAGTACATGCAAAGAACCTAAGCAAATACAAGATGATTGGCATAATGCCTTGCATCCTGACCACAGAGCAACCAAACTAGTTCTCAACAACAAAACATACTGCAAAAATCAGTCAAACACACGGAGGGAGGCTGAATGACACACTACTGAACAACACCTGGATCACAGAAGAAATTAAGAAAGGAATTAGAAAATTCTTACACTTAAATGAAAATGAAAACACATCGTAATGAAACCTCTGGGATACAGCAAAAGCAGTGCTGAGGGGCAAGTGTATAGCTTTAAGTGCCCACATAAAGAATACAGAAATGGCTAAAAAAAAAACAAACCTCATGATGCAATTAAAACTGCTAGAAAAACAAAAAAAATTATATCTAAAACTACTAGATGGAGAGAGAGCAAAGGTTAGGTTAGAAATAAAAGAAACAAAACTAAAAAAAACTATACATAAAATCAATAAAACAAAAAGCTGTTTTTTTGAAAAAAATTAATAAAATTGACAGACCACTTGTGAGATTAATGAAAAAAAGAAGAGAGGAAATTCAAATCATTAAGATAAAAGATGCCACAGGAAACATTACAACAAACATCCAAGAAATCCAAATGACTATAATGGAGTACCTATATTCTCTAAAGAAGAAAATCCTAGCAGAAATGGATGGATGTTTAGAAACATACAAACTGCCTAAACTGGTTTATAATAAGATGTTATAAACCAAGTAAACTAATCAATAACATGCAATGAGATAGAGGAAGTAATCAGAATTGTTCCAACAGGAAAAGTCTAGGTGCAGATGGATTCACTGCTGAATTCTGTAAGGCTTTTAAAGATGAATTAATGCCAATACTTCTCAAGCTCTTTTGTGAAGTTGAAATAGAGGGAGCATTTCCAAACTGATTCTATGAAGCCCATACCATACTCATCGCCAAACCAGGTAAAAATCCAACAAAAAAAGAGAGCTACAGATCAATTTCTCTGATGAACACAGATGCAAAACTCTTCAATAAAACACTAGCCAACACAATCCATAAAAAAAATCATACATTATGACCAAGCAGGCTTCATCCCATAAATGCAAGGCTGGTTTAACACATGCAAATCAATAAATATAATTCACCACATCAACGGAGCCAAGGATAAGAACCACATGATCATCTCAATAGATGCAGAAAAACCCTTCAACAAAATATAACATCCATTTATGTTAAAAAGTTTTGGAGGAACTAGGAATATAAGGAACATTCCTTAAAGCAATAAAGGGTATATATGACAGACCAGTAGCCAGCATTATACTAAATGGGGAAAATCTAAAACCATTTCCCCTTAAATCAGGAACAAGGCAAGATTGCCCACTCTCTCCACTCCTCTTCAATATAGTTCTGGAATTCTTAGCTAGAGCAATAAGGCATGAAAAAGACATTAAAGGGATTCACATAGGTAAAGAAGAAATTAAATTATCCCTATTTGCAGATGACATGATCCTATACCTGCAGGAACCAAAAAACTCCTCCCCAAACTCCTGGAGCTAATCAACCACTTTGGCAAAGTAGCAGTTTACAAAATTAACTCGCAAAAATCAGTATCCTTTCTGTATGCCAACAATGTACAAGCAGAAAGGGAAATCATGAAAACAACCTCATTTGCAATAGCCTCAAAATAAAAATACCTAGGAATTAACCTAACCAAAGATGTAAAAGATCTTCATAGTGAGAACTATAAAAGTCTAAAGAAAGAAATCAAACAGGACAGGAAATTGAAAGACCTTCCATGTTCATGGAAAGGTAGAATCAATATTGTGAAAATGGACATAGTGCCAAAAATGATATAGAAAGTCAATGCAATCCCCATCAAAATCCCAATGATGTTCTTTACTGAGATAGAGAAAACAACCTCAAAATTCATATGAAACAGCAAAAGACCTAGAATAGCCAAAGCAATTCCAGGCCAAAAAAAAATGCAGGTAGTTTCACAATATCAGACCTCAAAGTGGTACTACAGAGTTATCATAACAAAAACAGTTCGGTATTGGGCACAAAAATAGACGTGAAGATCAATGGAACAGGTTAGAAAGCTCAGAAATAAAATCATACACTTACAGCTATCTAATGTTTGACAAAGGAGCCAAAAACATATAGTGAAAGAAAACAGCCTCTTCAACAATTAATGTTGGGGAAACTGGCAACCACATGCAGAAAATTAATAGTGGATCCCCATTTGTCACCATGCACTAATATCAATTCAAAGTGGCTCAACATCAGACCCAAAACTCTGAAACTATTGCAAAAGAGAGTAGGAGAGACATTAGAACTTATAGGTATAAGCAAGAACTTCTTTTTTTTTAATTTTTATTTTTTTGTGAACACACTGTACAGAGGGGTTACAATTACATGGGCAGGTAAATGCATACATTTCTTATCAAGCATTGCAGCCTCCTCCTTTGTTTACCCTTCACATCCCTTCCCAGCCTCCCCCCCCC
>NW_012267348.1:4013668-4017615 GCF_000151885.1 Dipodomys ordii | reverse complement strand
AAGGGGTGTTGGATCTTGTCGAATGCTTTTTCTGCATCTATTGAGATAACCATGTGGTTCTTATTCTTGCTCCTGTTGATGTGATGAATAATATTAATTGGTTAAGCAAGAACTTCTTGACTAGAGTCCCAGCAATACAACAGATAGGAGAGAGACTTGACAAGTGGGACTACTTTAAAATAAAAAGTTTCTGCAAAGCTAAGGACTTAATTAGTAAACTAGAAAGACAGCCAATAGACTGGGAGAAGATCTTTACCAGCAATACTAAATGGACAAGGGAGCTAAGGAGAGACTTCTCAGAAGAAGAGGTTATAATGACAAGAAACTCATGAAGAAATGCTCATCATTCCTGGCTATGAAGGAAATGCAAATCAAAACAACCTGGAGATACCATTTTACTCCAGTTATATTAGCCAACATTTGAATTCTAACAACAACAAATGCTGGTGAGGATGTGGGGAAAAGGAACCTTATTGCACTGTTGGTGGGAATGTAAACTAGTACAACCACTTTTTTGAGGTTCCTCAAAAAAACTAAATTTAGACCTTCCCTGCGACTCAGCCATACTAATCCTGAGTATGTACTCTGAGCATCATAAGCTAGAATATAATAAGGACACCTGCACATCCATGTTCATTATGGCACTATTCATAATAACCAAGATATGGAAACAACCCAGATACATGACAATAGATGAGTGGACCCAAAAAATGTAGGACTTATATACAATGATTGTGTGTGTGTGTGTGTGTGTCCCTCAGCTCTTCAGCTCAAGGAGTGTGCTCTACCACTGGAGCCACAGCTCCACTTCTGGTTTTCTGGTTTTAATTGAAGATAAGAGTCTCATAGACTTTCCTGCCCAGGCTGGCTTTAAACCACGATCCTCAGATCTCGGCCTCCTGAGTAGCTAGGATTACAGGCGTTAGCCACCAGTGCCTGGTTTATATAATGGAATTTTACACAGCCATTAGAAAGAATAAAATAATTCAATTTTCAGGGAAATAGATGGAACTATAACAAATCATGGTAAGAGAGGTAAGTCAAGATCAGCATCTTCTCTCTGATATATAGAAGTTAGATCTAAAAAGTACTGGGATATGAGACAAATTACACAGAATTCTAGGTACTCACATACAATGAGACCAAAAGAGGTTAGTTTTAGGAGAGAATCACTAAGGTACCATACCTAAACACTTCTTCAAATGTATATAAAATAATATACATTCTGAAACCAAAGGAACTCCAAAGATATAGAAACAAAGGACTTCTTTGTTAATTTGCTTTTTCTTTTTCTGATGATTCTGTATTCTTGAACTCTGGGCCTGGGTGCTGTCCCTGAACAATTCTGCTCAAGGCTAGCTCTCTACCACTTGAGCCACAGTGCCACTTCTGGCTTGTCCAGTTTATGTGGTACTGAGGAATCGATCCCAAGGCCTCATGCATGCGAGGCAAGCACCCTACCACTTAGCCACCTTCCCAGTCCCTGTATTCTTTACTTTGTATATGATGTATTCATATGCATATCTGTGGGTGGGTGGGGGGAGGACACAGAGTCCAAAGAAAAAGGATGAAGAAGTGTAGCAGGGGAGTGCACCGGACATTGATGAAAGTGAACTAAGCAACTGTTGGGTGGAGATGGGAGAGAGGGAATGTGAGAGAATGAGGGAACAAATGACACTGTGTAAAAAGAAATGTACTTATTACCAGACACATATAAATGTAACTCCTCTGTATAGCACCTATAAAACAACAATAAATTAAATTAAAAAACATAAAAAGCTAGGAGTGTAGCTCAATTAGTAAAACACTAGCCTTGAGAAAAAGAATCTCTGGGGCAGTACCCAGACCCTGAGTTCAAGCCCCAGGACCAGAATAAAAGAAAGAAAAATTTAAAAAACTGACAATAAAAAAAGAAATGTACTCATTACCTGACTTATGAAATGGTAACCCCTCTGTGCATCACCTTTATAGTAATGATTTTTTTAAAAAAGAAAAGAATATCTGTGGGACTGGGAAGGTGGCTCAGTGGTATTGTGCTTGCCTTGCATGCATGAGGCCTTGGGTTCGATTCCACAGCACCACATAAACAGAAAAAGCTGGAAGTGGCACTGTGGCACAAGCAGTAGAGCTGAAGAGCTTGAGGAACAGTGCCCAGGCCCAGAGTTCAAGCACCATGACCAACCAAAAAGAAAAGAAAAGAAAAGAATATGTGTTCAGTTAAATATTGGGTGATGAGAGACATGTCCACTTTGTGGGTTGCAGACCTTGTTGATATCCTACCAACTGTACCTAACCAGGACTCTAGTTTGACCTTAGTCCAGTATAATCCACTAGAGAGCTTGGTCTCTATTTTAACACATTGGCAATTAATGTCAGCTTGGGCTATGTGTCCAATAATCCTTTCTTCAGTATATGATTATACAAATAAATTGCCATAGGCTTATCTAGGAGGAAACATGGGGAGATATTACCATGTGCATTTGCAATAATGCTGGAAGAGATCCTTCCATTGGAGGTGTTTGGTTTCTCCTTCAGGCCTTCATGTGTCAGGTTTAAAAAACCTGACAAAAGACCATGAGGTTTTATTGGAATGAAGTGACCTCCATTGTCTTGATTACCTATGCTTGATTTCTTTCGGTTTTTTAGTTTGAGTGATGTCCTTGTTGGTGTCCCACTTATTTTTATGCCTCAGGATCCTATTGTCCCTGTGTTCTATTAACTATTTCTGTAACTCTGTGTCTCAGAGTGCCTCCTCCTTCAATGTCCCTCTTACCTTGGTATTTACTATGCTAATTGTACTGTCAAGTAAGTGTTGCCAACTGGCTTCTTTAGGTTGGGGACAGGGTAGTGAGACAGTAGGAAGGAAGGAAGATCCTGTATCTTCATCCTCAATGCTGTCAATGAGCCTAGTTCTGTAATGGCAACTCTACTATGAGCTCTGGCCTACAGAAGGACCCATCATTGAACTTTTTAGTAATGCAGTTGTATTTTATTGCTTTTGTAAATACTATGGTATCTGGGGACTCCCATGTAACATATTCCTCTGGAGGATTTTCTGGCATTGTATGGTATACACCCCACCTTCCAGTCTTTTAATCTTCTTTTTCATTATCTGCCACAGCAATATTTGTGTACCTATTTCACATAATGTGGTCCATTGCCTGGGATTATTGCCAGGGTATTATATCATGTATCCCAGGAGAGCATTCCCAAAGCAATAAACTCTCCGTTTTTTAACCTTATGTTTTCCCTCCTTGCTTGAGTCCCTTTAACCTTATGTTTTCCTTCCTTGCTTGAGTCCCTTCTGATTACAGTCCATGCATACTCTCTGAATTCCTGCCAACATGGACTGGTGAGTGCTTGCAGCTCCTTCCCTATCAGCCCATAAAGTCAGGTCCTGCTTTTCTCATTTCCCTATAGGCTGCTTTTTTCTTCATGAAATTTGGGATCTTTCACTGGTACTTAAGCATCTGGCTTCAGGATTTGTTGAGATTTCAGTCTCCTATATAGTTTCAGTTGGTGCTTTCAATTTCAGTTTCATTAAGATGGGGTGATCTTTGGGTGGTAGTGTGTTGTTGGCATGGTAGTTAGGCTGAAAGGTAGTTCATTTTAGTGCTCAAGACACTTTGTGTGGGACTCTTCTCCATTCAAGTTGAGGATACAGGGTATTGCAGATGGTAAACCACAGCCTTGTATTTGTGGTAAGTTCTAATGAAGGCCAGTCACCACAACTATTCCAATGGTTTCAGATGGGTATATTTAATGTATAGCCACATGTTTAGGAGGACCTTTTTGGTGTTTCAGTCTGTAGATTCCCCTCCCCTAGCCAAGATTTCTGGGCAGTGGCTCAGGACTCCTTTCTGCTTTGCTTTTCCTTCCTTCCTTCCTTCCTTCCTTCCTTCCTTCCTTCCTTCCTTCCTTCTTTCCTTCCTTTCTCCCTCCCTCCC
>NW_012267348.1:3986309-4011792 GCF_000151885.1 Dipodomys ordii | reverse complement strand
TACTCACGCCGAGTCTTGGTTCCTGGGTCGACTCTGGTCTGCAAACTGCAGGATGAAGATGTCCGCTCCTTGTCAGTTCTTGTTGGTGTTGAGTAGAATCCGCTCGCCCGCTGCGTCTGACTCCTTTGTCCCGGGCTCTCTGTGGCTCAGGTATGGCTGCGGCCGCCGCTGCGGCGGCTGCTGGCAAGTACTCAGATGTGTCTCCTTGCCTTGGCTTCCCCTCTGTTGCCTAACTCTCTGTCCTGTGATGGCACACTTGGTGTGATTCTCTGGCTTAGGACTGTTAACTGGAACTCTAAAACTGCTTTCTTCTCCTCCGCCATCTTCCCGGAACTCCTCTTTTTTTTTTTTTTAATGCTGGTGCTTAAAAGTAGGGCATTACACATGCTAGACAAGTATTCTACTACTGAGCCACACCTCTACCGTATGTTTATTGTCTTAAGTAAAGAATAGTTAGTAAACCTGAAGTCTAAATGCTCTTTAAATTTAGGCATTGGATGACTAAGAAAATGAGAACATCAGGAACTCAGCCTGTGGTTTTGAGTAAATCGTCACCTTAGAAGTTCTTTCCTTCTTTGTACAATGGAGCGGGAATCCCCATCCTGCTTGCCTTCTGTTGATTTTAAGGTTCTCATGTACCTTTAGATAATATATTTGGAAGTGACCTTTGATTGTAAAACTTTAGCCAACCCAACACTGTTTCCTTTGCACACTAGATGGCTGTTAACAAGTGCTAGATGATGGAGGGATCCCATTTTCCCCAATGAAGTTCCCCACACTTAACGTTTTTATTTCACTTGAAGTCTTTTCAGAATGCTCCACCCTTGGGAGACATAGCATATAAAATTGCCATTACTCATTCACATCTTAGGAGACATAAAAAAGCCTCACATAGAAATCTGAAAGAGAAGTTCTAGGAAAGAGGTAGGCAAGACTGTTAAAAGTAAACTGCCCAGTCCTGCCCAGTCTGTTCTGATGGGCACTTTGGTATTCTACAGAAGTAAAGGAGCTTGTTTATTTTTCTAGTTAGTCCAAAATCAGTAATGTTTTGTGGAAGTTTACTGAAGGACATAGAAACTCAAAACTCTTCAGGGCGTCCAAATTCCAGCTTTTCCAGAAGTGTATGCAAGGAACTGTGCAGGAATTTACACTGTCTATTCAGTCAAGATTGAGTGGGTAAAGAGAACTGATAAATCAGTTTTGAGATTTGCTTCATTCATCATTTCTAGTGTTTTAGATGATAGATACTGCACACCACTCAATCACTCCTCAACTCCTGGCAGGAGGTAATAATCACACCTATTTTAGGCAGAGTGGGTAATGATAAAAATTCTCTATATTCAAAAAGTGTCTTGTTCACACAGATATTCTCCACTCACAAAGCTCTACTTGAATACAGCCTGTGTTATTTGGAATCAAGCAAGAGGATAAAAAAGATGAGATTAGACATGCAACAAATTTCTTGAGGGAAGAGAACAAGCAATGGCACAAAACAGGGTGCCAGTCTGACATCTGTGGGATGAGTAAGGGAAAGAAACATGAGAAGGGTTCCTAGACTGCAGTATAGTTCCCCAAAATGTTTAGCCACACTAGAGACACTGCTTCATGGCAGTGTCATAGGGGAGATGTCCTGTGTCTTACTGGAATGAGCTTGCCTAAAGAACCTGCTATGCTTAATTATTGGCTGGGTTTGTTGCTCATTTTCATACTGTACAGCAGGAGTTCCAAGCTATCCATTTTCATGGTTGCTGTTCTCTGTCCTTTGCAATATATAAATCTACTTCTATACACAGGTTTAGGAAGCCATCTGTTCATAGTTCCCATTGGTCTCTCTTCCTAGGGGGAAGATTACAAGAGTTTCGTGGGATAAATGAGAGGGACCATCACTGCAGTTGAGTAAGGGCCAAAAGCACTACTTGTCTTTTCCTTCCTTCATTGCCCATTTTAAATTTCTTTCAGCCTCAGCCATCACCTTGGCAGATTGTGGTAACTTGCTAGTTGAATGACAAACTTTCATCTTGAGGGATTTTAGCCCTTGGCAACTACATTCTTCTCAGACTAGTGTTGCTTTACATTTCTGTTGACAATTAAAATAAGGCTGGAGAACACCAGGAAGTAGTATCCCTCATCTCCTTTCAGGATTCTAACTAAATCATCAGGCTACTGGCCACAGCTCAGAAATCTTTAAATAATTTCACCTCAGGCCACTTGTAGTTCTTCACAAAGTGGATGACCACAAGTATTGGCAAGCTTTCTCATTTCTTCTTTCAATATGATTGCTTTTTCTTCTTCTTCAAAAAAGTTATATCCTTATTATCTTTAAGTGGTCGTACAAAGAGGTTACCATTTAGCATGTCAGTTTATGAGCACAATGCATCTTGAATAATACAAATCCTTTCATTATTCTCCCCTCCCTCCACTCCTTTTTAATTTTCCTAGTTTTATGGGATTTACATTGAATATCATGACTGCGTTCTCCACCTACTCCCTCTCTTCATTTGTCTACCTCCTCCCCTTGGTTTCCCCCTCCCCACCTTTCAAGTACCAGTTTCCTGGTATTTAGGTATTCATTTTGTTGACTGTGGGTTAGTTGTTCTAAAGAGTTATTCCATTTGAATTCTCCCCTGCATATACCATGCTTTGGTTAATATGTTTATGTGTACTTGCATATGACCCCATATGTGTTTACTTTTACATTTATAATAAAATTTAGCTTTCACATATGAGAGAAAAAAATGCATCCTTTGTTTCTCTGTGCCTTACTTCACTTAACATAATTTTTTCCAGATTCATTCATTTCTTTGCAAATGATGCAATGTCATTATTCCTAATGCATGGTTAAAAATCCATTGTGTCTATCTACTACATTTTCTTGATCCATTCACCCATGAAGGACCATCTGGGCTGATTCCATATGTTGGCTATGGTGAATGATATGGTTGTGCAAGTGGGTTTACTGTATTTTGACTTTTAATACCCAAGAGTGGTATTGCTGGATCAAAGGATAGTTCTATGTTTAACCCTTGGGAGGCTGATGTAGAAAGATCACGAGTTTGAGGTTAGCTGAGGCTACATGTTGAGACGCTGTCTCAAAAGATTTTTTTTTTTTACTGACTAGCAAGTCTGAAAAGCTTCATAGGGTTTACTGTCTATACCCTGAAGTGCATATGTCTTGCTAAAGCCAAGTATAATGTTAGTCCCCTTCTGTGTGAATGAATTTTTGAAAAGATTCTGTACAGAGGGTTACAGTAAGGAAATCAGTACATTTCTTGTCTTGTTACCCCCTCCCTTGTTGTTCTCCCATTGTCCCTTCCCTCCCCCACCTCCCTCCCTCCCCCCCCACCAAGTTGTAAAGTTCATTTCCAATATACGCTCTTGTGGGTTTCATTGTTGCAATGGGTCATCCTGTGTCCATATTTCAGCATTTTGTTATTGTGAATGAATCTTATTGGTCCAATGTGAATGAAAATATGATAGGTCTTGCATCCTTTAAGTCTTTAATAATGATGGTATTAATAACACATACATACATACATACATACACACACTCAAGTGAAACTTTTTGATTTAATATCTTAGTTTACAGGACTCGGTTCACAGTTCCTATGTGGCCTACTCTACAGTGATAGCTTCTACTCTGCATGGAATAAGGACTTATTACATTTTCCAAGTGTAAAAATTTTAATTTCAAGACTAGGTAGATTCATGGACCCAGAGCCTGTTGTAAGCAAGATTACAGGGAAGGCTCTATTTCCCAGCTTTCACTTAAGGTAATAACATAAGGGGCATGATGTTCTGGGGATCAGTTTAATTCAGATTCTTTATCCAATATTTCTTTAAAACTCTGGGATTTTCCTTATCCTTACTATATAATCACAGGAGTAAATGGTCTTGGTCCTTTAAATGCCTGGGAAAATTGTAGTATATACCCACTGTGCTGTCATAGATTTGGCCAGCTCCTCTTTTGTAGGCAGTGTTTCTAGACCTAGAAATTGTCTTGTAACTTAACAAGAGTTAAGTGACTTGTTATGGTGACCACCTTTACTTTCCTGCTTCTGATCCTCCCTCCTCCCTCCCTCCTCCCCCTCCTTTTCTCTCCCCTCCCTCCTTCCCTTTCTTCCTCTTTTCCCTTTCCCTTCTTACTGTCCCTCCCTTCTTCCCTCCTGTACCCCCACTTTTTCTTCTTGCTTATAGATGTTAAGTAGCACTCTTTTTATTTTTGAGAGGTCTTTATAAATAGTGCTCTTTTAGAAGTACACTTTGACATAGTCATGGAATTTAAGAAACATTTGTATTCAACTAGGGACTAATTTGTACTATGCTTTTCTTTCATTCCAGCCATGAGAAAAATACCACAGCAGTCATTATTAAGAGTGTCCACCCATAAATTATTAAGTAGCATTCTTGATGGTTGCCTATCTAATTTTCCCCAGGAATGCTATGCTGTATTAACTATCTGCAAACTGTATCAAGCTTCCTTGACTGCTCCATTTCTCCAGCTTTAGGCTTAACAATCACTATGAATATTAAAGATACCAGATCAGATTGCCTTTTCTATTGTGAACTCAGGCCTTCAGAGAAGAACCACTGCTAAACTTAGTGATTCCAGGTGGATGGGAAGTCCTTGAGCCAGTGTTGTCTGAGGACTGTGTCTGGCTGGAATAAGGCTGCATTAGGGCCCCTGCTGTGCTCAATCATTGATTGAGAGCAGCCAGCAGAAGCCTGGCACAAATGTGGTGGCAAATCCAGAGGAGTAGCAGCTGGGCCATCAGTCAGTTATTCTTCCTGCAGCAGGGGGCCAGCGCAGTGTGTTTTCGAGGCTGTTACACAGCCTCTGCCAGGAAAAGGCCCAGGAGTAGAGAGGCCTCCAGCTCATAACACAGTAACAAGAAGGAACAGTTGTAACAGAACTTCTAGATCTAATTTCTGGTCTTCCCTTCTCCAAACTATTTCAGGAAAATTCACTAGGAAATTTCACTTGTCTATTTGTCCAACATGTTAAACTACTGAGATATAATTCACAAAATGTAATACTTGCAGTGGCTTTATTTTTTTGTGCCAGTTCTGGGGCGTGAACTATAGCCTGGGCGCTATCCCTGAGTTTCTTTTGCTCAAGGCTAGTACTCTACCACTTGGGTCACAGTTCCACTTCTAGATTTTTTTTTTTGAGGTAGTTTATTGGAGATAAAAGTCTCATGGACTTTTCTGCTCAGGATGGCTGTGAGCCTCAATCCTCAGATCTTAGCCTCCTGAGTAACTAGGTTTACAGGTGTGAACCACCAACACCTGGCAGTGCCTTCTAATATACCACAAAGTTGTATACTATCCAATTTCAGAATTTTCACATCTCAAAAAGAAACTCAGAGCCGATGGACAGTGGCTTCTTACTATTTCCTCTATATTCCTTTACCCTATTTCTGGCAAACAATAATCTACTTTCAGTATCCTATGGATCAGCCAAATGTGGACAAGCTAAATTTGAATGGAATAATATACTAATTAGCTCTTACATTTCATTGTGGATGTTTTTAAGGTTTATCCATATTGGTGTATATATTAGTATTTATTCCTCTGTGTGTGTGTGTGTGTGTGTGTGTGTGCATGCATGTATGTGCACGTGCCAATACTGAGGCTTGAATCCAGGGCTTGGGTGTGGCCTCTGAGCATGTTTGCCCAAGGTGTGTGCTCTACCACTTGAGCCGCAACTCTATTTCAGGTTGTTTTGGGCTGACTTTGAACTGCAATCCTCAGATCTCAGCCTCTTGAGTAGTCCCAATAAGCCACTGGTGCCCAGCAGTATTTTATCCCTTTTAGTAGGTGAACAATATTCTATTCTGTGGATATTCCACATTTGGTTTTACTCATTTTTAGCTTTTGAAGTAGTTACTCACTATAGAGGTTACCAGAACACAGATGCCTGAAACTCTGGAATATACAAACCCTCTATATATACTATGTTTTCTCCATACATGCATGACTATGAAAAAGTTTAATGTATAATATAGACCTACTAAGAGATCAATCACAGTAGCAAACAACAAAATAGAGTAATTATAAATATATACTGTAACAAATGTTATATGAAAGTAATCTTTCTCTATTTCTTCCTCTCAGCATGCTTTTAAAATTTCCTTACAAAGTTAAGAACATTCACGTTTTCCCTTAAAGGAAGCACTTAACAGCTTGTTTTTGGCATCCAAATTACTAGTATCACTTGTGCTTTGGGGTGATTATTAAATAAAGTATGGGTTTCTTGAGTTTAAAAATGGTCAGGTGATCTGAATAGACACACTTTAAAAGAAGAAATACAAGTTTATAAATATATGAAAAATAGTCTGTATCACTTAGTTATCAGGGATATGAATAACTGCAATGAGTTACCATCATAATTCAGAATGGCCACTATAAAAAATGACAAAGGAGAGACTGTGGAGAAAAAGGAACTCTTATACACTGTTGATGAGAGTTTAAATTAGTACAGCCATTATAGAGAACACTTTGAAGATTCTTAAAAAAAATTATACTAAAATAGAATTGGCATCTGAGCCAGCTATCTGTTGAGTATATTGCTAAAGGAAATGAAATCAGTCTAAGAACTTGATACTTGTATGTCCTTGATAATTGCAACAATATTCAAAATAGCTAAGATTTGGAACCAGCCTAGATGTCCATCTGCAGATGAATGGAAGTAGAGTTACTTGGTTATAAAGCAGAATGAATACTGTCATTTTCAGGAAATGGAAGATATTGTATTAATCAAAATAAGTCAGACAGAAAAACAAGTGTAATATGTTCTTTTTTTACATGTAGAAACTAAAAAGTGTCAACCTAAAAGTAGAATACTTATTACTGGGGAAGTGGCACTGTGGCTCAAGCAGTAGAGCGCTCGCCTTGAGCAGAAGAGCACAGGGACAGTGCCCAAGCCCCACCACCAAAAAAAAAAAAAAGAATATTACTGGGACTAAGAAGCATACAGTGGGATTAGGAAAGGAAGAAATAGTGGCTGGATATCATCAGTGCATACTGTATACCTGTATAGAAATTTCACACTGAATTCTATTGAATTGACACTGAATATGTGTTAATAAAATGATAAAACAATATGGGTTATTTAAATACCCGAAACATTACAATATCACAAATGTTTGATAACAAAAAGCCTATTTATTAAGTGGATATGGGGTGTCTAGCATAGACTGAGTGGATACATGGGATAAAGGAATGATTCATGTCCCAGGACAAAGCAGGTGGGTAAGAGATCTTATCAGGCTTCTTCCAGTAGTGAGCAGTTTAAAAGTTATGTACCATTTATTTCTGGATTTCCCCACTTAATATCTTGGACCACAGTTAATGCCCAGTAACCGATTAGTTCTTTTTTTGAACACTTATATGCAAATGTTTGTATATAGGCTTTCAGTGCTCTTGGATAAAAGAGGGGATTGCTGAATTCCATAGTATTCCATAGTCATTCTATGTTTAACTGTTCAGAGGAATTGCCAAACTGTTTTTCCAAAACATGCACCCAATAATTTTATAGGGATTTTAAAAGACAAACAAAGTTGAAGATAATTCCTCATTCCAACAAATTTACAAGATACAGTATGTGGGAGATGAGATTAATATACATACATTGCAATTGCAATATAACTTGCATTAAAGGCTGAATTGAAACAACTGTAAATTGCAGTGGATCCAAACAGGTGTTTTCCCACTGACAAGAACTGGAAAGGAAGACAAGAAGAGGGAATGATGATTATGCATTTTGTAGTTAGGTGTCTGCCCTCAAAACCTCCATTTCCACATTCTTTTTCAATAAAACCACAATGAGAAATGGAAACAAGAGCTTTTTTTCTTTGTTTTTTATTTTCATTTTCTTTTTGTCTTGTTTGTTTATATGTCTTTGTGAGGATAAGGGGGGCACAGAAATGGAGGGACAAAGGGTGAACAAATGCAGCAGTGATAATCACTGGACACTATATTGAAAATGAACCGTACAACTTGTGAGTGGGGATGGGAGGGAAAAACTGAGAGAGTGCGGGAAGGGGTAACATTGTCCAAAAGAAATATATTCTTTACCTGACTTATGTAACTGAAACTCCACATACATCATCTTTATAATAACAATAACATTTAAAAAATCCTAAACAACCAAAAGTTTTTTCCCACTGAGATTTTAAAGACTTAAAGTTATTATGCGTTACACTTATATAACTCAGAATGGTAATTCTGACAAAAAAAGAATGGTAATTCTGACAGGCAGGAGAGGTAAGCTTATGATTTTGATGGAAACAAAACCACAAATTTGGGAAATAACCCTTTCTCTATTAAAAATAAACCCAGAATGAGATAAGGAAATCATTTCTTAAGACTTTAGAAAGCCTGCTAAGTGGTAGGATGTCTTCTGCTCTACCGAATGATTACTACTTTTTAAAAATACATTTTTAGATAAGAATCTGATACAGTAGAATCTATGTTTTAGATTTATTTATTAATTTGTTTTTTGTAGAGTAAACATACATTTGGGTAGAGCTGCTTTTGTTCTTTGATGTGCTTTACCTTGTGATAAATGGTAACTTGTTAGAGTTAATGGTTAACTGTAATCAGGAGCAAAGAGAAAGTGGAGGAAATGAACTAGGCATTCTGGGCCACGAAAAGAAACACCTTGGTCTTTTTTCTCCCTATTTATGACAAAATGATACTGCAGCATTGGAATTCTGCCTCTCTTTCTTCAGTGGTCTTTTTAAATAGATGGAGTCAAACAATTTTCATTGTTGTTAAGAGACCACATACTTACTACAAAAGAAGTTATTACTCTGAGATACTTCTTAAGTAAAACTGGTATCACCTTTAGTCTGTGTCGCTTTGATATTTCCAGGTGATTTTCCACTCTCTGGATTCTGTATCGCCTCTCAGCTTTGAGACTTTATTGTCCTTCTTGAAGAAATCAGCATTTACTCGCAACTCTGAAAGAGTCCTTCACAAAGAGATTTGTTTTGAGCTTTACATACACTCCTTTCTGAGCATCCTCATCTTGCAAGGCCAACATTTGTTGTGAATTTTAAGTAAGAAAATGTAGGGAGTAGGAGAAGAAGAACCTTTCTGTTTGTGCATTAAAGAGTATGTTCTATTTCCATTTTTGAAGGAGAAGAAGCTTGATAATAGACTGGCTCCCTTCACTTGTTAAATTCTCATCTCTTAGCATATATATATAAACCAAATTGCATGGTGAATCTGTCTTTATTTTCTCCATGACTAAACACTGCATTTTTCAGCACTTAACAAGTCATTGTTCTGAAAAATTGGTTTCAGACCTTGCTTCCTAATGAGGCAATGACTTACTTGGTAATATTTTTTTTTTCTGGATTCTAAATAGCAGACATGAAAAAGTCACAAAAGATGGATAGGAAATAAAATTGTATTATTGCCCCCTTCCAGTAGTTTCTGTATAGGAGTAATAAATGGTTGATGGAAAAACCAAGTTTTTAATTGGAATTCTGTCAGTCAACAAGTACTAATTAGTTACTGTATGAACAGCTCTAATTATTGTTGAGGACACAGGAAGGGAGGTTGCTGAAATCTAATTTTATGCAAGATGTTGATCTTCCTATTTGTATTTTTGGTTTCTGTCACATCCTCTTGTATGGAGGGTTTTCCAAAATTTGTGGTTTACCCTCCCTTACATTTTACTTCATATTTTCTTCCTCATGAGGAACTCTCTTTAAACCTGGCCTCCTCTTCATTTTCTTTATTGCTTTTGCTCATTGTTTTCCCATCTCCTTCATTCCAAATCTGAAGCTTCCATCTTGGAGAACCTGATTCAATATTCTGTTCTTTTGAATGCTTCTCCAATTACTGTATCATTTGATGAACACTTTATTTTATTGAATGATCATTTACTTATTATATTGTATTTACATGATTGTATGTTTAACAATTTAATTCTTACAAGTTACTTCATGTTTTTCTTTTTTCTTTTTTGTGTGCCAGTACTGGAGCTTGAACTTAAGGCCTTTGCCCTCTAACTTGGCTTTTTGTTGTTGTTCAAGGCTAGTGCTCTTGTACTCTTTTTTTTTTGGCCTGAACTCTGGGCCTGGGCACTGTCCCTCAGCTCTTCAGCTCAAGGATAGCGCTCTACCACTTGAGTCACAATGCCACTTCCGGCTTTTTTCTTTTTGCTTATGTGGTGCTGAGGAATCGAACCCAGGGCCTCAGGCATGCAAGGTAAGCGCTCTACCACTGAGCCACCTTCCCAGCCCCTCTTGAACTTTCTTTAGAGTTGAGAAAATATCTTAATTTCTCACAGCAGTGAGCATCTATTTATCAAATCAACAATATTTATTTAGTGCTTACTGTACAAATGTGCACTTCATATAATAAGATAAGAGAAAGGTTCTGCCACATGGATCATATATGGTAATGTTGAGACAGACAGTAAACAGACCAAATATATAAATGATCTAATACCAGATAATGATAAGTGATTAACACAATCCTCCTACATGTAAGTTCTTATGAAATCATTGTTGGGAGAACAAATATAGACAAATTAGAAAACAATCAGGTACAAGTTTCTGGTGCATTTGTGTGTGTGTGTGTGTGTGTGTGTGTGTGTGTGTGTGTGTGTGTGTGTGTGTTTGTCAGCCACGGGGCTTGAACTCTGGGCCTGGGCACTGTCCCTCAGCTCTTCAGCTCAAAGCTAGCACTTTACCACTTGAGCCACAGTGCCACTTCTTCTGGTGTATTTTTATAGTGGATCTATAGTATTGTCTTGGGTATTTAAATGTAGCACTTCAGCTTCTTCAATAAACTCTGTCACATACTTTTCCTCAGACATCAATACCACTATTGGAATGCTGCATCAGGTAATTATTGCCTATACATAGCACTGATTCTTGAAGATAATCATCATAATCATCATACTTATGTTCCCTTACGTATAATACGTAATCACATCAAAAACAATATTTTGTTCCTTCTGTACTCCAATGATAATATGCAACTACTTATATAATTCACTGGTTTGTCAACTGCATAATCAAGCCTCTGATACTTATTCTCAGTTTCAATTCATATTGGGTAAAAAGGACCCTAGAATTAATAGATACACTATCTCATATCACAGGCAGAGAAATGAAGTTCCAAAATGTACCTGTGTCATGTAAAAAATATAATAGGTTATTGGCAGAATTAGGGCCAGAATGTAGATTTCTGATTCTATCCCAAATACAATCTTTTTAATTCCTCTCATCTACTCTGCAATGACATAGCTTGACAAAGACAATAGTTAGCCCTTGTTTCATTCCCTGGTATGGTACAATTTCCCCATCACAGAATAAGCTCTGAAAGTCTAGCTTGTTCAAGGCTTTGTCCTTCCTCTCTACGGTACTGCCTGGTGTGTGGACATACTTAATATTGGCTGAATGGAGATATTACTGAATAATCTCAGTGTGTCTTACTTTTGTAATATTCCTAGAAACTGATGTGTGAAACTGATGTCACTTTCTTCTTGATTTCCATTCAAAGAAGATAGATGACTGTTTCTAATTTGCTTTAATAGGTAATAAATAGTTTCTTGTGTTAGACTCTTTTTCTCCTAGCTCATGGACTTTGTAAAGCACTTTGTAGTGCACAAACCAACACTATGGTATAATAAGAGAATTGCTATTTAAACTCAGTGTGAGGATTAACTTTCTATAATGTTGAATAGTTTATGCCATCTCTTTCCTAAACTTTATGTATCTAATTACCACTCTTGAATTTCTGAAAGTGTTTGTTTTGGTATGTAGACACTCTGAGATACAAGGTTTCAAGTTTGGGGTAGCCAAAGAGTGAGGAAGAAGGAAAAAACATGAGCCGAATCATAGAAAAACACCAGTATTTGTACAAAAGGCTAGCAAGTGAGAACAGTAAACTAAGCACTGTATCAGAGTGGGGAAACTATTTAATTTGATATTGTTGTATGGAAACTTAGTTACAAGAAACAGAGAAGCCACCAACAGAGGCCAAATTGTGAGTCTTTATTAGAGAGCCAGGGGACTGCTGGTAGGCTCATGTCTCAAAGACCAGCAGCCCTGAATGCAACAAGCACAAAATTTATATAGGCCAAGGCCACGTAAGGTATGTGGAATTAAATCAAATAAAAGTGTTATACACAAAGCAAACCAGATGAGAACACTTAAACCTACGAGAAGTGTTAAATAAAAGCAAACCATCTAGGCAAAATCAGGGGAAATCAAGGGCCAATCGTCTTGGGGAAGTTAAGATCCAGTCTCCTTACTCCTGTATGCCTTGAAAGGATTTTAGCAGAGTTTGAAATTTCTCCTTGATCTGATGCCAATTGGTCTTTCTTTTCTAATTGCTTGGATAGCCCCAGGCTAACTGAAATGATGAGCTAGTCACAGTGTATTATTGTATTGCCTCTGACTCTTCACAACTGTGTATTTATGGTGAACTCTAATTTATTCATTTTTAAAAGCATTGTCATTATACATTTATTCATGCAAAGCATTTGACCACCTAACAATGTATAAGATGCAATATTACAATGTGTAGGGTATGGTGTTCACAATTAAAATGTTAAGAATCAGTGAACAAAATCTTCCCAAATGTATTTTTTATAAGTTTTTTATTGTAAAAATACTGTACAGAGGGGCTACAGTTACATAAACAAGGTAATGAGTACATTTCCTATCAAGCATTGTTGCCTCCTCCTTTGTTTTTCCCCTACCATCACTTCCCTCCCACCTCACAACTACAATCCCCCGCCCCCCAGCCTAAATTGTAAAGTTCATTTTTCAATATAGTGTCTTGTACATCTCATTGTTACGATGGGTTAACCTGTTTCCCTATTTAAACATTTTGTTTTTTCCCTTCCCCTCCCCAAATTAGACAGACATCAAATACAGGGGTTATAACATGGGGGAGGAACACACAAAGGAACAAAAAAAATCACATGGTACATCCAAATGTATTTTTGAACATGATTAAATAAACATACATAATTTGTTATGACTTGCATATGAAATGTCCCTGGCAGGCTCATATGTGGAAGGCTTAGTCCCCAGCTGGTGGTGCTAGTCTAAGAGGTGGTGAAAACCTTAGAAAGTGGGCCTAGCTGGAGGAAGTAGGTCTCCGGGGGCATATCTTTGAAAGTCATACCTGGTCCCTCGCCCTTTTCTCCCTGTGGCTTTCTATCCACCACAAGGTAAATAGCTGCTTTGTTGCATTTTCCTGTTGTTATGATGGCCCACAGACAACTGAACAAGGCAACTGTGAATTGAAACATACAAATCATGAGCCAAAACAAATCTTTCCTCCCTTTAAGTTGTCCTTTCAGATATTTGTCACAGCAATGAAAAGCTGACTAATACAAAGAGTTGGAACCAAGAAGTTGGATTGTTGTTATGACTACTTGACCACATGATTCCTTAGCCTTTCGAGCTGGTTTGTGGGAGAGATTCAGAAAAATCTGGAGAGGCAAGTTAAAAAACCCCAAACAAGCTGAGAGCGATATAAACGGAGCTTAATGGGTGTATGAGACTATTTGTTGTGGCGACAAAATATCTAACATGAATGACTTAAGAGAGGAATGATGTCGTTTAGTATACTGTCAGAGCAGTTTCAGTTCATAGTCTTAGCTCCATTAATTCTAGCCCATGCTGAGGCAGAATATCATGGCGACAGGAACATGTTTTAGAGGTCACTCACTTCATGGCAGACAGGAAACAGAGAAAGGGGAAGGGACCAGGCACTATGTATGACCTTTGAAGTAATGTCCTCAATGATCTACTTCCTCCAGCTAGGTCTTGCCTCCTAAAGTTCTCACCACCTCCCCAAATAGTACTGTCAGCTAGAAGCTAAGCATTCTACACATGATCTTGTGGAGAGGGAGGACTGCTAGAAGCCATTCATATTACAATATGACAAAGAATTTGTCCATGCCCTGAGACTTTGAATCAGACTGAATTAAAAACAATGAGCTAATTAATCTGGTGAAGGAAATTTCAAGGCAGTATAGCATCCAGGGTGAAGTATGGATATTTCCAGCTCCTTTTCAAATCAAGTTTATATTGAGAACTGTGATAAAAAAGTAGAAAAGAGAGGTTTGAAAAACTTCCAATTTTCCCAACAAAGAAACATGTCAAGGAACGTATGCCTGTTGGAAATATTAGGGCCATTAAAAAGAAGTCAAGTGCTTTGCATTGGCATCAAGATTCCTTGAGGCCAGGTAAGTAAGTAGCCAACTACCATGTCTGTCTCACATGTATAAAGGTTTTAACACATTTGATAGACTGCTTTGAGAAGAGGCCTCAGGAAGCCCTGCTCATAATGTATCCACCCACTCTCCCATGCTATTTCTTTGCTATTTAACTTCAGCACTGTAGGCACTCAGAGACGACTAAACATGTGGTCAAAGGGAGTCTGCTATTCCCAAGTGGGTGGTGGACCTTGTGTTATCCATGTAACCCTGGTGTGGCAGACATGCCAAATTCAAGTTACAGGGTCATGGTAGCTTCCACCCAGATTTCAAAGAAAAACTCACTGGCCAGGAAATGTGTGACAGGATCAGGTTTCCTGCAGGCAGCTCCTGATAGGCAATGAATTAGTTGTAGGGGTGATGCTACAGATGTAATGGAAACACCAAGATGCTGAAGATTCCATGAACATGGAGTATCTGCTGAGGAAAGTCACAGGCAATGAATGGAACGAAGACATAGTTCATTTGGGGTGGTTAACCAGCAAGGCAAACAAAAGGGGCTATAACCTCAAAGCCATAAGGGTTCTTGCACCATAATACTACTCTACAATGGGCATAGAGCTATGGAGTTTCATGTTGGCCTTATTGTGTTTTGATCTTGCTTTGGTCCAATTCTTCCTTGCTAAAGTCTTCTCTTTTGGAATGGGAATAATTACTCTGTGTCACTTTGTATTGAGGTATGTAACTTTCTTTTTGATTTTTACAGGGACTCATAGTTCAGAGTTTGCTTTAGTCTCAGAGGATACTTTGGATGTGGAATTTTAAACAGTATTAGAAGTATTAAGACTTTAAAGGCTCTTGGAGATGGACTAAATCCGTTTTGCATTATGAGATTGCCATGAATCTTTGGGGACCAGGGATGGAATGTTATGGACTGAATATGAAATGCCCTTGATAGGCTAAAGTGTGGAAGTCTTGATCCTCAGTGCTCTCATGGGAGGTTGTGGAAACTTTAGGAGGTGGGCTTGGCTGGAGGCACCCTTTTTCTTTCTTTGCATTCTGACCATTATGAAGTGACAACCTTTTCCTGGAACATATTCCTATTTCCATGATGCTCTGCCTTACTATTGGCTCACAGGATGGGAGGAAGATGAGCATGAATCTGAAACTTCTGAAATTGTGATCCATAGTAAAATTTCCCACTAAGTTTTTCTCATGGTCGCCATGAAAAGTTGACTAACATAAAATTATTACTACTTAATATATGAAATGTAATTCAGAGGGAATTCTCAACTTATTTAGTAAGTGGTTTGTCTAGCTAGCTTATATGGGATATGAGCGACTTACATAACAATTCTATAACACATTTTATATAAAACATTGAGCTCTAGCTCATGCTTGAGGTTACATTTATTATTTCTTTTTAAAAACATGTTTATATGTTTAAGTAGTTGTACAAAGGAGTTGCCATTCAACAAAAAAACTTATGAATACAATGCATCTTGATCAATGTCACCCCTTTCAACATTCTCCATCATCCCTTCCAACCCTACCCCTCTTTCAGTTTTCTTAGTTTTTAATGTATGCATTGAATTTTATGACTGCTTTATGCTTTATCCCCTTTTCTCCTCTTCATTTGTTTACTCCCCTCTCCTTTACCCTACCTCATATTTTGAGTACCCCTTTCCTAATGTCTTTTTGTTTGACTATGTTAGCCTTTCTAAGGAATTACACTGAGTTCTCCTCTGAGTCCACCATACTTCAGTTAATACATTTGCATTCACTTATATACCACATTGAAGTGTTTATGTGCATACTTATAGATTAATTTTAGCTTCCATGTATGAAAGAAAACATGCATCCTTGGTCTCTCTAGTCCTGGCTTACTTCACTTAACATGATTTCTTTGCAAATGATGCAATATCATTCTTTCTACATCTACATCTATTTTTCTTGGATCTTTTTTTTTCCAGCAGAAAAGAGTTTATTGTGGGGGAGAGCATACTGCCAGACTGCACGAGATGGAGGCATGTGGAGAGAGGAAGGGAAGAAAAAAAAAAGGGAAGAAGGGGCAACTTCTGGTGGGATTGGGGTTAGTGTAGAGAGAGTGTGGGGAGGTATAGCCATGGCAGAAGCAGATGTGACCCCAGAGTCTGGAGGTGTGACTGGGGTGGTCTAGGATGTCACCTCAGAGAAAGGAGAGATAACTGCCCCCAGGTGTGCTAGTCACCTGAGTAACGAAGATGCATGGAAAACAAAGGGGAAGGGGGAAGTCTATGTGCAGAATGGCACAGGAGAAATGCAGCCCTATTCCCTGAGCAAACCTAACAGTACAGGGTTTTGATAGTTATAAAGGGGCACTGATTCTGTTTGGCTACTTCCTGCTGGCAAGGAATGTTGACATTAGGGTTTAGAAGGTGGAGTTATTGTCCGGTCTGGAGGAAGGCAGCAATGAGTGTTCCTTGGTGATAAATGCATGTATGGCTCTTGGGATGAAATCTGAAAGAAATCTTACAAGGCCGGGGCTGAGCAATAAGAAAAATTAATAGAGGGCACACAAATGGCAGAAGGACAGGTTCAGGGCAGAAAATTAAAAATTGGATGACTTTGGCTAGTTCAGCTTGTTCCTATCATCTGTGTTCCAGGTGGTCTTGGAGTTGGTGGAAAATGTCCCTAGCTAGTTCTAGCAGCGGGTGACAAGGTAGGAGAAAGCATGTTAGACTGGTTAAGAATAAGCAGGCAGAAGTTGGGGCTGGATTGGAGTGATAAAGGGCAAACAGGAAGCCTTGGTAGATGTCTGGATCTTAGAGTACATACGGGAGACCCAGGAAGCTGCCAAGGCTAACTGTCCTGAGTCTAAGACTCACTTTAAGTTCAGTTAGAAGAATAGATAGAACATTAGGTAGGTCTGCTCATTATTTTCTTTTGATCTCCTGAATCTTGTTAGTTTTGAAAGGGCAGGCACAAAGTGGATCCATTTAGGATGTGATGCCATCCCCTCTTACTCCTCTCCATGATCCCTCATCACTAGGACTAGTTTTGTCCCAGGGGTCTAGGTGCTCATTGCTGGGATGGCTTGTCTCAGTTGACATTTTTGCTCATTGGCCTGAGTGCTCTCCCTGGCTCTTTTGCTCAAGGCTAGTGCTCTACCACTTGAGCCACAGCTCCATTTCTGTTTTTTTTTGAGTAGTTTATTGAAAATAAGAGTCTCAGCGGGATTTTTCTGCTCAGGCTGGCTTCAAATTGCAATCCTCAGCTCAAGTGAGCCTTTGCTATGAAACCCTTTTATTCCCAATTGAAGCAACAAGGAGATCAATAGAAATAATAAGTAGAGCTTACCTGTAACTTGTTAAGAATTGACCAACAAATCCTTGCCAGAGTTATTTCGCTTTGTGTTCTGGCTAAATGCTGCAGAGGGTAAAATCTGCAATGACAAAACTCAGTAATGTGATTAGAGTTTTAAAATAGCAACTGCTTAACTGAATATAGCACTTTAGGATATTACTTAAGATTGAAACCATTGTCAGCTCTGCATCCAACATGGCTTACATTCTTGGGAAACACATATTAAAAACTTGACAAACTTAATAATGCACAAACAATTACTTTCATAGATGGACATAAAGAATGACATGGTTTTACATCAGTGCATTGATTTTGATCTTATTCAAATCACAGCTAACTTAGCTACATACCAACTTTACTTATAATCTCTATCTTATAAAACTTCCAATTTTTCACCCTCTGGTGTGAGGAGCCAGTTACTAGAAAACCTTTAAAACAATTCTGGTAAAGCAACACATTAGCATACAAACTGACCTTTGAATACTTGCTAGGTGGGTGGGGGTTGCAAAAAAACCCCAGCAGGAGGCCATGATGGTGAATTTCTGGGTTAGCATACAAACTTTTGACCACTTGCTAGAAATGTGGGGGTCATGTGAAAACACATGGCCAAGATGGTTTAAAACAAGTCAGGATGTTAAGAAAATCTGGTGGAGCTTTATTAATTAAGCAAGCAAGCACACAAATAACAGACAAACAGTCAAGCAGAAAGGCAAGGCAAACAGTGTGGGAGATAGGGAGAAACAGTTTTAGCAAAGAGAATTCAAGCCAGGATGGCTAGCCTTTAGAGGGAACCTGGGTGGGTGGGGATCCATAGAATCCTGCCTGAGTCTCAACTCTCAAGGGGACAAGCAGAGAGGCAGACTGGGGGGTGGGGGAAGAGGGAGGGAGAGAAGAGTTGAACTCTTACAAGACCAGGAAAGTTTCTAGAGATGGCTGGAAGGCTTATGAGACAAGAACTGGACAGAGAGAAGGACGAGTGTGAACATACAGAACTTCTGGCCATTCAACATTGTGTTAGCAGAAAGTGTAAGGTGTTTTTAGTCCTTTAGTGAAAAGGACATCTAGAGAGTATAGGAGACACCCCAAAGGAGTGCCCCAGCTCAGAAGGGAACAAGAAATGTGTGTAGAGGGAGGGGAGTCTGGTGAGTGTAGAGAGGTTATTCACCCATAGTGAATATTTTAGAATGAGGATCAGATTCTGGAATCAGGCATCCCCCAAATGGGAGTGACTGGCCAAGGAGGCGTAGGAACCTTTTGGTGTGGCACCACATCTAGAGAGACAGACAGTCAGAGGGCTCAAAGAGTAGACACTCACTAGAAGTAGAGGGTGGTGGGAGACCAATGTCATGGATGCAAGGCCAGCAATGGTAAAGGTGAGAAGTCTGAGGTGGGATCCCTTCAGCTTTTGAAAGTTTGGGTTGAGGAGGGGCAGTCCAGGAGGCAGATGGACCCTCAGAAAGAGAAGAGGAGGGGATCCAGTGGCCCCTGACTTTGTCCCCTCCTGGGTTTTTGGCATCATTATATAAGGTTTGGTGGAAAGGAAACTGCCACATGGTTCTGGCAGAAAAGAGTTTATTTGGGGAGAGAGCATACTGCTGGCCTGCATGATTTGGAGGTATGTGGGGAGAGGAAGGGAAGGGGAAAGAAAGGGAAGAAGGGTTTTCTCGACTCTTACAACCAAACTGAACACTGACCCTACACCTCCATGGTGTTTCCTTGTCATACCATCAAATCACTAGCAATTCAAACTGCTTGCTGAACTGTTTGTATTTGTTTGCAGATAGTAATCCCCTTGAGTTGAACTGTGACATGTTCACCTCTACATCCCTTACCTGGGGACATAGTTGTGTGGATATTTGACACACAACTGAAAGAAGGAATGAGAAAATAAATGAACGGATGGAATGATATAATAGTGCTGCACTTTCAAAGCCTGACAAGATGAATAAAGAAAAGAGAAAAGTATTAGATAGTTCCTATGGCAATCCAGGTAGAATAGGATGAGGCTTAAACTAAGTAGTAGAGTATAAATGAGATAATGAAAATTACCAGAGAAAATCTAGCAACAGATTGAATGTAGAGTGAGATCAAGGTGGCTTAAATGTTGAGGTTTGAAAATAATTAGGATAGTGGCAACCTGAATGGAAACAGGGAAGTCAGATGGAAGTTGGTCTTAGGTAGTAATTGTGGCTGGAACTGTTTTGCTTTTAGGTATATTTTTTAGGATAATTGAAACACCAGATTTATGCATGTTAAATATTCACTAAGGAGAGTTTTCTGAGCAGTTTTCCTAATTCATGAAAATGTATGAGAATTAAGCTGTTTGATTAAATATTTTCCAAACCCATCCTCATTGGATTATTTGAAAGAGACGTTACCTTCCTTTTGTGTGTGTGTGTTTCTGAGTTAAGAAAATCAGTTTTCCTTTTAAATTTCAATCCACATAAGACCCAAGGAAATTAATGTTTCAAGCCTGAGCCCAGGCAGTTGGCGCCATATTCATTTCCATGAGATTGCTCTCAAATGTCATGCCAGTAGCAACTCTTGTAGGACAGTTCTGTGACTAGTGATGTCACCTTCCTTCCCTGCTTCTTGGGCCAGGCCTGTGTTGAGATTCTTATCTCCATATAACCAGCAAAAAACCAGAAATAGAGACATGGATCAAGTGGTAGAGTGCCAGCCAAGAAAAACCTAAGTGAGATCATGAAGCTCTGAGTTCAAACCCCAGGACAGGTACCAAAAAAAAAAAAAAAAGTAAAGCTGAGGAAGCTTTGGCATTGGTTATCACTGCACCACTCCTAATCCATTCTTAGTCAACCTTCCTCACTTCGACCCTTCTCCTAGGGTCTGATCCTGGCAGGATAATTTCCTTGATATTTGAGTTACTTGAAAAAGAATAAGATAATACTATTTAACTTAGGTGTTATTGTTGGACTATAGGATATTCTACTTCTATTTCCTTTCTTGTGTTATTCCTTATTTTGGTTTGGTTTGGTTTATTTGAAACAGGATCTTACTAATTAGGCCAGACTGGCCTGGAACTTGCTATGTAGCCCAGACTGTCTGTGAGCTTGCCTTAGCCTCCTGAATGTTAGGATCGTAGGTGTGCATCATCATACATAGCAATACTTCCGTTTTAATAGGGCCCAACTTCTTTGTAATGTCTGAGAATATTAGAAAATTGCTTGATTCAGTGGTATGGCTCCTAAAGGCAAGGAGTGGTTTTCAACAATATCAGATTTAGTGTCATCATTTTTTGTTGTTGTTGGTGGTCATGGGGCTTGAACTCTGCACCTGGGTGCTGTCCCTGAGCTCTTCAGCTCAAGGCAAGCACTCTACCACTCTACCACAGCACCACTTCCAGTTTTCTGGTGGTTAATTGGAGATAAGAGTCTTGTGGACTTTCTTGCCCTGGCTGGCTTTGAACCATGATCCTCAGATCTCAGCCTTCTGAGTAGCTAGGATTACAGGTGTGAGCCACCAGCACCTGGCCTGTCACCACTTTTATTTGAAATTTCTCTATTACTATCCCAAAATAAAATTCAGAGATAACAAAAGTTACTTAGACTTATAATTAAGAGTCAATGTAATTATAACAAAAAAGAAATAAAATGATTTTATATAAAACAGTATGTATTTCAGGCCCACTTATACTAGAAGACATATTAAAGTAGTCAGATGCTTGGGGTTATATGTAGAATCACCATAAATATGACAGCTACAAATACTACCACTGTGAATTGGATACATTTATCATTTCTATTGACCATCAAATACAACTAGTGCCATTCCTGTCAATGATATGATTTCCTGAAGGGATGAAAAGTCCTTAGTATAGCTCCAAGCCAAAAAAAGGACAATCTTCCTTTCTTAGTTTGGTTCTTAAAGAAGACATCGGTATATATTTTACCTATACAAGAAAGTAGCACATGTGCATATGCAAAAAGGAGTTTTGTTCTAGGCTTGGGTAATTAGAAACAAGCTTTTTTTTTTTTAAGTCTCTTAAAATGTTTATTTCTGTCAGAACAGCTGACAATTTTCTATTAAGTATTTTGGTCTGTTATTATAATAAGCATCCCCCCTTTTAAAAAAATCCATTCAAGAGATCCCAATCCTTGAAGTAAAGAACTTGAACGAAACAGAGAAAGAGGGAAGGAGGGAGAGAGAGAGAGAGAGATCCTGATTTTTTTTGGGGTTCATACATGGGGCCTGAACTCTGGGCCTGGGCGCTGTCCCTCAGCTCTTCAGCTGAGGCTAGTGCTCTACCACTTGAGCTACAGTGCCACTTCCGAGTTTTTTCTTTTTTTGCTTATGTGGTGCGGAGGAATCGAACCCAGGGCCTCAGGCATGCAAGGCAAGCACTCTACCACTGAGCCACCTTCCCAGCCCTGAGATCCTGATTTTTTTTTTTTTAAGGCAAAATATTCTTTTTTTTCCTTTTTTTTGGGTCCGGTCGTGGGGCTTGAACTCTGGGCCTGGGCACTGTCCCTCAGCTCTTCAACTCTAGGCTAGAGCTCTACCACTTGAGCTATAGCGCCACTTCTGGCTTTTTTCCTTATGTGGTGCTGGGGAATCGAACCCAGGGCCTCATGCATGGAAGGCAAGCGCTTTACCACTGAACCATCTTCCCAGCCCCTTAAGGCAAAATATTCTTAAAGTTCTTTTAGCTTGATAAATAGAAACAATCTCTTTTTGTTCTACTCTGGTGAATATAAATGTATTTTACAGAGCAAAGTTTTCCATCACTTATTGGCAATACTGTCATGTCTATATAGACACTTTTGTTTTTACGGTTATCAATACTCTTCCAGCAAAAACTAAGTTTTGGAATGGCAAAAGCAAAAGAAGTTCTAGATGTCAAAGCGCCAGCAGGGAATGAATCGGAGTCTTCATCATCCAGGTAGTCCTGGGCATTGCTTCATGTTCAAACGGCATCTGTTCCCTGCTTCTTTTTTCAGGAGAGACGCGCAGGCCGCATTCGTGGCCATGTCCAGGGCCAGCTTCTTCTCATTGTTTCTCAAGTCTGTCCTGGCACCTTTTGCCAGAAGCAACTGGACAATGTCGGTATAGTCCTTCCAGGCAGCAGCATGCAAAGCCGTGTCCCCCAGCTTGTTAGTTCTGGGTTCAAAGGTATACAGAGCCCTGAAGACTTTAACTTGTCCTGTTTTGACTGGTTTGGGAGGCGGCTTCGACATCGCGCTTCCTGGAGCGGCACCTGGAGCCGTGCACGGGAGGGGGGGGGGGTGGCGGGGAGGAATAAAGAGATTAAAAAAAAAGGATCGCCCCTTTCTGGAAGCTGGAGCCCCTGCGTCTCCCCCAGGTCGCTTCTTCTCTGGGAGGCCAGGCGCCTCCCAGACCCTTGCCCACTCTCACCGCGGAGAAACAAGCATTCATCTATGTGATTAATAAACTGGATGCTGGATAGTCAAAAGGCAAGTGAGATAATTCTATGTGCTTTGGACTCTTCTCTAAGGCAGGGTGTTAACTGTCCCTCACTACCACCCACCAGATGCTAGGAGGTTCTTTCTAAATTATTTGGAGAACAAAAACACCCACCATGATTTCTAAAAGGCATTCTACAGAGGGGAGGGTGGTTTTGCTTTCCTTGAGCATTACAGAACTAGACATTATAAGCCTGTTTAACCTCTTCCAGGAGTTGGAACCCAAACCTTGTTTAACTAGGGACCCACTCTTTAAACAAAGAATCAAAATTGTAAATGCAAAATTAAATATGCACTTGGCATTTGTTTGTAGTGAGAACAAAAAATTGTTACATCATCTAAAAAATTAAAAGTGGATAAATACAATAAGCATTGTAAACTTCTAGTATTTTTTTTTAAATTAACTACCTGATTACCTTTGTCATACTCTTCGCTTTATATTTTGGCTGTATACTCTGATAATCTCTTCACATGACAATAAGCATCATTTTCTATAGTTAAGAAAAGACATTAACCAGGTGCTGATTGCTCATACCTGTAATCCTAACTACTCTGGAGGCTGAGAATTGGGGCTATGGAATTCTACTTAATATTATTCCAGCGTGCTAGTTGTGCAGATCGGGTCTTTTCATTTTCTCTTCCCTCTACTTGGAACTCTCTTCTCACAGATATCCATATGGCTTGCTCACTCACTTCTTTCAGGTCTGTGTTCAAGTGTCATTTTCCCTGTGGGTTGTTCTCTGACCACCTTACTTATAATTTCTGACATTCCCTATCTCCTTTCTTGTTTTAGTTTTTTCCCATATACTATGTAATTTATTGTCTGTTTTCCTCTACTAGAATGGAAGTTCTATGAAGCTAGGGATTTTTATGTCTTATCACTGAATTCTTTGTACTTAAAGCATAGTATACCTCCATAAATGTTTACTAAACGAGTAGATATGTATGATTTGTCTAATGGACAAGATTTGTCTAATGGACTTAACAATATGACTGTGGGAGAGATAACTGATTTGGCCTTTTATTGGTAGGAGATCCCCATATATCAACTGTCATTCAATTTCTCTAAGAAAGGGTTATCTAATCTCTTCTTTGAGATGTGTAGGATGCCTGTACATTAGTTTGTAGCTAGCAGTGGGAAGGGCTGAGGTGATGTATTCTTGATTCTTCTAGCATTTTTGAGAATGATTTAACATGGATTCCACTAGCATTTTCCTTTGTATGTCTTAGGTTTGACCTTTCTCTTTTTCTATTAAGTCATTTATCTTTTCTCCATCCACTTACTGACTTTATATGAAGTTTCTGGTTTTTTTTCTTCATTGTTTTGGAGAGAGTTTTGAAAGGAAAAGAAGGCCATCTGGATACCAAAAATTCTAATTTTTTAAAAATCCAGATGTTTAATATCTTCTTGGGGATAGGAGTAAAATGTAAAAAACATGGATGGTAAATGGAAAATATTATCAGAGAAAATTTTACTCTGTACTAAAGATGAATATTATGAAAATGACTCCAGATCACTCAAACGTTAAGTGGGATTGGAGGAAAAGATGAGAAGTACCACCTGTACTCCACACTTAAGATAACCGATACATTTGGCTCCATGATTGCCAGTTTATACTATGTCTTATAAATAGGGATACAGGTAGACCCATTGCAACAATGAGATGTACAAGATGCTATGTTGAAAAGTGACCCTTACAACCTTAATGGGGGTTGGGGGTGGGGAGGAGTGTAGTTGTGGAGATGGGAGGGAAGGAATGATAGGGGAAAAACAAAGGAGGAGGCAACAATGCTTGATAAGAAATGTACTCATTACCTTGCTCATGTAACTGTAACCCCTCTGTATGGTATTTTCACAATAAAAAAAATTATTAAAAAAAAGAATAACCAGGAACTTGGGCAAAAATAAAGACAAAAATCATGTTTATTATGTCAGTATGATCAAAATTAGAGAAATCTTAGCAAAAGAAAATAAAATAGCTCGGCGCTGGTGGCTTATACCTGTAATTCTAGCTACCCAGGAGGCTGAGGTCTGAGGATGGTGGTTTGAAACCAGCCCAGTCAGGAAAGTCCATGAGAGTCTTATCTCCAATTAACCACTAGAATACTGAAAGTGGTGCTGTGGCTCAAAGTGATAAGGCACTGGCCTTCAGAAAAAGAGCTCAAAGGTAGCATCTGGACCTTGTGTTCAAGCCCCTAACTTACAAAAGGAAAGAAAGAAAAAGAAAGAAAGAAAGAAAGAAAAAGAAAAGAAGGAAGGAAGGAAGGAAGGAAGGAAAGAAAGAAAGAAAGAAAGAAAATAACCTGCTATAATGTTACATTGGGATATATTAAGAGATATTTTTTAAAGTACTTATTTTTGTATGTGTGCCAGTCCCAGGGCTTAAACTCAGGGCCTGGGCACTGTCTCTTGGCTTTTTCATTCAAGGCTGGCATTGTACCACTTGAGCCACGCTTCTGGATTTTTTTGGTGGTTAATGGGAGATAAGAATCTGGTAAG
>NW_012267348.1:3946825-3985574 GCF_000151885.1 Dipodomys ordii | reverse complement strand
CACAAATTATACCAACATCAAATACAGTGAAAGCAGGGGTTATACTGTGGGGGAGGGACATACAAAGCAACAAAGAAATCATCTTATAAATATGTTAAAAACAATTGCATGAAAGAAAAAAAATCATTTGAATACTTATCTTGGGGTTCATTTCCCTAACATCAACTTATCTGATGTTCAAAAGTATTCTTAAAGTACACAAAATGAGTGTGACATAAATCAGAAATCATATTATGGTTTAACATTGTTCAAAACAAAGCACCTGTTTTCTTCCTTAGATATCTATTTCTTCTATGGATAGAAGTGGAATAAAGCAGGTACTTCTTTTCAAGGAAACGAATTGCCTTTCCTTCCAACTGTTTGGGAAATTTATAAGCTTTTGCTTTCCAAAATAATCTTTGTATGTATCTTAAAAGAACAGCCTTTTCAAATACTTTGCCAGGTGTTTTTAAAAAAGAATTATTCTCAACCAAGTTTGGAAAACCACCTAAGTATCTACATAAAATCAGTGTTCATTTCATATGCAGATCCTGTTTGTGGAGCATTTTTAAAGCAGGCAAACGGCATGTACTCCAATATTAGTTATAAATGCTAAAATGAATTAAGCAAAAAATATTTGCTTAACAAAGATGTCAGTTTTTGTATCTAAACTCTTTTGTAAAATGGATGTTGGACCAGGCACTGGTGGCATGAGCCAGTAATCCTAGTAATCCTAGCTATTCAGGAGGCTGAGATCTGAGGATAACAGGTCAAAGCCAATCCAGGCAAGAAAGTCCATGAGAATCTTATCTTCAATTAACCACCAAAAAGCTGAAGGTGGAGCTGTGGCTCCAAATGGTAGACCACTAGCTTTTAGTGAAAAAGCTAAGGAACAGTGCCCAGGCCCTGAGTTCAAGCTCAGTGCCAGCACAAAAAATAATCATCAAAGTAAATGTTTATGTCTAGCCTACATTATTTACCTGACTCACAGATGCAGTGCTATGTAATTTCTAGTCAGATACTCTGAGCACAGAAAAAAGTTTGGTTGACAAGCAAAAGTGTTTATACCTTTCTCTTACTCTTGTTCTTTTCCTCCTCCCAGCACTCCCCACTTCCAACTCCATTAGAAATGAAGAGGATATGTTTTTGATATTCTAGCTGCATAGAAACTTCTAAAATCTTACAAACTGACACCGACCACACAATAATATAATTATGTATTTCCACATTTCATCTCCCAGAGATTTTTTTTTTTAATGCTAGGGATTGAAGCAGGGTCTTGTACAGGCTAATAAACACATGCTCTATTGCCGACTACACCCCAGCCCTCTTATACATATACAGCAAGCATCTTATGTGAGATGCCTTATATGAGATGCATGATGTTTAGGAGATTATAACGGAGTAAATTCAAAGTATTGCAGCATGTACTGTGTATGATATAGGCAAGTGGAAAGAGATCACTGTGGGCAGATATCACAGGGGCTGGCTTCTGCTCTGGCAATTTAACTTTGTGGAGGTTTTTTCCTGTTTGTAAGCTTAGGTTTTATTGTTATAGTTATGCTTCATGAGTCAGGGTGTGTGTGTGTGTGGGGGGGAATTCTGGGGCTTGAATTCAGAGCCTAGGTGCTGTTACTGAGCTTTTCGTTTTCACTTAAAGTAGTGCTCTACCACTTGACCCACAGCTCCACTTTTGGCCTTTTGCAGGTTAATTGGAAATAAGAGTCTCATGAGCTTTCCTGACCAGGCTGGCTTTGAGCTGTGATCCTCAGATCTCAACTTTTTGAGTAGTTAGGATTACAGGTTTGAGCCACTAGTGCCTGACAGACCCAGGGAAATTTAGACACATTTTAGAACCCAGCGTCATCCAATGAAAATTTCTATGTGTGAGTGCCCTCTCTCTGCTTTCAGATCTTACAACTTTTGCACGTATTTTATTACTCCATTCATTTCTACATCAACTACCAATAGGTTTTGGAAGCTACTTCCTACCAGATGCTGTATGAGGTATTAGGTAAGCCAAGCAGACCATGACACTTGCCCTCTTGGCTATTAAAGTAGTGAGAAACAGACAAGCATAGTTCATTGAGGACTCCTTATTCATTTGGATATATACATACTACATATGTTTTTCTTCATGGACTTCTTTCAGCCTGGTTCACTCAATTTCCTGTATCTTAGTGTATGCTTGGCAGCTTCTATCACTTTTCCATCAATTAAAGTATATACAATCTAGGCAATCTTAAAAGTCTACCCCAATTTCTGATTGAAAGAATCTCCCTCTTCTGTGTTGTAGGTTTCCATTCATTTCCTATGAAGAGAGATCCTTAAGAATTCTTTCTTTAAATAAGTTTTTTATTGTGAAAATACTGTACAGAGGGGTTACAGTTACATGAGCAAGGAAATGAGTACATTTCTTATCAAGCATTGTTGCCTCCTCCTTTGTTTTTCCCTACCATCCCTTCCTTCCCACCTCCACAACTACACTCATTTTTCAGCCCCCCACATAACGGGGAGTACAGATACATACCACCACTACCATACTTCCATGCCTAGCTCACAACAAATAATTTTGAGATTTTTTTTTTTGTGAGGCTAGAACTCAGGGCCTGGGCTCTGTCCCTGAGCTCTTTTGCTCAAGGCTAATGCTCTACCACTTTGAGCCACAGCCCCACTTGTGGTTTTTGAGTGGTTAAGAGTTAACAGTTTCATGGGGACCCCGGGCTGGCTTTGAACTGCAGTCCTCAGATCTCAGCCTCTTGAGAAACTAAGATTATAGGAATGAGCCACTGGTGCCAGCTATTTTGGGTATTTATTTTTTCGGCTAAAGTGAACCAAAATTCTAAAGATCTGAGTATTATTATTTCTACTTCTACTACTGAATAGCCATACAACCTTGGATAAATTATTTAACTTTTTTTGAAGGAGCAGTTTCATGAGCAAACATGACAAGTTCTAGATCAATGCAATTAGTGGATGTGAAAGTGCTTGGCCAACTCTAATATAGTTATATGAGTATTCAATGGTATTGTTAATGCTGTGGTTTGTGTCTTTGTGGATATCACAACAGCTTTGGGAATTTGGTCAAGACTTTCTGCACATGTTTTAGGTGGATGAGGACCACATTAAAGTCACTGATAAGCTCTTTTCCTGGCCACACTGTTTTCCCGAGAGCCAATTCCCAGGCTTCAAAGTCATGGCAGTCTGTTCTCGTGACCTTTTCTCTCCCTGAAGTGATGCTAATGTTTCTGTCTTTTCATTTCTGCTTTCCCTTGAGGCCTCTTAAGTTGGAGAACTCATTTAATTTCCAATCTCTTGCTGGGAGTGTTTTCAAGTGCTGTTTTTCCTTCAAGATCTGTGAGAGATGGCTTGCTCATTCCTAGATATTCTTTTCCTTGTCAGAATTGAACACACTACTTGACTGCCCATCTCTGTGGCTTTCTTTTTTCTCTTTGGTCTCTAACCATTGCTGCTCCCATCAGGAAGCTAATAAATACTGGATGCTGTAGATATTCCAAAGTGTGTTCTTTATATGCGAACTCCACTACTTCAGTTCAAATACTCTTCAAGAACTAAAAAACCTAGCAGTTCCCATTTCCCTTTTCTTTCCATTTCTAACTGTATGCCTCTGGCTGAAACAAAAGGTCTGGTTCGATGTATATAATTATAGTAAAAATGTGTTTTGGATAGATCAAGTTCACTTGCCAAAACTGGAGTCATCAGATAAACTTTCATCCCAATGTTCTGTTTACTTACTGTGGACTGTTAGAGGATTCACTTCACATATCTGAATTTTCTGCTTATCTGTACAATGGGCATAATAATTTTAAAAATTCATATTTATAATACAATGAAAGTTTTACAATACAATGTGTTTTGTGATCTGTTAAGGTCTAAATATGTGAAAGTGATTTTTGTCATTATAGTTATGGCATATTTTTTCAAGAATTTGCTGATCATGTTATCAGTAATTAGGCTCTGAGATTAACTGGCTACTGAATCACAGAAAACAGTATTTAGCATATTGGAGAGTTGGCAGAGTAAGGGTAGAGGTAAGATATATGAGGTTCCAAAGAATAGAAGCATGGAATCTACCTCTAGGTTCTATGTTTAATTCCAAGATCAGGAACACTATCCTCAGCCATCTCTCTTGCCTTTAGAGCTAACAGTCACTTTCTCAGTTCCTTTAGCACTAGCTGATTAAATGAGGAAAAGCTATTCTATTTATATTTGGAATTTCTCTATTTTTTTCCTCCTTTACTAAGTTACAAGTGTTTGAAGGTCTAGAATTTTGTGTACAAATGTTTCTTACCCTATAAACAGAAAGTGATTTACAGCAGGTAGGCACTGGAAATGTGTAGTGTTTATGCACAGGAAAACTCAGTCTTTTTTTTTCTTAAAGGTTGGAGAGAAAAAACATTCCATTATTTTTCAAAAACCATTTTTAAAGCAAAATCATCAAAGTTAAAGAGTGCTAGAAAGGGGCTGGGAAGGTGGTTCAGTGGTAGAGCGCTTGCTTTGCATGCATGAGGCCCTGGGTTCGATTCCTCAGCACCAAATAAGCAGAAAAAAAAAAGCTGGAAGTGGCACTGTGGCTCAAGTGGTAGAGTGCTAGCCTTGAGCTGAAATGTTGAGGGACAGTGCCCAGGCCCAGAGTTCAGGGCCCACGACTGGACTTCCCCCCCCCCAAAAAAAAGAGTCTAGAAAGCCTTATATGAACCATAATCTCTGCCAACTTTACAATCCAGTCTGCTCTGCAGAAGTAACTTTTAAATGTTTTCCCATCCTCATATGATTATTTGTATGTTTGTAGTGCTGTGGGTCGAATGTAAATGCCTAGACAAATGTTCTACTACTGAACTACCCTGAGTCCTACATATTTTGGTTTTAGGATTAAGGATGCTCAACCTGTATCTCCTGGTTCACTAACCTTTAAATATTATTCATGAACTTCAAAGACTTGTAGATGAAGGGTTTAGCTATCTTTCACTCTTCTCTTTTTAGTCCATAATTTGAATAGAATGGTTTCTCAAAATTTGGTTATATTGATTATAATGTTTCAATTATCTGTTGCTACTAACATGTTACCACAAAACTTATTGAACTAAAGCAACTATAGCTCCCTGGTATAGATATTCCTGTGACCAAGGAAGAAGCTGAATTATTTCTGAAGAAATTGCCTCAGGAGTCATAGCATCTCTTTTCAACTGGTTTCTGGTCACAGACCTACTCAGATTCAAGGAGAGGGACTATAATCCCTACTTTTATCTTTGAAGAATGAAAAAGAATTTAAGGCCATGTCTTTACACTATTATATTTAATGTTATGACCAAATAAATATACTCAATCTACTACCTAATCTAGTAGTTTAGTACTATATATTACTTTTCATTTGTGTGTGTGTGTGTTTGTGTGTGTGTGTGTGTGTGTTTGTGTGTATTTCTTGGTTTGTCCTTTGCTTTGTTTCCTTAGAATCTCTAGCTGTGTTTTCCCATCTTCACCAATAGCTCTGTAATTTTCCACATGGTCAAACCTGTTAGGTAATCTGTCAGTAACACTTATTTATTCCCCTGTAAATGTGTCTCCTGGATTCCTCTGCTCTCCATAGTTGTTTTCTAGGCCTGTTGCACAGCTGTTGTCCTAGGATTTCCCTTTGTCATCATGATGAAAATTTCCTTCATCTCTTCCTGGGTTAAATCTCTTGATTCCTGGATTATAAGCCTTTTTTTCTGGTTTATGCTGCATTTGGGTGAAATACAACTTCCAGTAACGTCTTTCTTGGGAAATAATACAGTGGAAGTAAACCATTAGAGACTGTGCATATGGAAAGACTTTTTTTTCCCTACTTACTTGCTTTTCTCTGGGTGAAGAATTCCAGGTTGCAAATATCCCCTCTGAATTTCAAAGGCACTGTTCCTTTGCCATCTGTCTTTCAATATGCCAACAAGGAGGCAAAGGTCATTTGATTCTGATCCTTTGTATGTAATCTGCTTTTTCTCTCTGGAAATTTTTAGAATTTTTATCTTTATTCCTGGTGTTTGTGTTGTAGATCTGGATCTTCTTTTCCTCCTTTTTAAAGACATTAACTGTTGGCATAAAGTATCTGTATGTGAATTTAGAGAAATTATTAACTTTTTTAGGTAGAGGGCAGATCAGTTAGAGGAAGATGCTGTTTGTGGGTAGAATAATTAGAGAAGGGCTCCTCTTCTTTGAGGTTGCTGCCCAAGAGTACAGGGCATGGATAGTGGAGCTTGTCCTGATTTCAACTCTCATTTCTCCTTTCCTGGCTGGATGTGGAGAAGTGCACATAGAACATGGGATTAGGCCCTGGCTAGTGGGCCTTGCTAATCGGGAGGTTGTCTGTATTCAACCGCTACAATTTTTCTTTGTTAATCTTTTACTAATTCCCTTCTGTTTGTCAGATGTTACATCTATTAATTGAATTACTTATTTTCTTATCCTTCTTCCTCTTTTATTGCTCATTACCTTTTTTATTGTTCTTTATTTTTATTTTTGGTGGTACTGGGATTTGAACTCAAGGCTTAATATTTGCCAAGCCAGTACTCTACCACTCAAGCCAGAACTCCTGGGCTTTCTTTTGCTTTCATTCTTTTGTGAATAGTCTTCATTTTTCCCTAGTAGTAATCAGGGTAGGTTTGAACTCAAGGGAGTTTTACTTTTGGCCTGGGGCTGATCTGGATGTCAAGCTTTCTCTATATGCTCCCGTGAGCTGGAATGGCAGGTGCACACCACTGTGTTCAGCTTCTCATTGGCTGAGATGGGAGGAGGACCCTCATAAACTTTTTTGCCTGAAGTGGCCTTAAACTGCAGTCCTCTCAGTCTTAGCCTCTTAAGTAGATAGGAAACTGGTATAAGCCACTATGTCCAACTTGGTTCTTTGTTCTTGTACATGTTGTATGTGTACAGAGTAGTGTTATAACTTCTTTTCAATGATTATTACATTCTTTCTTTTTTGCCATACCTGAGGCTTGAACTCTGTGCCTGGGCATTGTCCCTGGATTCCTTATGCTCAAGTCTACACTGTACCACGTTGAGCCACAGCATCACTTGCAGCTTTTTCTGTGATTAACTGGAGATAAGAATCTCATGGACTTTCCTCCTTGGGCTGGCTTTGAACCATAATCCTCAAATCTCTGCCTCCTGAGTAGCTAGGATTACAGGCGTGAGCCACTGGCACCAGTGTTAAAACTCATCTTGCGTTCTAGAGTATACTTGGTTGGTCATAGTATATTGCTACTTTATATATTGTTGGATTAAATATTTTAGTAATCCAGTAAGAATTTTTGTGATGTTTTTTCTTTTAATATGTTCATCCATCAATTTGAGCATTATGTTGACCTTTTACTTAGGAAGCATTCCTTCCACTTTTTTTGGAAGGGTTTGCATAAATTTGATATCAAGCTGTGCACTTGTGGCTCATCCCTATAAGCCTAGCTACTCAGAAGCTAAGATCTGAAAATCATGGTTTAATGAAAGCTCAGGCAGACAAATCCTCAAGACTTACCTTCAGTCAATCAGAAAGATTTCAAAATTGATGGTAGGGCTCAAGTAGTAGAGTGCCAGCCATAGTGAAAGAGCTGAGAGTCTGTAAGGCCTCAAGTATAAGTCCTAGTACACACACACACACACACACACACACACACACACACACACACAAATTGACATCAATTCTTAAATATTTGATAGAATTTACCAGTAAAACAACCTCTTCTTTATTCTTCAATGACACACTCATATTCAGCAATGTGTTGTTCTGTCTCCATGAGTTTTGAATATTTTCTGTGGTTTCTTTTGCTCTGTGTTTGTGTATGTGTGTGTGTGCATGCATGTATGTGTGTGCATGTGCACACCAGTATGGAGCACACTTTCATTTGACATTTTTTGTGGCACTCTATCACTTGAGTCATGCCTGCAGTTCCTTTTATGGTCTGTTATGATACTGAGAACAATTTCAGTTTTCATATCTTTGCTGAGATATGCTTTATGTCCTAGTGGATGATCTATTTGCAGAATGTTCCATGGACTTCAGAGAAGAATGTATATTGTACAGATGCTGGATTAAATGTTCTGTAGATGTATGTTAGGTCCAGTTGGTCTATGGTGTCAATAAATCTGAGTCCTTTTGTTGAGTTATTGCCAAGTTCACTCTTACTGGTAGTGGTGAGAGTTGGGTAATGATTCTCTCAACTATCTTGTGTTGTGTGTGTGTGTGTGTGTGTGTTTAAAGTTCAGTAGTGTTTAACAAAACTGAGTGTCCCAACATTTGTGCATGTTGGGAATTATTATGTCTTCTTGATGGACTGTTCCCTTTATTAATATGAAGTGATCTCATCTCTTCTAATTTTGAATTGAAATCTACTTTGTCAGATGTGAGTATAGCTACTCCTGTCTGCTTTCAGAGTCTGTTTGCTTCAAAGATTTTTTTCCCCCAGTTTTTCATCCTAAATGAATGTTTGTTTTGGTCAGATGGAAGTGTTTCTTGTAGACAGCAAAGATGGATATTGCCTTTTGATTCAACTTCTGATTGCATGTCTTTTGATTAGAGAATTGAGTCCATTGATCTTGAGTGTTGAAAGGTATGAAGTAGTTCCTGTCATTTTTCTTTCAAATTTTAGATTTTCATTTTTTTCTGTTTCTCCTGTATTTAGCTACTCATCTAGAAGAATATATTTTCTCCACTTTTTTTTTTTCTGGTAATGGGGCCTGAACTCTGTGCCTGGGTGCTGTCCCTCAACTCTTCAGCTCAAGGCAAACTTGAGTGACAGTGCCACTTCTGGCTTTTTCTGCTTATGTGGTACTGAGGAATCAAACCCAGGGCCTCATGCATGCAAGGCAAGCACTCTACCACTGAGCCACCTTGCCAGCCCTATTTTCTCCACTTTTTAAAACGTTTATATTGATCTGCTGTCTGTAGGATGTCTGAATATCTTATGTAGTGCTGGTTTAGTGGTAATAAGTTGTTTTAGGTTTTGGCTTTTCATGGAATATTTTTATTTTCTCTTTAGTCATATATGAAAGCTTTACTGGATGGAGTGTTCAGTGCTTGGAATACAGAATTCCAAGCCCTCCTTGCTTTTAAGATTTCTGTTGAGAAATCTGTTGTTATTCTCATAGATTTCTTCTTGTAAGTAACCTGTATTTTCTCTCATCTAGCTCTTAGTATTTTTTTTTATTTTCTTGTTTGAACTACAATATGACATGGAATCATTCTTTTCTGGTTTGATTTACTGGGTGCTTTAAAAGCCTTCTGTACCTGAAAAGGTTTCTCTTTTTCTGATTTTAGAACTTTTCTACTATTATTCTGCTGAATACATTTTATATTTCTTTAGCTATCTTCTCTTTGCTTTCATCAATATCCATAAGGTATAAATTTTCTTTTAAATTCATTTCATATTTACTTGATCTCTTTTCTGGATATTACCTTACTTTTAAGAAAAACACAACTATATCTTGTCTATTTTCAAGCCCTAAAGTTCTGTTTTCCATATTATATTCTTTACTTTTCAATCTCTGAGATTCCCACTTCATTTTCTTTTAGCATTTCTATTTTCAAACTGAGATTCCTTTCATGTTTTGCACTGAGTTTTTACTTCATTATTGGTGTCTTCTTTGATCTTCTTTTAGCTGTTTAGCTGTGTTCTCATTGAGCTCATTCAGCTGTTTCTTTGTATTTGCTTGGAATTCATTTAGCTTTTTATCGTGTTCTCATTAAATTATTTATTTATTTGTTTATATACTCTTTAAGTTAATTTCTTGAACATTCTTATCAATATTCCTTTGAGCTCAATTTGTGGAGTTTATTCTACTTGTTTTGATCTTTCATTGTATAGTTGTTGATTTCTAGAGATGTTGTATTTTCATGTTTTGTTTTTTTTTCATGTATGTCTATCCTGGGATTAATTCACTTGAAGACTTTTTGTGGTTTGGACTTTCAGTTGCCTGGAGTCTTTCCCTTGGGTTAATTTCTGTTGGGTTATTCTCTTATCTGGGAATTAGCTGAGTTGGTGAGCCATTTCTTGCCACTGGTGTGGGGAGTATCTCAGCTGTAATACCTTCTCCAGTGAAATATTTGCAAGTAATGAGATACTATTTATAGCTTTGTCTATACAACTGGTCATGCTATATGTCCTGGAGGTTTTGCTTTTGTAGTATTATAGAAATTAGAACTTGATCCAGCAATCCTACTCTTGGGAGTTTATCTGAAAGATTGCAAATGAGGATATAGTAAAGCCACCATCACAACCAGGTTCACTGAAACACTATTAATCATAGTCAAGGTATGAATCAGCCCAGATACTTTTCAATGGACAAACAGATCAAGAAAATTACACACACACACACACACACACACAGTAATTTTAATCATCTCTTGGAAAATGGATCAAGAAAATTTGGTTATCTATCTATCTATCTATCTATCTATCTATCTATCTATCTATCTATCTATCTATCGTGGCACTTTACTCATCCATTAGAAAAACAAAATCACATTATTTGCAAAGAGACAGAAGGAACTGGAAAAAATAATGTCAGGTGAAGTAAATCAGGCCCAGATTGGCAAAGATTACATGTTTTCTCTCATATGTAGAAACTGTAATTATTTTGTAAATATATAAATGAATATTTTGCATAGTTGGCAAGTATACACAAATGTATTAACTGAAATATGGTAGTCAAGTGAAAACGTGAACAGTGTAATTCCTTGAAAGGCTAAATCAAAGGCCAAAAAATAAACACCAGGAAATGGGTACTTTAAAGGGGTGGGATAGGGGCTGGGAAGGTGGCTCAGTGGTAGAGCGCTCGCCTTGCATGCATGAGGCCCTGGGTTCGATTCCTCAGCACCACATAAACAGAAAAAGCCAGAAGTGGTGCTGTGGCTCAAGTGGTAGAGCGCTAGCCTTGAGCTGAAGAGCTGAGGGACAGCGCCCAGGCCCAGAGTTCAGGCCCCACGACCGGACCCCCCAAAAAAAATAAATAAAAGGGGTAGGATAGGGTCAAGGGGAGGGGTGTAGATGAATGCAGAGAAAGAGAGGAAAATGCAGTAAAAAAACCAAAAACCCACAACACCACAATTCATGTCCTACAAAAATTCAGAAAAGTGAAGGAATGGGTGGGTTGAGAAGGATAGGTGAGAATGTTGAAAGGGTGACACTGATCAAGACATATTGCATTCATAAACTGCTTTATTGAATGGAAACTCTTTTGTACTTAAATATAACATTTTTAAAAAATAGTGTGGTGAGGGAAGAGATATGGACCAACGAAAGTAATGAGAAAAGGAACACAATATGGTGGCTTTAGGTGTCTAATATACTCAATGTAGATCTATTTTAGTTGTGAAGAGAAGTGGTGCTATCAAGAATTGAATATGAGTAGAAAAGTAAGAAGCTGGGTGCTGGTGTCACTGGCCTATAATCCTAGCTACTCAGGAGGCTGAGATCTGAGGATTGTAGTTCAAAAGCCAGCCCTGGCAGAAAAAGTCCGTGAGACTCTTATCTTCAATAAACCACCAGAAAACCGGAAGTGGTGCTGTGGCTCAAGCGGTAGAGCTCTAGCCTTGAGCTGAAGAGCTGAGAGACAGCGCCCAGGCCCAGAGTTCAAGCCCCACGACCAACACCAACAAAACAAAACAAAAAGGTAAGAGTAATAGTGTAAGGAAATTGGGAGATGGTGTAGATTACTAGAGAGGCAGCCAGAAAAGGATAAAAGGAAAATAATCAAGCAAAATAAAAGGAAAAAATCCAAACAAAACAACAAAAAACCCCAACAAAAAACCCCAACAGGAGTAACTCCCCCTCCTGAGGTTGTGAGGGGACAATAGCTACTACTTCTCATGGTTGTGTGTAGCCTTCTCTGCCACCATTAAAATTCCCTCTGATCTGCCCACTTAGATCCACTGGATCAGTGTTTACAGAGATCCCTAGTGAGCGGTAGATTATGAAACAATCAGCAGAGCTTGTTTGTGCCTGCTCCTTGGGAGCATGGGAATTCACTCTGCTGCTCTGTGCATCCCTCCCCCACCACAGAGTTAGGTGCTAGCCACTTAGCTGTTTTCTTCTGGTGGAGTCATTGTTCCTTGTTCTTCTTTTTTGTGATGAGCCCTGGGGCAATGGCTGCCAAGTGTTTGTTTCCTGCTTCTGAGCCAGAGATCTGTGCTGCATTTTTCCCAAGCTGGACTTGCAGATCGCTAGGTAGCTGAGTTGTGCCCTGATGTATGGAGAGTGTAGGTCATACCAGGAAGAAAAGAAAGAAAAAAAGAAAGTAAAAAATAAATAAGAGGGGGAGGGGGAGGGAAAGTGAGAGGAAAAACAAGGGAGGGGGTAACGATGTTTGACAAGAAATGTACTCACTACCTTATGTATGTAACTGTAACCGCGCTGTATATCACCTTGACAATAAAATTAAATTAAAAAATAAAAGGATCTTCAAAGGATCTAGGACTTCTGTCTAGCCACTGTGGCTACAACAGCATTGAGGGTGTTACCCTCTGCCCAGCTCTGTTCAGGCAAGCATTTTTTTTTTTTAATTTTTCCCCATGTTTTAGAGGTTTAAGATTTACTACTACCACCACCACCACTGCTACTAGTACTACTAGTGGCAGTACTGGGGCTTGACTTCAGAGCCTCACATTGTTGCTTGGCTTTTCATTTAAGGTTGGCTCTCAATCATTTGAGCCACACTTCCACTGTGGCTTTTTTTCCTGATTAGTGGAGATAAGAGTCTCAAAGATTTATGCTGAGCCTGGTTTCAGACACTCAGATCTCAGCCTCCTAAGTAACTAGGATTACAGTCTTGAGCCACTAGCACCTGGCAAGATTCTTTCTTTTATTTTTTATTCCACTTGTCTCTGCCTGTATTTTCTGGTGTCTTCTAAGCTGATCTTTCCCTACTTAAACCCTGTAATTTCTGTTGGTTCACGGAGACATGTGAGGTAGCTGTCAACAATCTGCCATTTTTCCAAGATCCCTCAGGTATCTCTTTTGTATGTAAATTTATTCTTCTTCAGCTATATACCCAAAATTGGTATAGTGGGGTAGATCTATTTTTAGCTTTTTCAAGAATCTTCCATATTGATTTCCATAGTGGTTGCACTCATTTAGTTTACATTCTCAGCAATAATGTATGAGGGTTCCCTTTCCCTTTATCTTCACCAGCATTTGTCATTGTTTGCTTTCTTGATGATTGTGATTCTGAATGCAATAAGACATAATCTTAGAGTATCTCTGCATTTCCTGAATTTCTAATTTAGTTGCAATATTATCAGGTCTATGGCTTTGATATGGTTTGTTCTAGCTCGAGTGCTAGAAGTTGATGGTGTAAATTAGTATATCTTTCAATAAGTAGGATCTCTGCAAGGTGATCAGGTCATTTTTTTTTTTAAATCCTCACAGAAGTGTGTTATAAGGTTTGGGCTATTCCATCTGCTTGGCTCCTTCCTGTTTCTCTGCCATATTGTTCCGCAATTACCAGAGGCTGAACAAATGAGACTATTGTGGACTTCTGACTTACTTCAAAAAACTTTAGTTGAATCAACACTTTTATTTATAAGTTTCCATCTTTGTGATTTTGTTATACAGCAAAAAAAAACAGACTTAGCAGAAAACATACTTAATAAGATTTCAATTTAAAAAACTTGTTTTGTTTTATAGCTGGCATATGGTTTGTCTTATTGAACATTCAATGTGCAGCTGAAAATAATGTGTATTCTACAGTTGTTGTGTTTAATGTTCCATAAATACCAAATAGATTAAGGTTTAAAAAAATTTTTTTATTGTAAAGATGCTGTACAGAGGGGTTACAGTTACCTGAGTAGGGCAATGAGTACATTTCTTGTTGAACATTGTTACCTACTCCTTTGTTTTTCTCCCACTGTCCCTTCCAGGTTAGGTTATTGATAGTATGATTCAGCTATTCTGAATCATTTCTGATTTTTTAATTTTTATTATTTTTTTGTCTGTCATAGGGCTTGAACTCTGGGCCAGGCCACTGTCTCTCAACTCTTCAGCTCAAGGCTAGCAGGCTAGCACTCTACTACTTGACCCACAGCGCCACTTCCAGTTTTCTGGTGGTTTATTGGAGATAAGAATTTCATGATGGTCTGGGAAGGTGGCTCAGTGGTAGAGTGCTTGGCTTGCATGCCTGAGGCCCTGGGTTTGATTCCTCAGCTCCACATAAGCAAAAAAAAAAAAGCCAGAAGTGGCACTGTGGCTCAAGTGGTAGTGTGCTAGCCTTTAGCTGAAGAGCTGAGGGACAGCGCCCAGGCCTAGAGTACAGGACCCACCACTGGACCCCCCCCCAAATAATAATAATTTCATGGTTTTTCTTGCCCTGGCTGACTTTGAACGGCAATTCTCCGATCTCAGCCTCCCGAGTAGCTAGAAATACAGGCGTGAGCCACCGGCACCTGGCTCATTTCTGATTTTTAACAGTACACTTGTTTTATTTGTTTTAGTTACCAATATAGAGTTATTAAAATCTCTATGATGGTGGATTTATTCTGTTATCTATTTCAATTTGGGGTTCACACATTTTCAAGCCATTATTAGATACTTAAACATTTATAATTGTTCTGACTTGATGTAATTACTCTTTTGGCATGAAATATCATTCTTCAATTTTTACAATATTTTATCTTGAAGTCTATTTTGGTTGTCAATAGTTTAGCTATTTCAGTTTTTTTTAAAAAAACAAATAACTAGTACTTAAATGGTATTTATTTTCTTTTTCTTTTTTTTGAAAATGCTAAAAACATAGGGATTACAGTTACATAAGTTAGGCAAAGAGTACATGGTATTTATTTTTCCATCCTCCTATTTTCAGTGTGTGTGTATTTGTTTGGCAGCAATGGTGCTTGAACTCAGGGCCTCATGTTTGCTAGGTAAGCACTCTATCATTGACTTAGGCCTCTGGACTTGTTTATCACTGGTTGGCAATTTTCTAGATTTTAGGGTCTTTTCTCTCCTGGTATTTGCCCGAGCTAAGATTCATCTACTTTAGGCTTTTTGTTGATGTGAGGATTACAAGCACATGCCACAGTATTACTTTCTGGGAAGATGGCATCTTCTGGACATTCCTATGTCTGGTGGCTTGGAACTGAGATCTTTTAAATCTTACCTTCCCATATAACATAGGATGACAGATGCACACCATTGCATCTGGCTATGGGTTAAGAAGGGGTGTGGTGAACTTTCTGTCCAGACTGGCTAGAATTATCATCTTCCCAGTCTCAGCCTCCCATGTAGCTGGGATAACAATCAACAACTGTTGAAGACAGGCTTATATATGTTTTGTAGAAATATGTTTCTTAAAGGCAATATATCTTTAGTCTGTTTTTTAAAATTGTAATATTTTACATTTTAATTAATTACAATTGTAACATTTTGCTATTCTACATTTAAAGTTCTAACTGATGTGATTGGACTTAGGACTTTAATTTTTCTTTTCTATTTTCCTGAAATATTTGTGCTCTTTGGCCCTTCATTTCCTATCTTAAAACATATGTTTGGGTATTCTGTTTCATCATTCTTAGCTATATCTTTGTATATTTTTTATGGTTGCCATATTATAACATGTGTTCTCAACTTTTTCCAGTCAGAATAAATGTTGAACTGCTTCACATAAAATGTGATAACCACTGGGTGTTAGTGTAATCCTAGCTACTCAGGAGGCTGAGATCTAAGAATCATGGTTCAAAGCCAACCCAGGCAGGAAAGTCCATGAGACTCTTACTCCAATTAACCACCAGAAAACCAGAAGTGGAGCTGTGGCTCAGCGTGGTAGAGTGTTAGCCTTGAATTTAGGGACAGTGCCCAGGCCCTGGGTACATGCCCCATGACTGACTAAAAATATATATATGAGAACCATGCTAGTGTTATTTTAATTATCTCCTATTTTTTTGCTATAGTTTTTGTAATGAATTTTAGATCTATGCACATTAAAAACATAATTTTGTAATATTTGTTTGAAATAATCATATATCTGTTAAAGAAATTAGGAAAAGAAAATAAATGTAAGATACTACATTTATGACATAGTTGCCATTTTTGGTGCTTTTTATTCCTATAGATTTTTTTTCTTTTGGGGCGAAGTACTTGGGTTTGAATTTAGGGTCTTGTGCCTGCTTGGCAAGCACTCGACCCCTTGACAGACAACCTTAGCTCTGTTTTCTTTTAGTTATTTTCATATTAGATCTCTCTCTTTATGCCTAAGATAGCCTAGATGGTGATCTTCCTACTTTATGCCTCTTATGTTATCTGGGATCACAGGAACGCACAACTATGCCCAGCTGTTTGTTTTTTGGATTGAGATAGTGTCTAACTTATTTTATTGTTTTTGAACTACGATCTTTCCAATCTCTACCTCCTGAGTAGCTAGGATTACAGGGGTGATCCACTGTGCCTAGCTTGTTTTTTGTTTTTGTTTTTTTGTGTGTCCTTGAATTTGTAATCCTCTCAGCCTCACAAGTTCTGAGTTTATAGACATGAACACCATTCCTGAATATTTCATAGGTTCAATGTTTCTTCTCAATCAAAATAATTTCACTTTGCATTATTATATTATTATTATTTTTATCATTATTACTACTACTGCCAGTCATGGGGCTTTAACTCACTGTCCCTGAGCTTCTTTTGTTTAAGGCCAGCACTCTACCACTTGAGCAACAGCTCCACTTCTGGCTTTTTTGGTGCTTAATTGGAGATGAGTCTCATGGACTTTCTTACCTGGGCTGGCTTTGAACTGTGATCATCAGACCTCAGCCTCCTGATCTAGGATTACAGGCATGAGCCATCTGTGCCTAGCCCACTTTGCATTACTTTTAATGTGGTTGTAATTTTCTGTTTGCGCTCATGAATGTTCTCACTTAACTTCCTTTTTGAAGCATATAGAAATCTGTACCGAATGATTTTTATTTTATTTTCCAGTCCTGGGGCTTGAACTCAGGGCCTGGGTACTGTCCCTGGGCTTCTTTTGCTCAAGGCTAGTGCTCTATCACTTAAGCCACAGAGCTACTTCCGGCTTTTCTGTTTATGTTGCACTGAGGAATCGAACCCAGGGCTTCATGCATGCTAGGCAAGCACTCTACCACTAAGCCATGTTTCCAGCCTGATTTTTATTTTTATTTTAGCTCTGAAGATACTATTTCCTTAGCCTTAAAAATGTCAAATTAGTGGTAGTCATCTGTCATTTATTTTGTTCTTCTTCAGTCTGTATATATCATTTTTCCATTGGCACTTTTCTAGATTTTTGCCTTTGGTGCTCCACAGTTTAGATATAATGTGCATAGGTATGTTTTCTATTGCATTTTCTTAGCTTCCTGGATTATCTTCAGCCAAATTTGGGAAAATTTCAACCACTATTTCTTCAAATATTCATTTTATCCCATCAATTATCTCTCTGTTTGGGATTTATTAAACTATTTAATATTGAACCACAGTACCTGAATTCTGATCTGTTTTTCTCTAGTAGTCCTCCTCTCCTCCTTCTCCTCTACTTCCTCCTGTTCCTTTTTTGTGCTGGTAGTGATGCTTGAACTCAGGGTCTTGTGTTCTTGCTTAGCTTTTTCCACTCAAGACTGGGACTCTACCTGGATGGTTAATTAAAGAATCTTTTGAGTTTGTCTGGGCTGGCTTTGAACCACCTTGGTCCCCAGCTCTCAGCTTGAGTAGCTAAGATTACAAGTGTGAGCCACTGGTGCCTGGCTCTCTAGTCTTTTTATGTTTGTACTTCAGATTGGATAGATTACTACCAATTAGTTTTCAAGTTCATGGAGTCTTTCTTCTATCATCTCCATGTATTTTTTTTTGGGGGGGGTCCAGTCGTGGGGCCTGAACTCTGGGCCTGGGCGCTGTCCCTCAACTCTTCAGCTCAAGGCTAACGCTCTACCACTTGAGCCACAGCACCACTTCCGGCTTTTTTCTTTTTTCTTATGTGGTGCTGAGAAATCGAACCCAGGGCCTCATGCATGCAAGGCAAGCGCTCTACCACTGAGCCACCTTCCCAGCCCGATCTTCTTAAGCACATGTAGTAGTTTGTATTTGTTTTTTACTTCTAGATTTTTATTTTTCATACTTTTAATTTCTTTTCTGAGAGTTTACATTATTTCATTTATTATGCTTATTTGCATACATATATTTATGTTGAAAATTCTTGCTTACTAATTTTGACCAATGAGTTAGCTGGGGATTTATTTCTATCAATCTTCTCAGACTACATTTTATTCTGTCTAATAATGTGATTGTATACAAAACATGATAAACTATAACTTGTAGACTCTGTATACAGTTATCTTCATCCAAAAGGAGTTGTTTCTTATTCTTGGGATCACTTAACTTGGCTGAATTCATACTCCAAATTTTCTCTCCTGAGGTAAGAAGCAGTGAAAATCTCTATGGCAGTTCTTTTTCTATTTTATTTATTTATTTATTTAGTGGGTTGTGGGCTTGAACTCCGGGCTTGGACACTGTCCCTGCGCTCTTCAGCTCAAGGCTAGTGCTCTACCACGTGAGTCACAGCAACACTTCTGGTTTTCTGGTGGTTAATTGAAGAGTCTCACATACTTTCCTGCCCAGGCTGGCTTTGAACCGCAATCCTCAGATCTCAGCCTCCTGAGTAGCTAGGATTATAGGTGTGAGCTACTGGCACCTGACTTCTTTTTCTATTTTTAAGATATATATATATATATATATATATATATATATATATAAAATGTATGAATATTATATACAATCGTTAAGTAGTTGTACAAGGGGTTACCATTCAATGATCAGTTAATAAATATAATACATCTTGGCTCATATCATCCCTTTCAGCATTCTCACCCATCCCTTCCCTCAGTTTTCTTAGTTTCATAGGATATGCATTGGATATTATTACTATACTTCTCCCTTTCCTCTCTTTATACCTCTACCTCCCCCACCCCCCCAATCTTTTAAGTAAAAGTAAACATATACTGGGTTGTATGCAAGTGCACACAAATGTATTAAGATGAAGTATGATATTTGCAGGGGAGAATTCAAACATTGCCATTCCTTAGAAAAATTAACTCATAGTTCCTATCATGTAAAGGCTAACATCCACTCAGTTTCTAATAAATTTTTACCATTGAAATCTTTTGTCCTGATTTTGTAATTTTTATTTGTAGGCTGAATATTTTTTTATCAGATTATTCCACTGGCATCAGACAGGAACATTAACTATAGCTTTTTATAGTTCCTGTGTTCCAATTCCTATAACTCTCTGTTGTTCTAAGTAGGGAGTGGTTTGGTTTGTTTCTTGTTGGAATCCTTAGAATTGTTACATTTTACCTTTCTCTTCTGTGGTAAATCTATTACCTTTATTCATGTATTCAGGGTTTCATCAAACATGGATTTTGTGTTTTTATTTTTTTCACATATTGTTATTTATTTATTTTTGTGTGCTGGTTCTGGGGCTTGGATTCAGGGCCTGGGAGCTGTCCCTGGGCTTTTGTTTGATTAAGGCTAAAGCTCTACGGCTAACGCCACAGCTTTACTTTTGGCTTTTTGGTAGGTTATTGGAAATGAGTCTTACAGACTTTCCTGCCTGGTCTGGCTTCAGATGGGGATCTTTAGATCTCAGTCTACTGAGTAACTAGAATTAAAGGTATTAGCCACCAGTGCCAGGCTTCTTGACTTATTCTTAAAATTTTTTATTGTGATTAAGTGATTACATAAATTTCACAGTATTATGAGATAGTGATATTTAGTTAAAATCACAAACACATTCTAACTTTCATGAGGCAAATTGTTATTATTGTGGCCTATAAAATTTGTGAATTCTATGAGCTTTGACAATACAGCTATTTCTTCCACATCAGGTGGTATATACATTTCTTTCCTTTTGCTTAGTGTTAGTTGTTCCCTCTATCCCTTTCATTCCCTCCCTCTCATTGCTGCCCTTGAGCTGCTTAGTTCATTTTTATCAATGTCCAGTGCAGCTGATGGACCCCTCTGTTATATGTTTTCCCATGTTTCCCTCTGATTCTGTGTCCTCCTAGTTTTCCCTCAGATGTGTAATACATATATATCTATATCTATATATATCATATATGTGGTCAACAGCATGGGGTAATTTAGTAATTATACAACAAGATGAGTAGAGGTCCTTTATTTCTTGAGTCTTGTTTACTTTGTTGTATCTCCTTGCATTTTGTTTTAACATCCACATATCAGGGAGACCATGTGCCATTTGTCTCTTTGCTCTTGGCTTACTTCACTCAAAATGATTTTTTCTAGTTCCATCCGTTTCCATGCAGATGCCATTATTTTGTCCTTTCTAATGGCTGTATAATATTCTATTGTATATAGGTACCACAATTTCTGGATCCATTCATCTATAGTGGGGCATCAAGGTTGTTTCCACATCTTAGCTATTGTGAACAGTGCTGCAGTGAACATGGAGGTGCACATGTCCTTGTATCCTGGTTCCTGTTGCTCAGGGTAGATGCCTAGGAGTGGTATGGCTGGGTTGTAGGGAAGGTCTATATTTAGCTTTCTGAGGTACCTCCAGACTGCTTTCCAAAGAGTATACATTCCCACCAGCAATGAAGTAGGGTTCTTCTTTCTCTGAATCCCCTCAAGCATTAGTTGTTGGCTGAATTTAGGATGTGGGCCATTCTGACAGGGGTAAGGTGGTATCTCAGGGTTGTTTTTATTTACATTTCCTTTACAGCCAGGGATGATGAACATTTCCTCATGTGTTTCTTTGCCATTTTTATCTTCTTCTGAGAAGTCTCTAGTTCCCTTACCCATTTAGTAATTGGTTTGTTAGGTTTGGGAGGGATTAGTTTCTTGAGTTCCCTGTATATAATGGATATTAGGCTTTTGTCTGATATACTGCTGGTAAATATTTTTTCCTGGTTAGTTGGCTGTATTTCTAGTTTGGTTACTATGTCTTTAGCTGTGCAGAAACTTCTTATTTTAAGATAGTCCTATTTGTTGAGTCTTTCTCCTATTTGTTGTGACCCTGGGACTTTGTTCAGGAAGTTCTTGCCTGTGCCTATAAGTTCAAGTGTCTCTCCTACTCTGTCCTGCAGTAGTTTCAGAGTTTCAGGTTTGGTGTTAAGGTCTTTAATCCATTTTGAATTGATATTAGTGCATGGTGACAGGCTGGGGTCCACTTTTAGTTTTCTTGACTTATTCTTAACCAGTAGTAAATTCTTTGTGTAGGAGAGTATCTATTTTGTATTCTCTTTCCACCATGATTTTGTAGAAGCTACATTAACAAAAAGTATTTTAAAATCTGGTACTTTGGGCTCATAGAATTCACAAACTTTATAGACCATGATAATGACAATTTGCCTTGTGAAGGTTAAAATATGTTTGTGTCTTTAAGTATCACTATTCCACAATACTGTGAAATATGTGAACTTTATGTAATCACTTAATCTCAATTTAAAAAAAAGGAGAGAAGGGATGGGTTAGGAGCGATGGGTAACAATGTTGTCAGATACCTTGTATTCATATACTGTATTGTAGAATGGGAAATTCTTTGTACAACTACTTAAACATAATAATAATAAAAATGTTTAAAAAATTTGGTACTTTGGGCACACAGAGTTTTTTGCGTAGGGACAGTTTCTTGTTGATTTGGCTCTGTGCTGCTGAAGAACTTAACTTCAATATTCCTGTCTTCTGTTTGGTCTCTACCAGTTTTCTTATGGGATCATAATAGCTACTTTTTATTCTTTCTCAGCTAAGTATATAGCACCTACTGGAGAAATATGAGAACTTTAAGGCAAGGACTAAAGGATGGATACTTTTCTTAGTTTCAGGAAAAGTAACATTTCCAAGCCTCATAACAATGGCTTTGGGGTCATAGTAGCTATAAAGCTCATCAGGAAAAAAATCCAGAGATGATGGTTGATGGCATGGGAAACTCCATTTTAAATTATCCTGTAAAGCATAGCCTCTTCTCTACCCTATTACAACAAAGGGATCTTTTCCTTTCAGGTGTAGTATTAGGAAGCAGGAACTGGAATTACATACTCGTATCTACTGTTTCATCAGGGATCGTTGACGAGGATCCCCAGTTCTAGATTAACCATTTACTAGTCAAACTCAGCAAACTCATATTCTAACATAATAAATGCCACTATATCTTTACAAACTGGAGGTGAAAATATTTTCCTTGACCTATCTCAGAGGTTTTGTGAGGCTTCAAGGGCAGCCTGGAAATGAAAAAGTATTATGAAAATAAATGATCAATATTAAAGCTTAGAGAAATTTGTCTTAGGAAGTGGGATATATTAAAATGGGAATATCTTTTTCTAATATATATTTTTTATTGTAAAGATACTGTACAGAGGGGTTACAGTTACCAGAGCAAGGTAATGAATCCATTTCCTATCAAGTATTGTTACACCCTCCTTTGTTTTTCCCCTTCCATCCCTTTCCTCCCTACCTCCCCAACTCTCCCTGCCCAAAGTTGTAAAGTTTGTTTTCAACATACTGTTTTGTACATCTCATTGTTGCAATGGGTCATTCATCTCCTTATTTCAACATTTTGTTATTTCCCTTCCCCTCCCCAAATTAGAAAAATGTGTATATAAGATGCAGGACACCAGAATAAAATACAGTGACAACAGTGGTTATACCACGAGGGAAGAACATATAAGGAAACAAAAAAAAATCTCATAGTACATTATAATTACATTAAAAAGAACAGCAAGAAAGATAAAATCTCTTGTGTCCCTATCTTGGGGTTCATTTCACTTAGCATCATGGTTTTACATATGGTCATATGTACATAGCTTTTGACCTCTTCTGCTTCTGCTTATCCTAGATAGATACTAGTTATTGCAGATAAGGGAAACCATGGGACCTATGTTTCTTTGAGTCTGGCTTACTTCATTTAATATAATTTTTTCCAAGTCTTTCCATTTCCTAGCAAATGGGGTGGTGTCATGCTTTCTGATGGAAGCATAGAATTCACACACACACACACACACACACACACACACACACACACACACACACACACATCACATCACATCACATTTTCTTGATCCATTCATCTACTGAGGGGCATCTGGGTTGGTTCCGTATCTTTGCTATGGTGAATAATGCTGCAGTAAACTAGTTGTGCTGGTAGCTTTAGTATGGCCTTGTTTGTGATCATTTGGGTAGATGCCTAAAAGTGGGATTGCTGGGTCATAGGGGAGTTCTATGTGTAGTTTTTTGAGGAATCTCCATACTGCTTTACAAAGTGGCTGAACAAGTTTACATTCCCACCAACAATGCAGTAGGGTTCAAAATGGGAATATCTTGACTGTAATGTGTAAAACAACAGGACATAGGACAGTGTGGTACTATTTACTGCCAACTTCTCTGTTGGCCACTGCCACATGTCCCCTCCTTTCCTCAGCCCTCACTGCCCCACAAGTGGAGCCCACAATCTGCCTTCCAGAAACATCCCTCCTCTCTGCTGCTCTACCATCTTTTCAGAGGGCTGACAATCAGCTTCATGCTGCTTTCTAATCTTTCTAGATCCAATTAAACATCTCTGGTCACATTGTCTGAGCACCACACAAACTTCACTTGGTGGTGAGCCTTAAGAAGTGTGTGTATGTGTGTGTGTGTGTGTGTGTGACATTTTGGGGGCACTTTTATGATTACATGCCATTTCTTTTCGATTGTATCTTCTTAGTTAATTGGAATGGTTACAGAAGATGTATAGTCTTCTGTAAAAAAAGAAGAAGTGTGTATGTATGAGAGAAGGGGCGGGGGAGAGTGTTGGTTAACTCTTGTCTTAGAAAGATCATGTCCATTGCTGCTTAATGGAAGAGCAATTGTGAAGTCTAGACCCAGGTTCACATTGAACAATTGCCTATCTCTATTGCAAACTTCAAGATGAAAAAGGGCACACTGTAGATAACCATGTCCATATGGGCTCAGGGGTCCAGAGGCAATCTGGTGGTTTAAGAATCAGCAATCATGTGAGAAAGTGTTTGAGTAGAAAGGTCCAACAGGAAGGGATGCTGACAGGTGAGGACAGAGCCAAATTGTAAAGGAGCTTGAAGCTAGGGGTAGAAAGCTGAACTTTTAGCAAGACAATAGCTTTCCTCTGGATTGTAGAACTTCCTTTCTGGTGGAAAATAAGTGGATTTGACTGTGATAGGGTGTCCTACCTTGCAGATTGCAACCTCTTACCTCATCTTTCCTAAGGTCTATTCAATACAGGTAGTCATAGTGCATTAGCATATTATTTTCCAATTGCCAGCCTGGACCACAGTGCTTTCCACATCGCTGGGATGGCAAGTATGCACCATTGTACCTACCTTTTTTATAGGCTGAGGTGGGGAGCCCCTGAACATTCTTCCAGGTTAACCTGAAACCACAATCTTCCTGATATGTGCCTCCTTAGCAATTTAGTTAATATAGCGAATTACTCTTAAACATTTAGTAATATACTACATTGTGAAGCATCAAAAACTCAAATGTTAGCCGGGCACTGGTGGCTCACGCCTATAATCCTAGCTACTGAGGAGGCTGAGATCTGAGGATCATGGTTCAAAGCCAGCCTGGGCAGAAAAGTTGGTGAGGCTCTTATCTCGAATTAACCACTAGAAAACCAGAAGTGGTGCTGTGGCTCAGGCAGTAGAGCATTGCCTTGAGCTGAAGAGCACAGGGATAGCACCCAAGCCCAGAGTTCAAGCCCACGACCGACAAAATCAAACCAAAACCAAAACCAAAACAAAACAACCTCAAATGTTGGGTGTTGGTGGCTTATGACTGTAAACCTAGTTACTCAGGAGGTTGAGATCTGAGAGTTGCAGTTCAAAGCCAGCCTACACAGGAAACTCTTTATCTCCAAATAATCACAAAAAAAGCCAGAAGTGGAGCTGTGGCTCAAGTGGTAGAGTGCTAGCCTTGAGCAAAAAGAAGCTCAGGGATAGTATCCAGGTCTTAAGTTCAAGACCCAAAACAAAAACAAGATAAACAAAAGTAACTCAGAAAGCTAGACTCTGGTTCTGAATCTGCTATGAACCAAATGGTTAATGGAGAAGCAACTTTCCTTCTTGGGACTCAATTTGCTTACAGTAAGGCAAGTGGGAAGAGAGACAGCTAGTTTCAATTACTCTTAAAGTCCTCTTAACTTGAATGTGTCTTGCTTATTACAATTTGCATCATGTGTTCAGAGGACTATTTTGTTGGGCTGTTTCTATTTCTCTAAGATGTTCTGAAGATGAATGACTTAAAAAAAAACCCCAAGACCATTGACATAATTTAGCCTTTATTAAGTCTGCCTTCTCAACTTGGGGCATTTTTTAAAAAAGGAAAATTATTTGGCCAGTAGTTGCAAGGTGGCCAGTATCCAGATTTCTCTCTGGGCAGTTTTCTGCCTTCTGACAGGAGGGTTCTGTACTTTTCTATAGTTGTGAGAGATTAGAGAAAATAGAATAATAAACCATACAGTAGTTGGGGAAGACCAAGGGCAGAACCTGAGCTAGGTTCTGGCGTAGAGAAGAGATTTAATTAGACGGAGAGGAAGGAGTCAGACATACCAGGTAAAACAGGATAGTGAGGCAGATCCATGCATCAGAGTCAGCAGTGGCTTGATGAGAGCAGGAAGCAGAGGAAAATGAGGCTTGGGACTTAAAATCAGGCAAAGGGGGAAATTATATATGGAGCTTTAGGATCTTGATTCTCAAAGTATATCTGGGAACTGGGAGTTATCACAACACTTAGGAACATGATAGAAAAGCAACCTTCTACCAGCTCTGCTAAATCAGAATCTATATTTTAATATGCTCTAAAGGTGGTTTGTGTTCACCTAGAAGTCTGAAAGTGCTGTAGTTTGGGACAGTGGTTCTCAGTGATACTGATACATAAGCCCTATCCCAACCTCCTAAGTCAGAATTTTTGAGTAATGGACTTGAGCAGTGGAAGCCTTAAGCAATAACTGATAGTCAGGTTTGGGAGCTATTCCTTTCAGAGCTGTAAAGCAGTAATGAAAGTGTTAGTGTGAGAAATGAAAGAGAAAGATTAAATTAAGGTCAACCAGTAGTATGAAGTGTGTACTTAGGAAACAGAAAATAGGGGATCAATTAAATATAGAAAAGAAAGAAAAAGAATAGGAAGTGGTGCTGTGGCTCAAGTGGTAGAGTGCAAGCCTTGAGCTGAAGAGCTGAGGGACAGCACCCAGGCCCAGAGTTCAAGCCCCACGACCAACAAAAAAAAAGAGAGAGAGAGAAAGAAAAAGGATACAACTCTATCATATCATCTTGATGGCAGAGAAAAAAAAATAAAAGAACCACAAGTTGCTGTGGGGAGTTGGTTTTTACAGGATAACAGGAAGTTGTGTGGCATTAGACATTTCCACTTAATTTGTGGAGACAATGTCAGTCAAGCATTTGGTGGTTTCCCACTGTTGGACAAGAAATGTACTCATTACCTTACTTGTGTAACTGTAACTCTTCTGTACATGGCCTTTACAATAAAATAAAATATTATTTAAAAAAGAAGGCAGGGTTGGAAGTATGAATTTACAATTCATTATCATAAAGGTAAGAGCTAGAGTCATAGAAATCTTACAAGGTAACCAGCTAACAGGTCAAAGACTTTGTTGTACATAAATTAGAATTGGAAGGATGTTTTAGAAAACTTTAGGGCAAACTTCTGTGCAGGATCCAAGTGTGTTGGCCTCAGTGATAAAGTAAGGACTGTCCTTTCAGGTTGGGTTTGAGCAACCTTCTACCTAGAGTCAGAGAACATGCTTGGGCTACCTTGTCCAGAGCACCATGGAGTTTATTACCAGAGGGGCCTGGCCTGTGTGACGTTCCCCTGCCAACTCTGTGACTCATCCACACACTTCCACAGTGGTATTTTCGGAGTACAATTATGTGTAGCAGAATCTCTTTTCCATGGCTGACAATGTTGCCCATCTGTGAAGTCATTAAGCTCTTGTGCTCTCAAAGTAGGGAGGAGGTAAACAGTGGGAGGAAATTGGGAACCTGCTGGAATAATGGGAGCCTGGGATTCACACTCTGCCCCAGGGCTTCAGGAGTCCTAACATCCTTCTCTGAGAGGGAGCATGGGAGATGGGAATTAACCCATGGTTCTCCTTTGCAGAAGAGTGCAAACCAGAGTGAAAATGCACACAGAGATGAAGGAAGTAGGTTTGGAGTCAGGAAATTAGTATTCGGATCTAAGCTCTGCCATGTACTAGAAACTGCCATACCAAATTTCTTAATCAATGAGGAATTTAATCTTTCTCATAGGACTGTAGTAAGCAAATGTATGTACTACACAGTTTTATAAACTACACAGTACAATATAAATATCCTCTGTGTGTGTGTGTGTGTGTGTGTGTGTGTGTGTGTGTGTGTATACAAGACTTGAGTTCAGGACCTCATACTTTTTCTCAGATTTCTTGCTCCTGGCTGATGCTGTACCATTTGAGCTACATCTCCAGTCCAGAATTTTGCAAGTTGATTAGAGATGTAATCTCTGTGGACTTTTCTGTCCAGCTTGGCTTCAAATAGCTCCTCAGGTCTCAGCCTCCTGAGTAGTTATGATTAAAGGTATTAGCCACTGGCACTCAACTATATAATATGCTATTTAAAAAAGGGACACCAGAGGGGCTGGGAAGTTGGCTCAGTGGTAGAGCGCTTGCCTTGCATGTTGAGGCTCTGGATTTGATTCCTCAGCACCACATAAGCAAAAAGAAAAAAGCTGGAAGTGGTGCTGTGGCTAAAGTGGTAGAGCGCTAGCCTTGAGCTGAAGAGCTGAGGGACAGCACCCAGGCCCAGAGTTCAGGCCCCACGACCAGACCCCCCCCCCAAAAAAGGGACACCAGAATGTCCAGCATGCAGATGGATAAAAAGAGGGCCAAAAGGAATTGGAAGATTTATCCTCATGATGGTTTGGTGGTGGTAGTGGTGGAATAGTCTTCTTTCTAGTACATTAAAAAGAAAACCCACAACAACAAACAACAACAAACCTAGAAATCTGTCCATTTGGTCTGTTGTCACAAAAAATTCTCTTGTGGTCTCTTTTTCTCCTCTTTCAGCCCGAGACTCCCTAATCACTCCTAAAGGCTTTTATGCACTTACATGTACATGTGTGCAGGAAGTAGAGTTGCCTATAGTGACCCTAGACACCCCCTTTAAGATATTTTTTCCAAAGCAGGACTGTAGGCATTCTACTTCCTGAGAACAAGGTCCTCACATCCTCTTCTGTTTCTCCTGCGTGATAAGTAAAGGGCTTGTTGTGAGGTTTCCTGGAATATTTGTGTTTCGGGGCAGAACTAAAGCTTTAAGCTGTAATGATGAATTTTTGGCATCAGGGAACTCAATGGAAAAGTGTAAAATTGATCTTCTGGGATCTTTGAAGCTACAATTAACAGGCTCCCATCAGTTTTGGGGCTGTGTTTGTATAGACCATATCCCAGCCCCCAAAGATGTCAGGAAATGTGAAATGGATCCAATTGCATTACTTTGTAGGAATTTTGTGAGCCTCAAGAACAAAAGAGAATAAGTTATTGTTTGTCATATGATAGGTATAATTGCAACACAGGGGCATTAACATTCCTTGTGTTCCATTAACATTCCAGAACATGCTGGCCAGATCCATAGAAAGTTATAACAAAAGAATTGTATAAAAGATTTTTAATTTTTATTGCATTTGTGGAGTACAAATGTCTTCAAACTTTAGCATGGAAGATTTGTGACAATGTAGGTTGCCAAACCCACCTCTAGAAATTTCCAATTTATTAGGTCTGGGATTAGTTGGAGAATTTGAATTTCTAACAAGTACTGAATTATTGCGGTTGTAGTGACACTTTGCCAATCGTTTATGCTTTTCATACATGTGTGACCTTGTAAAGTGGCAGATAATATCACCAATGAAGAAACAAACTCAGAAAGTCTATGACAGCTGAAGTTCGCACAGCTAGTGAAGAGCAGGGCCAAGATTCCTAGCCTCTCACTCTTTTACTATTTTCTTCAGTTCTATTGTATCATTACAGAATTCTATGATGTCTCCTGTGTGGACAAAGTAAGTCAGAACTTATTTTTTTTCTTGATCTTCAAATGGTTATCTTGTCTTTAGTCTGTATTGAACTATAACAATTGGAGTGTTTTAGTGATTTTTGAAGAAATATTTGACAAAAAAAAGGGACCGGAGGGGAAGAAGCATCCAAGAAGAAACGTCTGTGATGACAAGAACCCAGTTAGGCAGAAGGAGCTGGGAAAGGAAGCCTAGAAGGGAAGTATGGGCGTCAGGGGTGGGAGTGAAGGTGGGGTAGGGTAGGGGAGAGGACTTGTAAGCTTTGGGTAGAAAGAAAGTTATGGATCATGAGAGATCTTCAAAATCACTCAGGCATTTAGCTTCATGGGTCAACATTTTATATATTGGTTATTTTGCTATGTCATTAAAAGTCCAGTAGTTGTAAAGTCAGTATATTTGCAAAAACCTTCCCATTTACCCTTAAAGTAGTGCTAGACATTGAAAATTTATGGAGCTCTTGAAATGATTCCTTTCAGCTCCATGTGTTTTTTGTATTTATCAAAATGGAACACTAACAAGTATTTATCCATTTTATAGACATGTTGACAATAACAACTACCATGTGTGTCTCCCTGTCATGGAGATTATTTTGCTCAATACATGATTGACTGAGATGAATTCAGTCTATTATAAACATATATTAAAAATAGCAATCTTAAAAAAGTTAAAAATGAAAGTTTCATGTATTTGGATACAATACAGTGCCAACCTGGTCATTAGAACATGAAGCAGATAATCTGTAATGAGTTATCTAAGTTTGTATAATAGTTCTTGAAATAAATGTTTTGGATTTTACAGTGGTCCTTTTCTAAGAGTTCCCAAATTGGACTTAAAATATTGCCCCTTTTCTGCACTTGTTCTAATACTCTAGGAAAGTAAAATCTGGCTATTTTATTAAATTTCAAATTGCAATCCAATTCCAGTTTGTAGCATCCAATTTTTTAAACCATAGTCATAAAGCTGAGAGAGGTCACTGCATTTTCATATTGCATTTTTATCAAGTAGAAAGAAAATATTCCTAAATTGGCTAAGCACTCTCTACTTTGCTAATCAAAGGGGATTAAAGGAATATGGTGCATTTGATTTGTTTTAGGATTATAGGCATTGCACCATTATGCCTGGCTGTACCGTTAGCAAGATTCAGGAAATGAATATTTTTTTTAGAGATGGGGGTCTCATTATATTACCACTGTGCCCAGCTTTGAAGATTCTTCATATTTTAATGACTTCCTATATGAATTCCCATGATAAATATGGATTTAAGAGTTTGACAAGTTTATGGTAGTATAAAGGATCTGTGACTTAAATTCTTTTTTTGTAAAGTTTTTTTTATTGTAAAAATGATGTACAGAGGGGTTACAGTTACATGAGCAAGGTGATGACTACATCATTGTTGCCTCCTCCTTTGTTTTTCCCCTACATTCCTTCCCTAAAGCAAACAGATCCACACCTATGATAGGTACCAGGTCTAAGAATTGGTTCCATTTTAATGACAGTTTTTTGAATGAAATAGTTAAACAACTACCCTGAAAAACAAAAAGGCAAGTAGAACATTTGAATTATGAAATAGCTGATGTTTGTTGACTTTCTAACTTTCAGTGTTCTTGTAAAGTCACTCCTATGTTTGATCAGATGCAGATCCATGTTATTACCCCAACACAGTGTGGGATCATAATAGTTTTATTCCTAGTAGCTAGTTTTGCTTTTAAACTGTTAGTGGCTGTGGTGTAGTATTGAATAAATGCAATGATGTTCATACTGAGTGTCTACATTCATATTTAGCTTGTGCCATAGGGCTACACTTATATGCATGTAGGAAATGTCCATTTTACTATTATCTGCTATACTTTTTCTGTTTTGGGGTTATCAGTATTAACTATGAAATCTTAAATACTAAAACGTGTACTAGAAATGTAAATTAAGCAAAATACAAAGATTAAAAATAACAAACCGGTGTGATCCATTTTCTTACATTAAATGACACAATGCTATTGACTAAAAGGAGAGCCATTGTATTTTATCTTATCTGGGGTGTGGAGGTCTAAAATGCTAAAGTAAGGGTATTAAAGTATGAAGTAAGAGCAAACTAAGGAAAAGCAAACTCCCCTCTGTACCCTTTAAATAGTTCTCTCTTTCCCTCTTTCCTTTTTCCCTCTCTTTCTCCCTCCATCCTTCCCCTTCTTTAAAGATAATAAGTTATATGATTTAATTAATTAATTAATGCAATGGGGATTGAATTTAGGGCCTTCAGCTTACAATGCAGGTGTGATACTACTTGAACCACGCCTCCAGCTCTTTTTGAACTTACAATTTTTGGTACACTCTGGTTTTATGCTTGGGCTACAATCCTACTTGTGCTTCTGTGTCACTGGGCTGGACAAGTATGTATCATTGTACCAGACATGCTTCCTGGTAGCTGGGACACCAGGTACAAATCACTGTGCCAAGTCATGGATTGAGACAGAGTCTCATCAACTTTTTTCTCCAGGCTGTCTTCAAATCCTAATTCCCCAATCTGTACCTCCCAAGTAGTTAGGATAACAGGCTTGGATAACCACCATGCCCAGATGTATAACATTATTTTCATCTTTACAACTAATCAGTGAGGGAAGTGGCACTGTGGCTCAATGGTAGGGCTCTCTCCTTGAGTGTTCAGGCCCAGAGTTCAAGCCCTATAACTGGAGGAAAAAAATCATCACAACTAATCAGTAAGGTGGGTAACATTATTATTGTTTTAAGGGTAGGGAAACTGAGGGCTAAGAGGGAGAGTGACTTCCCCAGAACAATACAGTTAGAATCTGGCAAGGCCAGGATTTGGGCCCAAATTTACCCAGCTAGCCTGTTCAATATATCCTATTAGAATGGTAAGAACCCAATTTATTTCATAGATGGAAAACTTAAGACCTGCTTCCGTCCTCCAATCAACATGGATAATGGGGTGTGCACTGCATGTATTAGGTTGTGCCAGGATTTTTCAACTAGGGAAGTGGAGATTTGGTGCATCAGAGAGTGATGAATAAGACTTAAGAAGTGGGTCAAGGGGGATGGGAATGATCCAGTTAAAGGAACTGGAATTAGTCTGCCTGATGCACAGATCCTGCCTTTCAAGTGAACAGTAACTTGGTGAAGGATAAAAACCAGCTGGACTCTACTTGTAATGAGGCCAAAGCAAAAAGAAAGGAGCTTAAATTTTGTTGGATGAGGTATAAGTAAGTTGTAATTGCAAAATCCTGATGGTGATGGGCTGCGGCAGGCAGTAGGTGAGAGGAGGGAGACTAGGTAGCACCAGGAGATAGGAGACCTTACTAGGCTGGGGCTGTTTTCTGCAGGGCTGTTTTACATGCCCACTCCCACAACAGCATTGCCTTTCATAATAACTACAGTTAATTAGTAACATTTTGACCCATCAGACCTTCCAGTGCTTTACAAATATTTCTACTCTTCCTTTTCTCTTGCTCCCTGGAATTAGAGCTATTTTCATGAAGCACAATTCTGATATTTCTCTACTCAGAAATAGCCCAAAGCAGCCTGAACAACTGTTTTCAAAGTGTGATCTATGGACTTGCAGAGGTAAGATTGTCAAATGTAACAAAATATAGGAGCTCCATTAAGTTTGGATTTAAAATAATGAATAATTGTTTTTATTCTATGTTCCATAAAATATTGAAGCATTCTGTATTTGAGCTGATAAACTGTCAGAAGGACTGTAAGATTCTTTCAAGGGATCTTTGAGGTCCAAACTATTTTCATAGTGACACTAAGACTCCTTGGCCTGTTCTACTGTTTTGACATCTGCATTGATGATGGAGTCCGTACTGTTTTAAATTGCTGTTGTTTTTGCATGAATCAGTGACACGATAGTGTACTGTAGGACACTGCACTATTCCCCATCATGCACGCACACTAAGACAACAAACAGAAGAGAACCAAAACCAGTTTTACTTAGCATCTCCTAGGTGAATGAGTACAGATTACTAATTTTATTAAATCTCAGTTCTTTAGTGTTTTGGTGACACACTGGGACAAAGGCACGAAAGATTTCTGCTCTTGCAATGATTGTTTCACTTGTGTGATGGTTTGAGGCAGGAAGCTGATGGGGTAATTTTCACGAAACCCAATTTTCCTAACAAACTATGGTTATTCAGATGGCATATATTTTCTATAAAATGAAGCGAGCTAGTTACTTCAAAGAAAAAAAAACTTGACAATATTTGTGCCAATTATAAAACTTGAGCTTTCAAGTGAAAAAATTAGAATGTTGAAAAACTATCTACCACTGAGAGCTTGACAGCTTTCCAATATTAAAGACTTTCTGGTGATATTGGTGGTGATAAAAGTATGTTTTTTTATGTTGTATAACAAAATGTGTCAACAGTTAGAAAATCTGAGTGACTTGAGGAACCAATGTTTTACCAATGACCAATGCAAGACATTACCAAATCATTCAGGAGGCTAAGGTCTCAGGATTGTGGTTCAAAGCCAGCTGGACAGGAAAGTCTATGAGACTCTATGTGGAATTAACTACCAAGAAAACTGAGTGTTGAGCCCTGGACTGGTACAAAAAAATACCTCCCCAACTCCCCCATCATTCAAATAGCAATACAGACTGATAGATTTTAATATACCATTAAAAAAACGTTGCACTGATAGTTTAAAATTCCACATTTCAACTGATCTTTAAAAGCTGGGTTGGTGTCATAACAATGAGTAATAGCCACAGTTACCTGAAAATGCTATTAGAACAATCTTCCCTTTCCAGCTACCTATCTGTATGAGGCTAGATATTCATCACATACTTCAAGCCAAACATTCTAGCACTATGATTGAATGCAGAGGAAGACATGAGAATCTGTCTTCTTTTCAGCCAGACAGTAAGGAGGTTGCAAAAAAATGTAAAAAAAGGTTACCACCCCTCTTGCTATTTTTTCTGAAAAAGAGTTGCTTTTCAGAAAATATGATTTTAAAAGTAAATTATAAAAGCTTTGTTCAATGTTCTCAGTTTGAATATGGTAAGTACCAATAGACAGATTCTATAGAGTGAAAGCTCTTTGGTATCTACTACAATTGGTAAAGCAGTCTAAAGGGGTTCTGAAAGAAAAATAATTCACAACTGTCAGATTATATGTTAATACTCAGATGAGGAAACCACATATTAGAGACTTTCCCTTCTCCTGCCCATTCTGCTTTTGCAACCCTATTTATTACCACTATCACCTAAGTATCCCCAGGTTTCAGCATAGCTGCTCACATACTGATTTCTGCACATGCTCAGTACCTTGTATATACCAATCCTCTACTTAGGGAACACATGGCTTCAGCTCATTCATCTCCTTTTCTGGTGGCTATTGGGTCAGAGTTATCATCTCAGCCCCAGGGTCAGGGGAAACATTTGTGATTCATTCTGACCAAACTTCTCAGTATGTTTCCATGAATATATTCTGCATATAATCTCCAGGATCTATTTGTTTGTTTGTTTTTTTAATTAGAATTCCTGGTGTGAGAAGGACTGAATTTTCTGTTTTATATTTTTACCATCCATGGCTAAGTGTGCTGCCATAAACTTTATGAGATTTTGGTAAATATTAGCTGACAATTACTAGGGATATCTGTGAGCTTTTATGACTCCGCACAAGTTAATCAGAATAGTTAGTGCCTGCTGTGAGCATAACATGTAGCAGTTGGAGTAGGGAGTAAAGGGGGATGATTCTTGCTTAAGGACCTGAACTGTGGTTCGAGAGACAGTGTTTATAGCCAACAAGCAGCCGACCATGACACAAGAAACTACCTCACTGAAAGAACAAGAGGTGTTAGAGGCCTTTAGGGAAGGGGAGGTGAGAATGGAGACACATGTGCATGAAGGTGGAAGGCTTCTGGAGGAGGTAGGGACATCATAGAACCTTGTTATGTAGGAAGTGTTCAGTAGAGGTCAGAAGGCAGAGATTTCAGGTCAGTGAATAAACAGAAGCCAAGGCAGCATCAGAAATGAGCACAGCATGTTCACAGTCTAATGAGGAGATTGCTGACCACACTGAAGGTGAATGGTGGGAAAGGAAAATGTTGAAAGCTATTCAGAGGGGTTTTAGGTTGGATGAGGAAGGAAAGGACAATTTTTTACAGGGAAGTGACATGGTGTTTTCTTCATGGATAATTTGTGTGAGACTAGAGATGGGACATCTAGTTCCTGACTCAGGGCATGAAGTTGCTGAAGCCCTGGAATGGGAATCTGTAGAGTTTTTGTGAAATGCTATATATGCAGATAACCACATATAAAATGCCAGCTCTGTGCCTTTAAATCAGAGTATTTTGTATTATAAGGGTATGCCCACAATTGGAGTGTTGGCAACAAAACTTGTCTTTGCACATGTGGCCAATTTAGAAGTGAAACATCTTATTCTAACTTTTCTTCAAGTCTCATTGTTTCAGCTACTAAGTAACTGTGTGTGGTTTTGGATAAGTTACTTAACTCCTGAGTGTCTTGATTTTGTCTTCTTTAAAATGAGAGTATTCATAGTACCTATATCATAGGCTTATTATGGAAATAAATGAGTTAATACCTAATATAGCACCTATATTAGAATCTGGCACATAGAAATATGATTTATTTATATTATATATAACAATATTTGTGAATATTTAATTTACCCAAGTGATGGGTCAAAGCATCCAGAACTGTGTAGCATCAAGGCCCTCAAACAAACAAAAACTTGCTAGAGGTATTACAAAGATGGGATTGTTTATAAAGATGGAAAGTCAAAAATTTCAATTTCATAAACCTATTAACAATTAGAGTTTATAAACCAGATACTCAAGTCACCATTTATGTCACTTCTCATCTAAAACACCTCTCACTAACTCCTACTGAAAGATCTAGTCTTTGCTTCATCCATCCATCCATCCATCCTTTTTCTACCTTCTTTTTCCTGTAGCCTATATTGATATAGGCTCAAACACTCACATCTCTGCTTCTTTCCAAATATATCTCACTCTGCTCTCCAGTCTCTCTGTGCCTTCTTTGTAATTTCAAGAATACATTCTTCTTTGTTGATGCCCTATGAAAGTAGTGGGAATTTTGTTTTTGTTTTTGTTTGGCCTGGGGATTGAACTCAGGAGACTGGGTGCTGTTCCTGAGCTGTTTGCTTAAAGCTAGACCTCTACTGCTCGAGTCACAGCTCCATTTCTGGATTTTGGTGGTCTATTGAAAATAAAAGTCTAAGGGACTTTCCTGCCTATGCTTGCTTTGAACCACAATTCTTAGATCTCAGCTTCCTGAGTAGCTAGGATTTTAGGTATAAGCCACTGGCACCCAGCATGTTTTGTTTTTACTAATACTTTTAAGAGTAGTTCTAGGTTTACAGAAAAAATTACACAGTAAGTAGAGTTTCCATATGTCCCTTCTCCAACAGCTTTTGTTTTGGTCGGTCATGGGGCTTGAACTCTGGGCTCAGGCACTGTCCCTGCATTCTTCAGCACAAGGTGAGCGCTCTACCACTTGAGCCACAGCGCCACTTCCGGTTTTCTAGTGGTTTATTGGAAATAAGAATTTTATGGACTTTCCTGCCTGGGCTGGCTTTGAACCATGATCCTCAGATCTCAGCCTCCTGAGTAGCTAGGATTACAGGCATGAGCCACCGGAGCCTGGCTTCTCCAACAGCTTTATCTGTTATAAAACTTTGCATTACCATGGCAGATTTGCTAGTATTAATGAACTAGTATTGGTTATTAACTGAAGTCCATAGTTTACATTTATGTTTTCTTTGTGTTGAATGGGTCTTGATAAATGCATACTGTCATTACATTTGTCATTACAGTATCAAACAGTACAACACCAGTGCTCTAAAATTGCCCTGTATTCCACTTGCATCCTCTGCCTCTCCATTAGCTTTGTGTGTGTGCACACTCCCATACACACAAGTGTGTGTCAGTTGTAGGGTTTGAATTCAGGGCCTGGGCAGTGTCATTGAGGTTTTGTGCTCAAGGCTAGTGCTCTCACACTTTGAGTCCCACTTCCAGTTTTCTAGTGGTTAATTGGAGATAAGAGACTCATAGACTTTCCTGCCCAGACTGGCTTTGAACTGTAATCCTCAGATCTCAGCCTCTTGAGTAGCTAGGATTAAAGGTATGAGCCACCAGTACCCAGCTTTGCATTAGCTTTTAAGAATCAGTTACAATGCCTTCTTTTTTGTAAAAACCTCCCAGGTTCCCTCAACACTTGCATAATCTCTGATGCTTGCATAATACTTTCTCCGTACTTGTTATAGCTCCTATGTTCTGCATGGTAGAGAGCTGTATACACTAGGTTGTCTGTCTTCAAGAGAGGGCTTGCCACAGATTTGTCCTGATAACACCTAGCTCAGACAGTTGTCTTGAATAGGTGCCTTGTGAGTGCTGGCTGAGTGCAAGTGAATTGTGAACCAATATTAAGACAAGGTTTTTGTAGAAAAGGTCTCAAGGCAAGGCTGTATGTATACTTGGTATGTGAAAGTGACGGATGCTTGTGAATTTAGTGTGCACTTCATGGAAGGCTAGTTCTTTTGACAGGAACCGTCTTGTACCGCTTTAGCTTTTTGCTAAGAAGTAGCCAGCCATAGGTGAGTTGGCGCAGACCAACTTTACATTACTAGTAGGCCAGCTGGCGATTTTTCCAACCTCTCTAGAAAAAAACAAATAACAAAAACCAACAAAACAAAAAAAGTGAAAAAAGACCAAGAGCTTGTTTGTTTTCATCCTTCCAGGTCAGACACCCTTCTGTGTGTGTGTGTGTGTGTGTGTGTGTGTGACCCCTGGAGAGCCTACTGTCTGGGCCCTGCTCACTCTTCCCAGGTGCTCTCCAACAACTGAGAATCCCCAGGGATCCCATAAACACTGATTTTCTTAATACACACTGAGCTTTTTACTTTAAAGACACTGTTCTCAAACGTTCTAAAAAAACGCTGTAGGAACAAACAGATCAGAACAAAGGCAAATAAATCGAATCCTGTGAAGTAACAAAGTAGGCGCCCTTCTCTAACAGCCAGCACAAAGCTAAATGAAAAATATCAGTCATCCACTAGATACTGTATTTTCCCCTCCAGACCGTTTGCAAACTTCCCCCCACCCCACGTAGGAGAAGCTAAGGCATGAAATAAACCACTCAGCTCCAGGACCCGAGTCAACAGCAAGGTCCCTTGCTCTAAGTGACACTAGCGGTTTGCAAGACTTAAGTCTTTTACTCCCTGGTACCTGCCTCCAAACGTAAGGAAAGGTGGTGATGGGAGAGCGGGAGGTGCCAGCCCAGCCGCCCCCTCGCTGCCCCAGGATCTCCCGTCGGTGCCAGACTCCGAGTTGGGCGGGGAGGGGGGCGCTCCGGAAGCTGGGTTGGAGCCCAGGGTAGTTACCTGGGACAGTGAGTGTTCTGCGGAGAGCAGGGCTTCTCGGTTTCCCTCAGCCACAGCTGGAGGGGTAGGGGGAGCATTAAGAAGATGCCGCCTGGCTCCGGAGCAGGAATGGGTCCAGGTGGAGCCCGCCCGGGGTGCACCTGAGTACCGCCGCGAGGGTCGCACGCTAGCACCTGTGCTTCCAGGGGGACGGAGCGTCCTACAGCTGAGCCCCGAGGAAGGCCCGGCCCCCGGCAGCCCGAGAGCCCCAGCCCCGAAGCCCGGGGAGGAGGAGCGGTTAATCCGCACCCCGCCGCCGCCCCAGCCTGCGCGGAGGCCTCCGGCCTCTCGGGGGGCGGGGGGGGACAC
>NW_012267348.1:3902360-3946333 GCF_000151885.1 Dipodomys ordii | reverse complement strand
GGCGGCCGGGCCGGCATCGCCGCCGCGTCCCTCCGCTAGAGGAGGGGACCAAGCCAATTCTCTTTTTGCAGGAAAAGAAAAAAAAAAGATTAACATAAATTGCATGTATATATTATTAGCATAATATATACATCTGATTTTATTTTTTTAAAAAGTTTATTTTGCTCCATTTTTGAAAAAGAGGGAGCGTGGGTGGCAGGCGGTTTTTATAAATTACCCTTATTTTCTGTTATTTGTCCCTGTCCTTCCCCACCCCCTGCTGAAGCGAAAATAAGGGCAGGGACCGCGGCTCCCACCGCGCTACAAACCCCTTACCCATCCCACCCCGGCCCCAACGCCCGGTACAGTGCCCTGCACACAGTAGGCGCTCAATAAATGTTCGTGGATGATGATGATGATGATGATGAAAAAAATGCAGCATCAACGGCAGCATCAAGCGGACCACGCGAACGGTGAGCAAGCCAGAGCTTGGGCAACCCAACCCGCTGCAAAATCGAATCCTTGCTGTGGTCCTCTCCTTCCGATCCCCGGCCTCTCACCCCTTCCCCCCACCCCCGATGCGCTGGGTGGGCTCGGGGGGGGGGTTGGAGGGGAGGCTCTTGGCGTGGTGTCGTCTCCACGGAAAGGGGAGATGCGCGACAGCCACTCCGTTCTCCCCTTCAGGCCCTGAATGTCAGAGTTAATTCTGCATTTGTGGGGTGGGGGCGGGCATTCAGTATGTGGAGTACCGTGGGGCGGCGTGTCGAGGTGATTCGGGTTCAGTGTCCTCGGGCTCAACTTTCCTCCCTCGCCCCCGAGTGATGGAAGGGGGAGGGGTGTTGGTCTTGGGCCGAGCCCCTAGCCAGCCTCTCGGTGCCTGCCCCTCCTCCCCCGCCCCCTGGTTGACTAAGAAGGTCCTTGGCGGCATCCGGAAACATTGGGGACCACAGCATTTCCCCGTTTGCGCCTGTGGGCGAAGCGCACACCCCTCTCCATACCCCTTCCCTCGCGGGGGAGGCCGGGTCTCGCAATCTTGGGGCAAGAGGATGGAGTAAAAGCGTGTATTCCCGCTCCCCGAGCCTCCAGAGCACACGTCGGTAACCTAGCAATGCCCGGAGAGTCGCTGCCGCTGTGGGGCTCCCCTCCTCAGCCCTGGCCCCGGGCACCACGTGCACTTTCCATGCTGGAGGGGGCTGGGTCAAGGGAGGCTGGTGTAGCTTCTGGCCAAGCCCCCTCTTTGGAAATCGTCCTCATCCCCCCCAACCCCAGGAGGCTTGAAGCCTTTCCGGGTGAGCGCTCCCCAAGGGAGAGGATCAGGACTCATCCCTGGCTCTGATTGTCTGCTGCCCCGCTTGGTTTTGCTCAGTTCCCAGGCTTGCCTGGGATTGCTTTGACTCTTATCAATAAATTGGCGTTGTAAAAAACAAAAATATAAAACCCTTTCTCTACCTCTCTGCTACCTCTGTCACTTTGAGTTGTGCTTCAGCTGGAGACCATGATCCAATGTGAGCAGGTGCCTGGGCACCTTGCCTGGGGATGGCCTGACTCAAATGAGGGGGGCCCTCACACCCAACAGACCCCTTTGGATTTCTGCCTTGTGTGTTCCTGGATGCCAGCCTGTACTGAGATGATACTTGCTTAGGCCTTGAGGGCCCCTGGTGTAATGTAGCCTGTCGATTCTAGGTATAGAGGTGCAGGCTGACTGGATGCTGACTTTCCTGATACGGCTGCAATTTAAAATGCAAAAAAGCCCTAAAGATGTTTTCTGTTTTCTGAAGCTTGTGGAGGAAATGAGTCCCAAGCATCATGAATTTTCATATGCAGGAAGTGTCAGTGCATAATCTAGATATTTGTTATGGGGCTTTTGGTATTGCCTGGTACCAGAGGAGGATTTTTTTTCTATGCTTTAAAAAAAATGCATTTGTGGCTGTGGAAAGATGTTGGAGTAACACCCTGAAAATGATTAAGACTATTGAGTTATTGGCACTGCCTTTTTGTGTGTGATGATGGTGATTATTTTAGAAAAAAGCTGTTATAAATATCTATTAAGTCATAAGAGGTATGTGGGATTTTAAAGTCAGAAAGACATAAAATAAAGGTGGGAATGACCTCAGTTTGTCACAGTACTAACAGACTCCTTTTGAAGACATGGAGATGGAAGAGAACTAAGTAGGCTGGGTATGGTGCAGCAGTGATCCTGCAAGACTGCCACCTGGAGCAGAACTCTGTGGACTTTTCTTGCTACTTGACTATCTGACCAAAGCCTGCTGCTTAAAAGTAGGATATGAGGTTCACAATGGAAACACAGGAATGCTTTCCCTTGGTGGGAGACAACTTTTGCTTCTTTTTCCTTTTATATTCATTGGATTCCTGTTTTTTTTTGTTGTTGTTGTAAAATCATTCTTTTTTTCCTTCTCCCCAGAGGTAAACTATGCAAGAGGCACCAGACTCCCTCTTTCTGGTGAAGGACCAACTTCTCAACCGAATAGCTCCAAGCAAACTGTCCTGTCTTGGCAAGCTGCAATCGATGCTGCTAGACAGGCCAAGGCTGCCCAGACTATGAGTACCTCCGCACCCCCACCTGTAGGATCTCTCTCCCAAAGAAAACGTCAGCAATACGCCAAGAGCAAAAAACAGGGTAACTCGTCTAACAGCCGACCTGCCCGCGCCCTTTTCTGTTTATCACTGAATAACCCCATCCGAAGAGCCTGCATTAGTATAGTGGAATGGAAGTATCCTTTTTATCTGGGAAGTCTTTCTCATTTTCTATTTCAACATCTGTATTTTTTTTAAAAGGATTTGCTTTCTGAAATGACACAAAGCTGTAGCAGTCTGAAATGTGAGCTGTAGAAGATGTATAGGAGTTTCATGGTGTATGAAGGTCGTTAGATATTAGATGGCTAGTTTTGAATCTATTATTTTTTAGAGAGTGGTGTGTATTGAACCTATTGACAATGAAATATGCTGATATGAAAAGTGAAAAAGAGACTATTCTAAGATTGTACTTCATGGTAGTGATCTTTAGTGGAATCTTCTCATTCTAATGTTTTACAACTACAACTAAGGCTAAGGTTGCGTCTAGCTTTTATATTTGGTGATGCCAGTTGGTCATGTGAACATTTGCTGCATAGGGAGCAGTTTTTTTTTTTTTTTGGCTGACCAATAGTATGGCTTCTTGGAATTTCCTTTTGATAAGTTCCAGAAAACCTCTTTGAAACATGAGCATAAGGAAGCCTATTCAGGGAAGGCTTGTGTGTGCCTCTTCTTCCTGAGCCCTAGTGAGTTACAGAGCGGCCCTCTCAGTGGAGGAATTTGCAGTTGCTGCCTTTATAAAAAATTCTGCCTATGTCCTTGGACTGAAGTTACATTTCTGGGTGTCTCTTTTGTATTTTTAAAACTGAACTAAATGCTCCAGGATGGTTGTCATGTCCTAAGACTTGGGAAAGTATCGTGCTCCTCGGCTTGCTTATCCCTTTCCCCAAATCTGGAGGCCAAACTCCAGTTCCTGTCATCCTTTGGAACAGATTGATGGAGGCTGGCTTTTTGAGCAAATACCTTTCTAATTAATCTGATTATTTCCTTGGCCTGGGTAAAATAAAGCATTTTCTTCCCCTAGAAGGGTGTTTGGGGACTGACAGGGTCCTCAGAGCTGTCGTTACCCAGAGGCAAGAGTGTGAATATAGAGCTTTCTCTCTGTATGTATCCCAGAGGACATAGCCAGCTAGTAAGTAGAACTCTAATAATGTAAGTACCCAATGAACTATTTGCACACCCTCTGTCTTAGCTGGTTATTTTCTCTGCTCATGGTCAGGAGTTAAAATCAGGCAACTGTCTAGAACAGTTTTCAGAGAGAGCAGCTGAATGCTAGGGTATGTTTCCTTATGCCTTTTCTTTTTTAGAACAGATGCTATGGTATCTCTTGCATAGTTGGGAGTTTATGTGTACATTTTTCTCGTTAAGTTCTTCTTTCGCCTGAGGACAGCACTTGTGTCAGGAAAGAGATGGCTAAATTAGGGTGTAGCTTAGTGGTCTCACTGGAGTCATGGTCAGCGACTGCATTTGCCAGAAAGATGTCTTCCTTCTGTGGTTGGCTTGATGTGATTCTGAGTAAGCAGAAACTTCTCAGTGGGGTTATTAATTTTTATAGGTAGAGTGTGATAAGAGGCCTGATGTTTTTCTTTGTGCACAGTAATTTGTACATAGCATTTATCTGTAAAGAGTAAATTTCTGGATCATGCTGCTAGCTTCCTTTCCTCAGTTACAAGACACAAGTGCATAGGAATTGGGGTATGTGACTGTCCAGGCAGAAGCCTGCTTATAAGTGGAACAGTTTTGAGAATACATAGATATTAAATGATGCATGATCTATTTATTTTTTTTCCAATGGCAGTGACATTCTATTTCAGGGAGCAAGTTACAGAAATCCTTTCCAAACAGCTATGTCAGGCCCAGTGAACACTGGGAGAGGAGAGTCTGTTTTGTTTTTATAGACAGGCATAGCAGTGTCTTAGACCCTGGGTAGTGAGAGATGTCCTCTTACCCAAAAGAACTGTTAAAGTTAGACCTGCTAGTTTCTTGTGGCAATGGGAAGGTGGCCTCTAGTGTCTGGAGACTGAAAGTAGAACAAAATAATAATAAAAATACACTTTATATTTACCCTTCCAGAGCGGTATAGTATTTTCTCATATTTGCAGGCTTATCATGTACATCATCAGGGAAATTGCAAAGGAAGAATGATGATATGGGGGACAGGAGAGACTAAGTGTGTTTTTATGGAGAATTACTTTGGGGGAAATTAACTTAAATTTCAGTGAGGATCTGCTGAGAGGAGAAATGACAAGAAAATTTTGTTGTCTTCTTCAGGTAGACTATCTTATTGGATGCCTGGATCCTTAGATAAAAGATTTTGTAACACTGGGTTTGAAATAAGAGAATAAACCCATCAAAGTCAGGAAAGAAATAATGTTATTTCTATCTTTATTCCGATAAGTTATCAAAGCAGTTCAAAGGGCCAGAGGCTTTAGGAAACCCAACGTATCTCCAGTGAGATTTGGGCTCCTTGTTTCTTGTATCAGTTTCGGAGTTCCCAGAAGGGTATCAAGACTGTTCATATCCTTGAATCTTAGTACCCTGAGAGATTGAGTTAAACCATGGCCTTGCCTCTGTGGGTGAGTGTATAGGAGCATTATTGTAAAGTCAAGCCTAGGAACTGCTGATTAGGTTGGCATTCATAAAATCCTGTGTTTGGAAAGGCTGAAAACCAAAAGAAGAAAAGTAGTCATCTTGGCAGATGTCAACTTTTATCTTGCCAGTTTTGACAATGTCTTTTACTAACACCAGCATGTTTAAGCAAGTATCTGTTGAAGGCTGATCTCAAAGTGATTCCTCCAACTGCCCTCGAGATTTGAAACTGTTAATGCCCACTTTGAAAGTATTCTGGTGCTGATTTCTTATGGCTTTTAAATTTAATTTGTTTATAAATTGAATACAGCAACAGCACATTATAAACTAAGCTCCAGTCTAGCTCTAATTTGAAACAGTGATAGCTATTGATTACTCCAGTAGAGAAAGCAAAAGAGGGGGCTGAAGCCTGGCTTGCTTATCAGTGTCTGAGGTATTGGATCATGCCACTAGAGAGTGAAAAAATGGAGAAAGTCCTAGTCGCTTTGTCTGCTCAAATCCAGATGGCAGATTTACACTGACCCTGCCAGGAATAGCCCTTGAGAAAACGGCTATAACACATGGAATCAAGGATCTGCAGAAGAGATTTACCTCAAGATTGCTACTTCTCTGTAACAGCTGGGAATTTAGCAAGGCCCTAGTTAGTTTGTTAATTTAAGAAGAAGAAACCTGGTTCACCCACTGCCCTAACTGGCTGTTCAGCACTTTTAGGTTTTAACATACAATGTGCAGCAGAAGAATGAGTGCAATGTGATCATCTGATCCTTGCAACAGAAGAAAAGGACATGGAGAGGTCATTTGATAGAACAACATATTGTGAGATGACCAGCTATGATTACTTCTGCTGGAAATCTAGTAGATGGGATAGTCAGTTAAAACACAATTTGTGAATGTCATTGTCATTTGAAAAGTAATTCAGAGGTGGTATGATTGAGAATGTAATAAGAGGAATGGTTTATGTTTTCATAATATATGTACCTTAACGGAAATTTTTTCAGACCATTTGACATATTTATATTATTGGCTATTTTTGCCAATTGTGTGGCCTTAGCTATATACATCCCATTCCCTGAAGATGATTCTAATTCAACAAATCATAACTTGGTAAGTGTCTTAGAGTTTCTTGGCTGTCCTGATGTGTGGTTATTACTTGATTCTGTACTTAACCTGGCAGTTGGCTTTGAGGGTGGTTGAAGTTTATGTCATGCAGCTTTACAGCTGTATTATTTATTTATTTTGACCCATGCTTACATTTACACTGAATACAAGTGTTTAAAATCATGGATCTTATACAAATAGATGTGGAACTTTTTAATGGAAGGAATTTATAGCAGGTTTTAAGATAACTTTTCTCTCTATATAAGCTTTTGCTGTTTACCACTCATTTCCTGATAATGTTAGCTTGCTTTTTAAAGAAAAATTTAGTGCTATTTGGGAGTGATAAGTACTTTGGTCAATTTTTTCTGGTAAGTAAAGAATTACAGATTTTTATACATGACCTATGAATTTTTAATTGAATATAGCATAACAAAACTAATAACTACAAAATTTGGAGAATAAAAAGTATAGTATTAGAGTTTCTACACCAGGTCCTGTGAAGTGCCCCAAGATAAATTGAGTCTAAAGTTAAGTTTACCAGGATACTTCTGTATATTTACTGTCCTCCTAAAGATTTATAGTGAGAATTAGCCAAGTAAAAGCTCTGGGAAGTTTTGCAGTTAAAAAACAGGCTTCATTTTTGTCTAGCTCAGTTCTTAAAAGCAATTGGTTATGGGTTCTTTAAGCTGTTTTTTCTCCCCTGAAGACTTTAATATCATGAAGCCAGTGTTCCATAGAACTTCTTTTGGGAAAAGTTGATGTAGGTTTTGTTGCTTTTTTTTTTTAAGGTCCTAAAGAGCACTGGACTGAGACTTGGAACTTGTCCCACTCATTTGTTAGCTAGTTGTATTTGGGGGTCTTTCTCATACCCACATACCCTTTCTGCCTTGTCATTCATCTTCATGACAGTTGAGGGAGTAGGATAAGATCACCAGGGTTTAAAAAATATTTATTTTTTTTCTTCTGACAGTTGCAGTCTTAGTTTGATGATTCAGAAGCCATTTCAGGATTTTTCTAGTGCTAAGACATCTTACTAGCAAGGGTCAATATTATTGGAGGCATGCAGAATGGTAGATAAAATGCTGGCTAGCTGGAAACTCTTCTGCTTTCTTTTCTAGTTACTTTCATTTGGTTTTGGTTTCTCATGTTAAAGCTGTATTTGAGCAGGGCTAGATGTTCTTCCCTGAGCAAGTGTTACAAAGGTGAACACATGAGACTCTCCCTAAATATAGAGGGTTTTTCTGGTTTCTAAAGAGAGTGAAATTATGCTGTTGTGAATTTACCTTTCATTGTTTATGTCCAGAATTTCTCATTACATTTTAAAATATCGTGTATATTTCAGGAATAACATGATGTCTACTTGTATTTATATTTTGTTAGCATGATTTCTAGAGAATTTGCAGGAATTTTTAGCTTTTGCTGCTGAAAATATGACTGTAAATGTGAGCTAAACACCTACAAACTGTTAATATATATTTATATGAGGCTTACAATTGTGGACACTTACAATGGTTTTCAATTTGGTTGTAGACATGTGATGCTAGATGATGGTTGAAAGGCAGAAGTAGTGAAAATTCTCCCATCAATGGAAATGGATCATTCTAGTCTAGGCCACAGATGGTGTTAGCCTTGTTACCAAATTTAACCATGAGGGTGGTGACCCAGTTTGTTGCTTTTTTGTAGATCAAGAGAATATGATTAAACAAACTTAGAAAATATATACCTTCCAGAAAGGCAGATTAATTGAGATCAATGGAATAATTAATGTAGCTGCATCTGTAAGCCAATTAATATTCGGGTTATTTCCCCCAGCATAATTCAGGGTACTGATATAAGTACTTTTGGACCATTTGGATCCTTCAGCTAAGAATGAGGAAGTAAATACAGGACACAGTGGATAAATCTCTCTTCTTTCCCCTTGTAGCTTCTTCAAGTGGATCCTTTTTTGATAATTCTTAAACACTAGATTTATTCTGAAGTGAGATAAACAGTGTGTTAGTTTGGCAGGCTGTTCTAAAAGCTAGTGTGTGTGTTTTTTGACCTCTTTACTGAGTATGCTAGAACTCATGGCATTAAAGTTCCTATCTTGCTTTAACTTGGATGGTCATGTGCTAGATGAATTTATGTACTGCCAGTTTCTCAGTATTTCCTTTTCTAGTATGGGAAGGGAGGATCTTTGTGGATTTGCCCGTGACTCTGAGCAAGGTCCCATGCCATGTCTGTCCTCCCATCAGGGATTCCAGTTTTTTTTTTTTTTTTTACATTTGACCCAGTTTGTATTAAAGTGATTGCTCTATTTTGGGGGTTGGTTTAGAGGCAGCTGAACAAAGCTTATTTTTCGTCTGTAGTAAATACCTTTCATTTAATGTGACTGACAAAACAAAGGGCAGGCTGACACGAGTTACACAGTTGTGTGTATCGGGGAGTTGGTGGTTTTCTTTTCCTGATAGCTTGCTGGGAAATGTGTCTGACAAGCTCTTAGGGTGAAATTCAGCCCCAGCTCTTTGGCTAGTGTTCCTGGCTGTTTCAGGTCATTTGAAGTGAAATTAATACTTTTGTTGGATATGGAACGTGGCTTTCCCTAGGGGTTCAATGTGTGTTTGGTCTGGGTAGTGTGTAACTAAGCCATCTTTGGTAATTTGGTGACTACCTTAAGGGCAGCAAGTTTTCCCAGAGTTAGATTGTTTTAAAAATATAAAATCTAAGTTTTTGTGCAGCATTCACTTGCGGACTTGTGGGGACTACTGGAGGCTGAAGCCATGGTAACAACTTGCTCAGTTCCCACAGCAGTGGCCCTCTTCACTCCATCAGTCACTGTATTTCCTCAGTTCCTCTTGCAGAAGGAGGGTATCATTTATTTTTTCTGTTGACATCAAGGAGGGAGCTCTTCTGTGTCAGGTGCCAGATGATTATAATTTATGCTTCCCTGTGATGAAAAACACTTCATGTACTAATCCTCATTTTCTCCTAAGCAAACTGTACAGTGGGACAATTTTTAGTCTGGGCAGCCTGCTCCTGGTATTCTCCCTCCCCAGCCTCCCTCCCTTTTTTTGTGGCACTGAACTGCCTCAAATTAGAAACATCCAAAATGAGGATCTCCCATCTGCCAAGTCAGAGCTTCCTTGCTATCTGCTGATAACTGTATCCACCTCTAAGCCTGCAGGGACTGTCCAGAGGACAGGGCCTCTTTGTGGAGGTCTGGCTCATATTAGGTGCTCAGTAAATGGTTATTAAACTAAACAAAAAGTTTTCTTTTTAACCAACTCTTTGACTTCTTTCCTGATTCCCTGCCCCTTTTGTAAAAATCTCGTTGTTGAGGCCCGTATATTTGTATTTTTAGCTTGTTGACATTGGCCTCAATAACAATCCTCTCCATCTTCCATTTTCTCTCCATTTACACTAGTGTCAGATGATGCTGGTGTGATTTTGAAGGCTTCTGCAGCTACTCACTGCCCACCAAGGTGAGGTTAGACCCCACGGTGAGGTTGCAGCTTGGTCTGGTCTGACATTTTTTGCTTTATCTTTCATGTCTCTCCTTCATAGTTTTCCTTTTCTATTTGTCACCCAAAGTTCTTAAACACCCCTTCTTTTATTTGTCTGCCTCCTGGCTTTTCTTATACTATTTTGTTCATGTGAATGTCTTTTTTATCCTAACTACCAGAAGTCATGGTCCTTACAGATGCTTGAGAATGATTCGATTTTTTTCTGTGATGGAATGAACGAATTTCATTTTTGGTCATATTGGGGTTTGAACTCAGGGCTTTACATTTGCTAGGAGGCCTTGTACCATGCCTCCAGCCATTTTTGTTCCCATTATTTTTCAAGTATGATATTATCCTCCCCCCCCCCCCCGCAAACCCCTGCCTGTGGTGATCCTCCTACTTACATTTCCTGAGTAGCTGGGATGACAAGTAAACACCACCATGCCTAGCACTTTTATTGATTGAGATGAAATCTTACAAGCTTTTCTCCAGTGCTGCCCCTGAGCAGTGATTGTCTTGATCCCAGCCTCCTAAAGTAGCAAGTTTTATAGGCATGAGCTCTCATACCAGCTCCAAATAAACAATTGTACTGGAACATCTTTTGCAGCACCTTGTGTATAAAATGCTCTCTACTTGTATACATATAATACATATATAAGTAGTTGCATTTCTTTATTAATCATCTATAGAATAAATCAGAGAGAACCGTTTCTGAATCCCTGCCCTCTCTGGCATAATCGTACATGTTCGGCAAGTAAGTATTGATAACTGCCAAATGAACAAGCCTCTTGGAAGAAGCATATCCTCCTTTTTTTCCTCAAGTCACCATTTAGGATCTTCTTGGGTGGTAGGTCCCTTGTTGGCCCTTGTGCAAGTCCATGTCTGGAAGCCAGTGGAAGTTTTTCATGTTGTTTTTGAAAAGCTTAGTGTCAATGACTCTTGTCCACCTCTGCCTGAAGGAACCCTTAAAGCTGGGCTTAGCCAAGAGATCTTGTACCTTTTGGGCTCTGGTTCCAGGATTCACCGTAGAGAGACAGTGGGCATCTCTGGGAAGCTGTACTGAGCTATGCATTCTTGCAATGACAGGGAATGCTGTGAAAGTCTGGTGTGATTGCTTTCTCTCTACCATGGCGAAGAGGCTTGGGTACTATTATTAGCTGGGCTTAAATAGCAAGCTTATTGGATCTTCATGGTTTTATAGTTTAGACTCTTGTCAATTTTCAGAGTGCAGTGAATTGTAATAGGGGACCTGAAACACAAATTTGTAACCTGGATCATTGGGCTTTGCTGAAAAGGGAGGTACACGTTCAGCCCTTCATCTTGTGAGAAAAGCCATCTTTTCAATTGAAGTGGGTTGCTTAAACGTTTCTGCTTTGGCCTAGTGGCTTGGTTTTTGTTGAATTATCCTGCTAAGACAGTATCAGCAAGTAAGGAGCAGAGGGTGTGAGTAATTAAGATATCCTACTCTCTTCATACTAGTCAATCATGAGCAGATTGTGAGCATGAGCTCAGCCAATTCCAGCAGAGGGGCAGGGCCTGCTGTGTTAGGGATAAAAAGGGAGTGACCCACCTGTTCTGTGTGCTTGCTTGCCAGATTTTTGGCTGATGGCACACCCTACTGCAGAAGGTAACTTCGTTTTGCCAAATTCCTTTCAAGTTGGAATCCTTCTTCCTACTGATGTCCTGAGTCAATTTCTAACAATCTTTAGTGTATCTTTGCATTATTGTTTCTATTTCAGTTGCATTTTTTTCTTGTTTCTGTTTGGCAGTACTATACTGTAGTTTGAACTCAGGATCTTAACACCTGCTCAGCAGGTGCTTTACCACTTGAGATATGTCTCCAGCCCTTTTTGCTCTTTTTGTTTTGGTTAGTCATGGGACTTGAACTCTGGGCCTGGGCCTTGTCCCTCAGCTCTTCAGCTCAAGGCTAGTGCTCTACCACTTGAGCCACAGCACCACTGCCTTTTGCTCTGTTATATTTGAGATACGGTCCCATTTCTTACCTGGGCCAACCTGGACTGGACTGAGAATCTCCTATTAACATTTCCTCCTATAGCTGGGATGACAATATACCTGCCATAGCCAGCTCTTTCTGTTGAGATTGGCAGCGGGGGGGGGGGGTTCTTTTTTTTCACAGACTGGCTTTGAACTGTATCCTCCCCATCTAAGCCTAGATAGAGTAGCTAGAATTATAAATGTAAACTACTTCACTCAGCACATTTGGACTTTATTTTTGTATGTCTAGTTTGTAGCTGTTCTTTAAGGACAGCTCACATTCTGCCTCCTTTGTCCAGCCTTCTCAGACCTTTGACTATCCCCTGCATCCTACTCCTATCTGCTCAAGTACATATTTGATTTCTCACTAGACTCCCATAAACATGGAAAAGTCTCTTCTTTATATTACCATTCTCTTTCTACCTTATTTCTATAACTCTTGTGGGAAGTGGCTTGAATGGTGGTGGTTGTGCATATGGGCAACTGAGGTCTGAAAACCAGCTGATTAGTTGAGTGACGTTGGATAAAACTAGAATATGAGTTTCTAGAGGCTGAGACTAGAGTCTAATTCAAGTCCCCAGCATCATGAACTTAATACTGTACCTGTCTCACAGTAGACACATCAGGAAATGCAGGTTGAATAAGTGGATAGGTAAAATGAATGATCACACAGAGTGCCATGGTACATCCTTATAGATCATTAGTTAATTTTCAACAATTGGCTAATGATTAATGTTTATCCAGAGAGGCTGACTTACTGTCCTTATCCAGAGAGGCTGACTTATTGTCCAGTATTAATGAGAGAGTAGGAAACACCTGTCAGAGTTCACCCCTAATTTCTTAGCAAATTTAACTCTTTGTATTGGTGTATGAGGGAAGAAAGAGCAGTACTTCATAGTACTTTTTGAATCCCTATCATAAGCCAGCTTCTATTCAATAGTGAATATTGGGAGTGATTCTGGATGAAAGTTCAGTTCTTTTCCCTTTCCTTTGTCCCTTTTCCCCTTTCCTTTCCTTTCCATTTCTATTCTTTTCCTTTCCTTTTTGTGAGACATGGGGCTTGAACTCAGGGCCTGGGTGTTATCTCTGAACTTTTTTTGCTCAAGGCTTGTGCTCTACCACTTTGAGCCACAGCTTCACTTCTGTGTTTTCTGCTGGTTAATTCTCATGGACTTTCCTGCCCAGGCTGGTTTTGAACTATAACCCTCAGATCTCAGCCTCCTGAGTGGCTAGATTTTCAGCCTGACCCACCAGCGCCTGGCTGGAAGCATTATTCATGTAAAGAGTTTTGGAAGAAGAGCTACAAAGTAACCAAAACTTTACCCAAAGTTAGGATCTAGTGACAGTATGAGCCAGTTCATCTCTTTTGTTGTTTGCCTCATTTGGACAAAGAACAGATTATCAAATAGATAAGATAGTTCTTCAGAAATATAATTCAATGCTATTAACGTTCCTTACAAAGAATTCTAGCAGTGTTTTTGTTTATCTCTCTCCCCCCCCCCATCTTCTTCTCCCTCTCTTTAAAGAACATTGCCAAGAGGATTGTGTTTCCTCACTGTGGGCAAAAAAGTTCATGAGATTCAGAAAAAGCTGATCATTGTAGTCTGATAAAGCTTGGCATGGTGGTACTTGCCTGTCATTCCAGCTGCAGTGGAAAGTATAATAGGAGGGTTGAGATCCAGCCTAGACCAGGCAAAAAGCAAGACTGTTTCAAAAATAACTAGAGCAAAAATGGGCTGGCACAGGTGGTAAAAGCACCTGCCCCGTGAATGTAGAGCCTGGAGTATAAGCCTCAGTACCACCAAAAAACCCCATCAAACCCAACACAACCCTTAAAATCAAATTCTGTTGTTAAGTAGGCACACCATAAGGAGGGAATTCCCAGCTATACCGTTTCCACTTGTTTTTTTGTCAGTCGTGGGGCTTGAACTCTGGGCCTGGGTACTGTCCTTGAGCTCTTCAGTTCAAGGCTAGTACTCTACCACTTGGGCCACAGCGCCACTTCCCCAGCTATACTTTTGACAAATAGAACTTCCTTAGTCTGAGCCCCTTGGATTATAAATTGTGGAAAAGCTCTCAAACTGGCTTATCTGAAAGAAAAAAAAATATGTAGGCATATATGTGCTAGCAGGATATCTCCTCACCCCACCCTGGTGCTAGGGATTGAGCCCAAAACCTTGAGCATGGTAGACAAGCCCTTTTTACAACCCCAGTCCACTGTTAAAATGAAAAGCCTAGGGGGAGAAACTGTATTAGAAGCAGGGAGCTTAAAGATACCAAGATTCCACTCCTACCCCCATGTCAGGTTTCTGAGGTTCTCATACCTGTTATTGGTTAGTCTCACATTGTAGTACTTCAGTCCTGCTTGACTCATTTGAGGAAAGGCCTGTGGGAGGAGACAGTGCTTTCTCATCTGTTGCTTAAATCTAATATTTGAAAAATGATTGTAGCAGACTGGGCAGTAGTATTTGTGTAATTTTTAATTGGCTTTAGAAAGTGAGGCTCCTAATTGTTACAGAGGCGACAGCTTGCCCAGCAGTCGAGACATTTAGTTCTTGTTAAATCAGTGCAGTAGAAGGAAAAGTCCCCAAATAGGCCCCTACACGGCTAGTCACCAAAGAAAGTTCTGAAAGAAATTGCGAGGTTCTAGAGTTCTTTTCCATTCTGTTTGGGCCAAGGGGCCTGTGTGCAGTTACTGTTGAGAGGATGGATATACTGGGGGAGAGATATTGGTGTGGTGTTCCTAGCCCTGCAGGGCACAGCGGGCTTAGCAGGCCACCCAGGAGTAGGTGATGGCTTCCCTTCTGCCTCTTAGGTGTGCTGTTCCCTGGGACTCTGCCATCAGCAGTCCCAAGCTGTTTTCATCCCCCATCTCCTGTCTGTCCAGATGATGGAAATAAGGAGGGGGTGTTGTTCCCTCTTAACCCAGGTGAGACTGGTATTCACCTAGCGGGGATATTGTTAAGGGAAGTTAGGGTGTTTGGTTGGGCAAGGAAAGCTGGAAGTGGTTGATGCGGGGAGGAAGAGGAAAAGAACAGCTGAAAGTGGGGATGAAGAAGGAAGTCACCTCTCTGCGGCCTCCCTTCTGTGTGTGGTGGGGGAGAATGAGGGTCGATGTTGACACAGACCCCTAGGTTACAGCCTTATTCTTCCCACAAGGGAAGAAGGGCCCCAGACACTGCTCAGGCTGGGGAAATGACTTCTTTTGACTCTCAAAGCAGTGATTTCTGTTAATTTTTGCACGAGTGTAATTTTAGGAATCCCAGGACATCTGTTAAAATGATCGAGTGAATGATTATGAGGGTCAAACTAGAGAGAATGGTGGGGCTGACAGAGGGGAGGGAAGGCAGGTGCAGACTGCCCGGGGTGTGTGGCAGGACTCAGGCCAGCTGAGGCTGGCCCTGCCTGAACTGAGCTCACAAGGCAGCAGAGAAAGAGAGAACTTGGGATACACAGGGATGGGTGAGAGGCTCATATTTTCTCCTCCCTTTGCGGCTACTGTAGTCAGCTCCCGAGGGCCCACCCTGCCACGTGTTTCCTGTGTCTGTGGGGGAAATATAGCATACCTAGACTTGCAGATATTTTTGTAGGGCTGTGAGGACACATGCTTATACGTAAGGAAATTACGTAAGGAAATAGTCAACAAATACTTTGTGTGCTGAGCATACTAGTTCTGGCTCCCTGAACTCTGTCCCCTCTGCCCCCTCTGGATCTCTAGCCCTTTTGGATGTGGCTTCTCATGTTGCTGATGCCTTTTCATTAAGAAAACAGTCATTTCCTATAGTTTGCATTCTTACTGTAAAGAATCATCCAAATTTTATACAAATAATATATGAATAGATTCTTTTAAATGATTAAACAATAATAAAATAACACCCCATTTTAACTACCCAACTCATTCTAGTTATTCACTAATTGTGTGAGACTTCAGAATTGTTTTTCATTTTGTTTGTGTATATATAATCTGTGCATCTAAAATACAGTGTATTTTAAATTTCTGAAAAGGCAACTAATTAATTAGTTGAATTAATTTTGCTGGTCCTAGGGATTGAACTCAGGGCCTGGGTGCTGTCCCTGAGCTTTTGTGCTCAAGGCTAGGGCTCTACCACTTCAGCTACACCTCCACTTCCAGCTTTTGTGTGTGTATGTGTCTAACTGTAGATAAGTCTTACAGACTTTTCTGCTCAGGCTGTCTTTGAATCACCGTCCTTAGGTCTCAGCTTTTTGAATAGCAAGCAAGGATTATAGTCATGAGCTACCAGCACCTGGCTCCAATGTTTTTTCTTTTTCTTTTTTTGGTGTGTGTATGTATGCGTGTGTATGGGCACACACACACATGCCAGTCCTGGGGCTTGAACTCAGGGTCTGGGCACTGTCCCTGAGATGTTTTTTTTCCCCTTCAAGGCTAGCATTTTACCACTTGAGCCATAGTTCCACTTCTAGCTTTTTGCTGGTTAATAGGAGGTAAGAGATCATGGACTTTTCTGCACAGGCTGGATTAGAACTGTGATCCTCAGATCTCATCCGTCAGAGTAGCTAATATTATAGGCATGAACCAGTGGCACCAGGCTCCACGTTAGTTTTTTTTTCCCCCTGGCCATTGAGTTTTAACTCAAGGTGCTGTCCCTGAGCTCTTTTTTACTCAGAGCTAGCACCCTACCACTTTGAACCACAATGCCACTTGTGGTTTTCTGGTGGTTAATTGGAGATAAGAGGCTCCAGACTTTTCTGCCCAGACTGGCAATCCTCAGATCTCAGCTTCCTGAGTAACTAGGATTATAGGCATGAGCCACCAGTACCTGACTTCCACATTAGTTTGGGATAGATTATTTCAGTCTGATTATTATTATCCAATTAGGTAATTTCTGATATCCCATGTTCTTTTAATATTAACAAACTTATTTTTCATACACAGTGAAAATTTGCCATTGCTACAGTATTTGCATAGGGTTTATGTCCCTTCAATTCCCAAAAACTCTGAGCTAGGTTAGAAAATGGAGTTTGAAGAAAAATGGGACAGTGGGAATAGAAACAAAAGTAGTCCTGCCTGGCACTTAAAGTCAGTGGATTGGTAGCACCTCTGGGCACTCCATTGGCCTTGAGCGTTTCTAGCAGTGGTAGCAAAAGAAAGCACATCCTAACTTACATGGATTTTATCCCTCCACCAAGGGAGGCAGCCACACGTATTCACAAAGTACTTTCAAAAAATGGAGTCCAAGGAGGATTGTACAGCATGAATCTTTGTACAGTGTAAGATACAATGTCGGGGCACTGTGAGCCACGGTTCTGTGGTGCTTTTGTAAGAGTCAGAAGTGCTGTGCAACACGTATTCTCTGTACTCACTTTTTTTTTTTCCTAAAGGGTTAGGACATAACATTAACTGGTACTATGAATGAAAGTTTTTCAGATAGAACATTCCTTTTTTTATTATATGAATTAATAGAGGACTAAAGCTAGGGAGACTGAGATAGTCATTACTGTGATTCACAAAGTACTTCTTTGGACATTCATTATGTGTAAAATGTATTCCCTCAAGTGCATTCCCTGATGTGTTAACTTGGTTTACAAGTCTGGATACAAACAGATAGTATGGATTAATGCAAAGAACCTACCCCTTTCTCCCATTTTCTTGTAGAAGATGTAGTTTTATTACTTTAATCTCAGGAAGTGGCCAATATTGTATTAGTATTAGTAGACATCCTTGAATTTTCATAGTTAAATAAATAACAATGGTGTATAATAAAAACCGGTTTGTATTTAAAGGACTGCTTTTAGATTATACGAAAACAACCCAACCAGTTAGGATGTTAAATACTGCCCTTTTGTTTTGTCAAGTCGTAGGGCTTGAAATCTTGGAGTGGGTGCTCAGCTCTTCAGCTCAAGGCTGCCACTTGAGCCATAGGGCCACTTATAGCCTTTTCTGCTTATGTGGTGCTGAGGAATTGAACCCAGGGCCTCATGCATGCAAGGCAAGCACTCTACCATTGAGCTACCTTCCCAGCCCTAAATGCTGCCCTGTTATACCAGTAGTTTTTAGCCCCTTAGTATTTTATTCACTCAAAAATGACAATGTACAAATTAACTTATCTTTGGGCTTAACACATTCTAAATTATTAAAAAAATTTATATCAATGATGACTCTATGGCTCTTTTCAGAATTTTTATCTGTTGGGAGGTGAAATCAAAATTCAAAGTTGGAATGCCAGAAGTGAAGAAAGCTAGCAAGAAGTTCGTAAAAGAGAAGTGCTGAATGAGTCTTTTTCTAGGAAGCTCCAAGGGTTGATTCTAGTGTGGTTGGAGTCAGAGAAAGCTTTTTTTAAAAAAAATATTGTATTTTTTTATTATCTTTAAGTAGCTGTACAAAGGAGTTGCTATTTAACAAAGCACTTTATGAATACAATGCATCTTGATCAACATTACCCCTTTCAACATTTCCTCCCATCCCTCCCAAAGAGAAAGCTTTGATGTATTTGAATTAAGCTAATATATGCATTTAATATGGGTGGAATGATAGTAGGCTTCATGTCCTAGTATTGATTTACCTGTGATGAGCCACAAATGTTATGTGAGGTTGGGATTTGCAGAGACCCTCAAAGATCTTCTGACCATCCTGACCTGGCATAAGGTCTTTTAGTGAGAAAGGACTCAAGTGTGATTTGTCCCTTCCTCAGTCCAGTGACAACTTGAAGCACTCCCATGTGACCAGGTGGCAAGATCTGAGAACATGTGGCCATTAATGTTGAAAGATTTTGTCTTCAAAGAAAGCTGAGCCTTGAGTTAGATTTTTAACTATCTCTTCAAGTTTTCTTTTTATGTATCTTCCAAAAGATAGTTTTCCTCCCTCTTCCCTCCCCAGTTTAGCTTTATAAAGATCGTTACTTTCTTCCTGCATACCAACCTTCTGAAATCATTTGGCAATAGACTACCTCAGTGTTTTGTAAAATGGTCACAAACTGGCTAGTGGCTAGAACAGGGTAAGAGTCAACTTTATCTGCCTTATAGATACAGTGGGTCTTTCCTTAGTTATTCTGTCTTCCTGTGGTTTGCTTGCTCTGTATTTTTAACCATAACTGGAGGTACATTGGTAATTGCCTTTGCTACTCACAACTGATGTTTATTGAGCTAGGTGGACTTTCCATCTAATCTGATTTAATCCTTACATTAAAGCCACAAGGGAGATACTGTCAAGGTCTTCATTTTGCTGGTGAGGAAACAAGGCTTGGAGTGGGTAGTTTGCTTGCACAAGGCAGAGCAAGAATTTGCATGTAAGCTCTGATTTCAGTGCTCACACTAATCCACTAGGCTGAGAAGGAAGTCAGTGCTTATGTGGCTGCTGGTACCTAAATGCTGAGCAGAGATGAGGCAGTCAGCATGGTAGCCCAGCAGAGATTACAGCAGAACCTCATGGAGCTTGGTAGGCTTCCCATTTCTGATTTTAGTTGGTGTTTGGGGACCTGCATTGACACTTTCCATCCCACTTCATTCCCACCACCCAGCAATGTGCCAGGGTTGACAAAGGAACAGGGGCTATGGTTGGAGAGAATCAGGCTGGAGGTTTTAAACAAGTCTATTACCCTTTGGCTAACCTTCACTGTCATCAAATTAAAATAGGAAAGATTAGAGGAGTTGACATAGGGCACTAAGCAGATTTTATGGCATTTTAATTCCTTGAGGAATGTTGATTGGTGAGTGACAAGTCCAGGGTACCTGCAGTTTCTGTCAGTTTGGGCAAGGGCTTAGGGGGTTGTAGCAAACTGCTGTGGTTGTTGGATGCTTGAGGCCTGGGCTCACTCAAGCCCCTAGGTTTGCTTTTCATGGCATGTGACTTTTCCTTTCCTGCTTCTGTCCTTTTCATGTGAAAGAGGAAAGGAAGTGGCTGCGGGAATTAGCTCAGGGTCTAGCCCTTGAAAACAGTGCTTCACAGCACAACTGGCTTATAGGTGCGAGTTGCTAGCCTTCACTTTACAGATGAAGAAACTAAGGCTTGGGAAGACTGGCTTTCTTGCTCTGGGGCATTCCGTGCAGGGGCAGCAGCTGTTTTAGAAACATTGTGTGTGTTGGTGTTTGCTTTCCAAAATCATGCCACAGAAGCTGTCTTTACCAGGCTGATCCAATCCATCAGTCCAAGTGGCTAGGCCTGAAACAGTAGTGGCCAGAATGGGTATTGGATAGGATGGGGAAAGATGGAGGAGTGTGATGGAAGGGGTGACAGTGATCAAGATGAACTCATAACCCGATTTGTGGAATTGAAACCCCTTTGTACACTACTTAAAAAACAAAACCATGGCCTGGTGCTGGTGGCTTATGCCTGTAATCCTAGCTACTCAAGAGGCTGAGGTCTGAGGATCACAGTTCAAAGCCAGCCCAGGCAGGAACATCCATGAGACTCTTACCTCCATTTAACTACCACAAAACTGGAAGTGGCACTGTGGCTTAAGTGGTAGAGTGCTAGCCTTGAGTGAAAGAGCTCAGGGACAGTACCCAAGCCTGAAGTTCAAGACCCATGACTGACAAAAACAACAACAACAACCAAACCAACAAATCCCCAAACCCTGGCACTGGAGGCTCATGCCTGTAATCCTAGCTACTCAGGAGGCTGAGATCTGAGGATCATGGTTAGAACTTAGCCTTGACAATAAAGTCCATGAGACTCATATCTCCAATTAACCACCAAAAAACTGGAAGTGGAGCTGTGGCTCAAGTGGTAGAGTACTATTAGACTTGAGCACAAAAGCTCAGGGATAGTGCCCAGGCTATAAGTTCAAGACCTAGGGGAGACACACACACACACACACACAGAGAGAGAGAGAGAGAGAGAGAATGGATGTTGGGTTACCTCAGTGAAGAAGTGAGAAGTTACCTGCTGGTCAAAGGTGGGTCCAAACCTGTCCTTTGTGTCACTTTTGTTTTAAACAATTCAGAGTTATTTCCCTAGGGATACAAGTAAAGAAAGCCCCATGGTTTAGTGGTCAGTAAGAAAAGCTTAAGAGTGAAGCCTGTGTCTCTGTAGTGATCCAGGATTACAAAACAAAACCCCGAACCTACACTTTATCCTAAGGTGTGAAAGTGTCTGTAAGTACTTTCAGTCAATCCAGTAATCTACTGGATTAGTGGTCTCTTGTTCTTGGTACCAGTAATTGGCTAGGTCTTCATTGAAATAATGCTCAGAAGTGGAAAGAACACAAGAGCCAAGGTATGAAAGGAGATGTCAGGGAGTTCTGACCTGACAGCTGTACGATTCCTAGAATCAGAATAATGCTGATAAATCACTCTCACCCAAGTGGTCATACAAAGGCTACACAGTGCTGGCTTCTTACTAGTGAATTTCATTTTCACAATGAGTTTGTGAGTGTTGCTTAAATTTTATAGGTGAGGCAGCCAAAGCTTGGTGTTGCTAAATGACATACCTCTGATCAAGCAGCAGAGACAGGATGCGGACATCATGTGTTTTCTGCCACACTGTTGTCCTGCATCATGGAGTGGCCCCGACTGTCATTCAGGTGGGAAACCTTGGCTTAGAGATAAAATGTTTCTGGCTAGAGCTGGGGCTTCCCAGAACTCAGGTGATTTGTCTTTACATGGCACCTGACTGGCCTCACCTGTAAGACGTGAGTGATAATACTAACTTTTGCCTTGTGTTGTAGAGAGAATTAAAAGCAAGGTTGTATAATGGACTTTTGTAAGCCATTAGAATAATATTAATGTCATTTGCAGAAAAATAAATGGACCTAGAGCAAATCACTTTAAGTGAGGTAAGCCAAGCTCAGAGAGACAAATGACACATGTTTTCTTTCATAAGCAGAAACTAGATCTAAAACACACTAGGACATCATGAATTATATAGGTTTCTAGCCATTCACACATAGTTGAGACCAAAGTAAGACACTCTTAGGAAAGGAACAGAAAGGTACAATACCTATGTGCATCTGATCATATAAAATAATATTTATTGAAATGAATTCAAATGGAGATAAGAGGCTTTTTCTTTTTTGTGGTTTTGTTTTCTTTTTGCTGTTTTATGTATATGTGTTTGGAGTATACCTAGAAAAGGAGGGACACAGGATGAACAAATGCAGCAATGGTACTCACTGGACACCCTGTTGAAAATGAACTACACAACTTATGGGTGGGATGGGAGGGAAAAATGGAGAGAGTGAGAGAAAGGGTGACATTGTCCAAAATGAAATGTACTCAGTGCCTGACTTATGGTACTATAACCCTTCTGTTTAAGATTTTTTAATAAAATAAAAGCAATATTATATGGGAACATTAGGGGCGCTACCTTTAACTTTTTTGTGCATGAAACCTCATTTTCTCAGGCTGTTCGGGCCTGACCCCTTCCTTCCTTGAGACAGCGGAGACGATGGAGGAAGACAGATCTAGGTTAGGATCTACTTTTTCTGCTGTCTTAACTTTGTGATTGAACATTCTCTTGATAAGGTAAAGTCACAAATCCTTCTTTCATTTTTAGCGTGGAGTCGTGGTGAAGAGTCAATAAAATAATGTCCCAGTAAGCCTTAGTTGACCAAAAGGTATTAGTTTATGGGTTAGGGTTAGTCTCAGAGCAGGGGGCTTGCAGTATCTAAGCATGGGGAACCTTTCTGTTTTCCCTTTGAAAGTGTTCTAGAGTTTTTAACATCCAATAGATGCCACGGGAGGTCTTAAATCTCTATGATATCCCATGAGTGTTCCCTTTTCCTTATTGTAGCTCATTCCCTTTTCTTCAGGGAGGGGCTCTTCTCGTTCATAGTTCTGGGCTGGCAGGGCAGCGAGTGGCGCTGCTGTCTCATGCTCTTGATTAGGGCATTTCAGCATTTCGGCAGCAAGGAGTCTAGTGACGGATAGCAAAAATGATGCACACTGGTGGGGCTCAGAGGTTGGTATTCCTGTCCCAATAATGTTTCCACCAGGGTGCGCTCCCCTTTGTGCCATAAAGTAGTCAGACTTGTATGTTGTGGCTTCACAATTTGTAGGGACCAGGCTGAACATTCTGCATGCATCTTCGTGTTCATCTTAAGAAAAAAAAAACCCATATAGTATTTACTAGCATCCCCATTTTGCAGATGAAATAAATGACATTGAGATGAGTTACCTAAATGATGTTTTGCTGAAGATCATGAATGGGGCCTGTAATCACTCCATTGATCCAGTGCTGTGCTAACATTGGATATGAGGAATATCCTGGAAAGAACACTGGACTGAACTTGGAGTCTGTGACCTGGCTTGATTTCCTCTCAGTAATTTTACATCCCTATACCCCCTTGCTTTCCTCAGTAGTCAGAAAACAGAGTATATAACCACCAATGGGATGTGTGTGGAAGTGGTTTATAATCTACACAGCATTTAAACATTATGCTTACCTCACCTTTCCTTCCAGGTCCTCTAGAAAGCAGTTAGGCTCCTGAGACCTAGATCTATGCTTGTCTCCTCACCATGATGCCAGGGCCACACCTGATCTCCATCTTGTGCATCTTGTGTAGCTACAGCAGTGGTGCTGTGGGCAGGGTGAAACAAGGGTGGAAATCCAGTCTTCTCTTTATCTCAGTTCCTCCACAGCTCAGCCATGATTGACCAGTTACTGAAGCTTCACTATGTCTGCTTAAGACACCCTGAGGTTGCTGTAATTGTTTTGATTGTATTCTTGACTGCTTTGTATGTGTGTGTGTGCGCGTGTGCACCGTTTGTGCGTGCGTGCACCAGTCTTGGGACTTGAACTCAGAGCCTGGGTCCTATCACTGAGCTTCTTTTTGCTCAAGACTAGAACTCTACCATGTGAGCCACAGCTCCACTTCCAGCATTTTTTTTAAAGTAGTTTATTGGAGATAAGAATCTCATGGACTTTCCTGCCTGGACTGCCTTTGAACTATGTTCCTCAGATCTCAGCCTCCTGAGTAGCTAGGATTGTAAGTGTGAGCCACCAGCACCTGGATATTCTTAATAGTCTGATAGTCTCTCCCATTTGGGAACATTGAATGCTGGAGGAAAAGACAGGGATCGCTTGATGAGAACATCTAAATTACACCACAGAAACTTATTGTCCCTGCAAAGTAGTGATTATAGGGGCTAGACCCTCAGGCTGGAGAATTGCTTTCAGGACCAGTTTTTACTCTCATTTTTGCTTTGCTTCTGGCAAAGCAGGTTCAGGGTCATCAGTGACCTTAACTTTCTACTCTTTTGGGAGAAAGTCTTACTTATCAGAAAATAAAATCTATCTTCAAAGAACCAAGTCTTCCTGTTTTGAGACTATTGAGTGGCATTGTCCTGAGCTTTGCAGAAGGTCTTTATTGTCATTTTGAAAATGTTCTGACTAATGGCAATACTATCAGAATTACCTGCCTCGCTTCCCATGTTTGTAATTTGGAAAGGGGCACTTATTTACACAACTCTAGTGTTTATTAAATAAACAGTTTTATTGCTTTTGCGATCATACTTGTCTAAGTCTTGTCTGCTCTAACATTTTCCTTTGCCCAGAATCCTTGCACCTAGGCTTTTCTCTTTAAACTTTGGCCTCAGGAAAGTAGAGAGAATGAGATATTTTCTTCCTGATCTACACTAATTTTTAGAGACTTTCCTCACTTAGGGCCAGCCACACTTTCATGTTACTCCAGGGTCAGTGGGCTCAGTTCTGGAGCTCTACAGAGAGGTGGTCCATGCTGGCCTTTGCCAGGGCAGGGGCTTCTAGGGAAGCCCCTTAATTGTACCATTCACAGCTGTGCTTTGGGGTATTTACCAAAATAGAATGACTTCAGTTGCCAGCAGGGCCCCTGAGGCATGACTCAGAAGAATGTGTATGTTTCCACGTTTCTTTTCTTCTTGCCCTTTAAAAAAATGCACTTTTTGATACCAGAAAAGTTAGACAATTTAATCTTAGTTGTAGCAGAGGAAGCCTGCTCTTGCTGTGTAAGATGACAAAGACTGCTTTAAAAAGGATCCCTTGTTTATAAGTGAGACATCTTTGATCTAAGTTGGTGTTCTGCATTCAGGCACAGATGATCTCCACTGGCACCTGACATTGGGATCTAGGAGCAAAAGGGACCAGAATTAACTGAATAGGGAGGATGGCATGTTCATACTTTTCTTTTTAAACACAGATTTGCTGAGATAGTCATATACCATACAAGTTACCAGTTTAAATTATACAATTCAAAGGCTGGTATGCAGCTCAATGGCAAAGCATTTGCCTGATAAGTATAACATTGATTATTTGATCCCCATTACCAAAAGAGAAGAGATTAAAAAGCAAAACCATCCACAAGTCAGGAGTGTTTACCATATTCACAGAACTTAGCAATTGTCACCAAACTCAGTTAGTACATTTGTATCACCTCCGATTGAAACTTCACTGGCCATCACCATCTTTCCATACAACTTCCTTTGCCCAAGTTCTAGGTAATCACCAACTTGCTTTCTGCCTCTTTAGTTTTGTCTATTCTGGATATTTTGTGTAAATAGACACACGTAATGTGTATTTCTTGTGTCTGGTGTGGCACACTGTTTTCAGCACATTGTGTATCAATGCTTCATTTCTTTTTATGGCTAAATAATTTTTTATTGTATCAATATGTCACATATTATTTACTCTTCAATATTTGCTGGATAGTTGAGTTGCTTGCTCCTTCCTTTCTTCCTTGTTCCCCCCCCCCCGAGATATGTGGCTGTGTTGCCCAGGTTAGTCTTAAATTCCTGGGTTCAAGTGATTCTCCTACTTCAACCTCCTAGGTATCTGTAACTACAGGTGTGCATATGCTCACGTCTCCACGTCTCCACTTTTGGCTACTTTGAATAATGCAGTTAAGAATATTCATGCCAAAATTATGTTAAATATACACCTTCAGTTCTTTTGGTATATACCAAAAGAGTGGTATTGCTAGGTAAGTAGTATTGCTGGGAGTGGAATTGCTAGGTAATATAGTAAGTTTAACATTTCAAGAGTCCGACAATTTGTTTTCAAAGTCTGTATTATTCTGTATTCCTATTAGCAATGTATGAGGTTCAAATTTCTTCCCATCTATGCTAACATTTGTTACTGCTTTTTTAAATTATAACCATCATAGTCACTATGAAATGGTACTTGTTTGTGGTTTTGACTTACAATTCCTTGATGTGTAGTTATAGTGAGCATCTTTTCATGTATTGATTATTTGTTTGTCAGGTTTGGAAAAATGTCTGTTTTACATCTTTTGCTTTTTTTGTTTTTTGTTTTTTCTTGTGCTGGATCAAACCCAGGGTCTCCCTCATGCTAGGCAAGTCCATTTCCACCAAGCCACATCCACAACATTTTGGCTCATTTAAAAATTGCATTGGCTGTTTATCATTGAGTTGTAGGAGTTCTTTATATATTCTGGGTATCAGTCCCTTATGATTTGCAAACATGTTCTCTCCTTCTGTTGTCTCCTCACTTTCTTGATACCTTCCTTTTTTAAAATTTAATTTTATTGTCAAGGTGATATACAGGGGGTTACAGTTACATAGTAAGGTAATGAGTACAATTATTTTCAAACATTGTTACCCCCTGTCATTTTTTCTCCCACTTTCCTTCCCTCCCCCCCAAGTTCTAAAGTTCATTTCTTACATATTGTCTTGTGAGTATTGCTGTTGCATTGGTTCTTGATAGCTTTCAAACTTAAAACCTTTAAAGTTTTGATGAAGTGCCATATCCATTCTTTTTTTTTCTTTTTCTTTTTTTAATTGTGAAAATACCGGATAGAGGGGTTACAATTACATGGGCAAGGGAGTGAGTACATTTCTTATCAAGCATTGTGTCTCCTCCTTTGTTTCTCCTTCCCATCCCTTCCCATCTCCCACCCACCCACCCCTTCCATTCTTATTTTAGAATTGCACAGGTAGATAGAGTATGCCTTCCACATTGCCTGTCCACAGTCAGAAAAAAGAAGTCTGTAGGAGAAAGCCTAGAAGGTACCCAAGTTCAGGAGCTTCTGTCCCTGGGGAGTTAGGGTAGACCAACCTCCTGATACACAGAGCATATTCACTAACCTGGAAGCCCCCAATCTCTACAGTTTAGGAAATTTCAGTAGAGACTTTATCATGTAGACTATGATGAATTATTAACTCAATCTCTAGCCCCACCCCTTCTGGGGTGGGGCTGGAAGTTTCAAATTTCTAATCATGCTCAGTGTTTCTAGTGACCACATACATAAACAGCCCAGCAAGAATCACCACATTAGAACAGAAGACATCAATCACTCAGAATCATCCATGGGTTTTAGTTCTGTGTTAGGAACTGAGAGTAGAGACAAAAGACATATTCTTTTTTTTCCTTAAAAGATTTTTTTATTTGTAAAGATACTGTACACAGGGGTTACATTTACATGAGCAAGGTAATGAGTCCATTTCTTATCGATCATTTTTACGCCCTCTTCCTTTGTTTTTCCCCTACCATCCCTTCCCTCCCCACCTCCCCAACTCCTCCCTCCCCTACACCCCCCACAAAGTTGTAAAGTTCATTTTCAACATACTGTCTTGTACATCTTATTATTACAATGGGTCATCCTTGTTTTAGCAGTTTGTTATTTCCCTTCCCCTCCCCAAGTTAGAAAAAATGTATATACAAGATGCAGGACACCAGAATCAAATACAGTGACATCAGGGGTTGTACCATGGGGGAAGAACATACAAAGAAACAAAAAAAATCACATAGTACATCATAAGTACATTAAAAAGACCAGCAACCTCTTGTGTCCCTATCTTAGAGTTCACTTCGTTTAGCATCAAGTTATATGGTCATATGTACATAGCTTTTGACCTCTGCTGCTTATGCTTGTCCTAGACATGTACTCATTATTGCAGATTAGGAAAACCATGGGACCTATTTTTTTTAAGTCTGGCTTACTTCACTTAATATATTTTTTTCCAAGTCTTTCCATTTTCTTTTTCTTTCTTTCTTTCTTTCTTTTTTTTTTTTTTCTGGGTCCGGTCGTGGGCCTGAACTCTGGGCCTGGGTGCTGTCCCTCAGCTCTTCAGCTCAAGGCTAGTGCTCTACCACTTGAGCCACAGCGCCACTTCCAGCTTTTTTTTTCTGCTTATGTGGTGCTGAGGAATGGAACCCAGGGCCTCATGCATGCAAGGCAAGCACTCTACCACTGAGCCACCTTTTTAGCCCAGTCTTTCCATTTTCTAACAAATGGGGCAATGTCATTCTTTCCGATGGAGGCATAGAATTCCACTATATATATATATATATATATTTTCATATATCTGTACATATATATATCTCACATTTTCTTGATCCATTCATCTACTGAGGGACATCTGGGTTGGTTCCATATCTTAGCTATGGCGAATAATGCTGCGATAAACATAGTTGTGCTGGTAGCTTTAGTATGGCCTTGTTTTTGATTGTTTGGGTAAATGTCTAAAAGTGGGATTGCTGGGTCATAGGGAAGCTCTATGTGGAGTCTTTTGAGGAATCTCCATACAGCTTTCCAAAGTGGTTGAACAAGTTTACACTCCCACCAACAATAGTGTTCCCTTTTGGCCACATCCCCTCCAGCATCTGTTGTTATTAGATTTCTTGATTATAGCCATTCTAACTGGGGTGAGGTGGAATAGAACTGAAGACCCAGAAATGAACCCACAGACCTGTAGCCTAATCTTCAATCAGGGAGCTAAAAAAAAAATAGAATGGAAGAAAGACAGCCTCTTCAGTAAATGGTGCTGGCAAAATTGGTTAACTACATGTAGAAAACTAAAGCTAGATCCCATATATCACCCATAAATCATCAATAAATAGAAAGCCTATGAATTGGGAGAAGATCTTCACTAGCTATACAATGGACAAGGGTCTCATATCTAAACTATACTTAGAACTCAAAAAACTAAATTCCTTAACAACTAATCCTCAAAGAAACCACTGCCTGATTAATAAGTGGGCTAAAGACTTAAAGAGAGACTTCACTGAAGAGGAAGAATGGCCAATAGACACATGAAGAAATGTCAACTTCTCTAGCCATAAAAGAAATGCAAAGACATACTCTTTACTAGGTTACAATGTGCTCTGGAGTGTTATTCACCCTAAAAAAGGAAAGGAAATGATGAACCTTGAGGGCATTGTGCTTACTGAAATAAACCATTGGCAGGAAGATAGATATGATTCTACTGATATGAGATATATCGAGAGTAGGCAAGCTCATGGAGACAAAGTAGAATAGTAGTTCCCAGGGGCTACGTGGAGGGGAAAATAGGGAGTTGTTTAATAGGTACAGAGTTTCAGTTTTACAAGATGAAAAAAATTTTGGAAATTAGAATGCAACTTTGCCAATTATGTGATTCTTCTGAACTGTACATTTGCAATAGATAAGATGGCAAAATTTTCTATGATGTATTTATTGCTATAACATATTAAAAAAAGAGCCAGGCACTGTGGTCCACACTTGTAATCCTAACTACTCAGGAGGCTGGATTTGAGGATTGTGGTTTGAAGCCAGCCAGGGCAGAAAGTCTATGAGACATTATCTCCAATAAACTACTCAGAAAAAGCTGGAAGTGGTGCTGTGGCTTAAGTGATAAAATGCTAACCTTGAGCACAAAGAAGCTTGGACACAGTGCCCACATTGCAAAAAATTTAAAAAATAAATAAAAGATCATTTCAACTACCTTGTCAGAGTGATAATATGTATTATGACTTAGAAGAGGAGAGTCCTTGCTCAAGGTCATAGACTAAAATACTCAAGACTGGAATTCCAACCTCAGTACTTTCATTTGGGGCATGATTAGTTTCTTTTCCACCATCATAATGCAGGAGAGTTGGGTTATGTATTTAAGGAAAGAGAATTGGTAGGCTCTGAATCTATGCCTTCTTGAAACACAGACTCAAAACCCTGCTTTGGTTATGGATGAGACAGACAGACCCTAAGATATCTCTCTACATTTTTTAAGTTTCTTTTTTTTTTTTTTGAGAAGAGGTAATTCTTACTATATTACCCATGCTGATCTAGAAATCCTTCACTCAGGCAATTCTCATATCTCATTCTTTTGAGTAGTTGGGACTAACCTGCTTTTAAATAGAGGAGGGTCATTTCAGACATTTGACCCTTTCTTTCAGGGGGTGCACTATATGAGACAAAATGCCCCAAAATGATAGTCATTGGTCACAGACAGCTAAAAGAACTTGTAGTGGTTAAAATTAAATAAATTTATCATTCATTCCCTTAGTCATAAAGCTCTATTTCTATGGTCCCATCTTTACATAGGGCTCCCAAGTTAGCATATATGTGGAATGTTTCCAGTTTCCATCATCATAACAACTGCTTTTAAGACAGCACTGGCTCTACACACTGGCATTCTGTTCACCTTTGGCCTAGGTTAGTGTCTCAGACTCAAAGCTGTGATCTCTTACTTGTGTTTCCTGTCTGCCTGCTGCACAGGTTTTCTGTTTGTGTCTGGGCTTCTTGGCAAGTCCTCTACTTAGATCAGACAGTTTGCCAGCCTTGCTGGTAGAGATACTTCATATGTGTGCTTTCTGGGCTTGGTTACCAGCACAAGAAGAATGTCTTTCCTCTTTCCCCAGTAGATATAACTTGCAGGAAAAGAGCTGGTGATGCTTGTTCAAGGATGTTCTCCCACACCTTAATGAAGGAGATACTGTGGCTGTTTCAAGCTGGAAAATTATACACCACAAATTATATCCCTATGGAATATGTCAGAGAGGAGAAGGGATTTACCAAGGGCCACAGCATGTCAGTGATGATAAAATGTGTGAAAATCCAGGTCTTAAGGCATCTTCTCATGAACACATGAGAAATGCCACATTGTGTTCCGTCCTTACACAAAGGCTAGTGCTTCAGACTCCCAAAAAGCGAAAGCCGCATCTTAGAGACATTGCCTGGACTTAGATACTAATTTATTTAGCCCACATTAGGCTATAGGTCCTACCCTCAAGGTCTTCTTTGCCACTCTGTTAATTAGAAAGTATTAAGAAATCTTTCAATTACAACATGATCACCAGAGTTCTCATTTTGGTCTCCAGGTTATCTCCAGGATCTATTTTCTGCAGGGAGGTCTGTCCTTGACTTTAAAGAAAGCTTCTGGAACAGAGGCTTGTTGTTTTTGAGAAGGTCATTGTCCTTTCCTGGACTCAGAGAGCCTTCAGGGCAAGGACATTGTGGCCTCTGTTGCTACTCAGGGACTGGCACTGAATTTTTATTTAGTAAAATATTAATGAAATTTCCCTTTTCTAGGAATGCTCCCGTTTTGATAAGTTTTTGAGGTATGGAGTCCTTCTATGTGACTGAAGTTTCTATCAGTTCCAATGTGGAATTGATAAAAGAACTGGAATTTTTTTCTGTTTATCACAAAAGGAGCTGCCTATTTTGCCTTTGAACTTCGTAAGAGCTGCAGAACTTGCACATTTGTGCTGAGAATGTGAGGGTTACTTTTTTTTCTTTTTAATTGGGCTGTGGTTGATGGAGCCCAACAGGACATCCTGGGAAGGATTCCCAGAGCAGAGAGGGGGCAAACACAGAATTGTGGAAGGAATTCTGTGCCATAAACACAGAACATCTTGTATAATAGTGGAACTTTTCTGCTTTCTTCTCTAGAGGTAGAAAACAGTTCTTTCCAAAGACAAGCTTAATGACTACTATGCCAGCACACAAAACTACGAGATAAATTAATGCACCAGTTTAGCACAAGAGAATGTAATTTATAAAAGATCTGTATGACAATCTTAAAACCAGGGTGAAAACATCCCAGATGCAGCTGGTGCACTTTTAGTTATTAGGGAGAGGACTCTGGGGATGAGATTCTGGAGCAGAGATGTGACCCAGGTCACAGCACCTGTGCACCTGGCCTCTTGAAGTCTCTTTGGGGGTTCATTTTAATTAATTCCTTGCTCAACTTTTATTAGGGCTGAAGTTTCTCTGGTTGGAGCTAAGTTTTGAGGCTGAATTACTTGGATCATTGCCTTTGTTTGCTTTTTCACATAGCCTGTGGATATCTGGCCTTTTCAGCCAAGGAAAATGGAAATGGTTTTAAATACTCACTTGAGCCATGAATTTCAGTGGTATATTAATTTTATTCCTTGATTTTCATATTCTTGGAGAAGCAATAAAATGGCAAGGAGTTAGCCGCCAGGGCCTTTTGAAGGCACTGTATAGCTTGGAGTTGGAGGGAGAGGCTAAAGACAGTAGACTTGTGCCCTCTGGCTGGTATTACCTACCCCTACTTCCTTCTTGCTTCCCTGTCTTCCTCTTCTCCTTCTCCCTCATTTCCCTCTACCCTCTCCTTTGTGTATTCCATCTTCCAGTTAAGATTGCATTTGGGAAAAGTTTAAGACAATTCTTTTGTTGGCAGTGGAGGATTGGTCTAGGTCTTATCACAGGGATTCTGAGCTGAATATTTAGGGCTGAGCTCTTGTTCTCTTCCTCCTTAGGAATGAGCCTTCTGGTAGGTTGTCTACTAAGGTTTCACTTTAGCCTCCAATTCCTATCTTCTTCTTTGAGGCAGAAGAAGTAAGAAATTTGGTATTGTGAATGAGCACAATCCTTATAAATAATTGATGTTTGGTATATTATTTGATAGATAGTATTATCTTTATTTTTTAAATGAGAAAAGGTATTAGATCTTCTGTCTTCTTCCAAAATTGTTTTCCCAAGGAAAAGGAGATGCAGGAACGGAATGAAACTAGAAGGTGGACTTGGTGGCTATCCAGTATGGCAGGAGCACAGCAAGAATAAGCTAGATGTAGTGGTGAAATGAGAAATACAAAGTTTTACACAAGCTTTTACAGCTTTTTGTTATTTTCTTGTTTGGATGTATATCTTCCTTTGCAAAACGCAAAGGTAACCTCTGTAATTACTATGTATTGATAGGTTTTTCTCTGCAAAGACCTAAAGCCCTATGTAATTCTTATATATTTGGGGCTCTGAGAATGTACAAATGATTGGCCCAGTTCACTAAATGTTAACTAGGGAGTCAGAAGTCAGTTCCTGACCATAAAGAGCACATAGTTCAATGGGGGCTGAGCTTAGTGAGCTTGTGTATTAAGATTCCATGGTCACAAGTAATAAGCGCAGACCCAGCACTGACTGGATTAAAGAAAAAGTGGAATTTATTGGCCCACATAACTGACTGGTCCAGTGATAAATCCTGGAGTCAGCTCAGGGGCTCCAATGACGTCCTCAGGATCTGGTTTCTCTCTCCCCATTCTGGCTCCACTTCCTGTGTGCTGACTCCATTCTCAGACATGACCTCCCCTTGTAATTTCAAGAGGCTGCCAACAGTTTCTAGGCCTACATCCTTCCACTTCCCTTCCACTTGCTTTATCCAGTTGGCTTAGGTTGAGTCACATACACATCCTGAACCAGGCACAGGCCGGGGGATACATGAAGCACTGACTTGACGCCCAGGCCATGAGCTTTACCCCTGAATGGAGGGTGGAGTCAACTGTGCCTTAAGTAGACTAGAAGTAGAGAGGATCTCAAGTTTTGGAAAAGGTTACAGTGTCATACTGAACTCTAACCTGACTTGTTATTGGAACAGGCTGAACTTACAGCTGTATTTCTACCTCATGTCCTCTTGAATATAGAGTTTTGTCTCCCTCAGTATGAATGCAACAACTTGAAACTGTGCAGTTTTAACTGCACTGGGATTTGCACAGAACTCTTTCCTCTGAGAACAACATTGTTCTTGCCAGGGGTAGGGTGGAAAACTTGTTTCAGGTGAACACTAGGTCTTTAGTATTCGATATCCTTGTGATGACAAGTATTTGAAATTATCAGACACCTAAGAAAAAATGTCAGTTGTTGCAGTGGCACTCTCTCCAACAGGCCATGATATTGAGCCTTAAGCTTTCTAAGGTTTTATATAGCAGAATGATGAATAATACTGACTTTAAACACTGGGGAATGTGTGACCTCCCTCATCTTGATTTCATTACCATGTCCACTGCACCTTGTCTGTGAAGTAGGAACCACCTCACAGAGTTCTGAGAAATAAATTGAATGATATGAGTAAAATACACTACTTGAAATACAGTGACAGCCAACAAGTGCCAACTATTGTTAATATTTCCTTATTTGTCCTTTGGGCAAGTATCTAGCTGATCTCTTTAAGACTTTTGTTTGAGGGTTAACATTTTATAAATATATGAAAAGTTTTCCTTTATTTCTCATCTCACACAGAGAGTTTGAGAGTGGTGTTTCCTTTGATTGTGAGAGATGTTAGAAAGTCACCAACTTATATTGACCTCACAAAATGCATAGTACTTTGTAATTCACAGAGGATTTTTGTGTTAATAACATGCTCTTTTGTCCTTAGAACAGCCAGTGATGAAACAAAGCAGGAACTATAATTCCTATTTTATAGGCAAGGAAACTTATCCAAGGGTGCAGAGGCTGGGTAGCTGTAGGGTAAGGCCTGCTGCCATGAATCTCCTTGTATTCCAGGTTCATTGTAGATATTCCAGTATGGTTTGTCTTTGTGGTATAGTTCATTGAGTTTGTTAGGTATCTAACATAGTTTCTGATGGATTTAAATGGAGACCAATATTATATAGTTCTACAAAATAAGCTCTGTGTTCCATAGTGAAAGTGAGATTGACTTTTTACTTCTAGCCTCGTTCATTGGCTTGCTTCATCAGGATTGTACTTGTAAACCTCTCCTGCCATTAAAGCAAATTACTTCAATTTGTGTTGTATGAAATAACAGAAGTCAAGTTTACAACATTTCAAAGTTATATTTGATGATTTTCTAATTAGAATGTGAAAAGCTTGCCTTGTAGGGTTTCAAGTCATTTTTCCTGGTAAAAGTACCGATTTCTCAGGGAAACTAGATTATAGTGAAAGATAGCTAGGTCTTCAATTCTTGGTCTTTTCACACATGGCTCATTTCTTCTTATCCACTCCCCTCTTTAAAGTATTGCGCACTGGTGGTACTTAATAGTGTGGGATAACAGTGCATTTATTACTTGAGAAAAACAGAGTTTCCTAGCACTCTAATAAACTATTAAGAAATGATTAATATTTCTTTATAGGTTTTTGGATAGGCCTCTATTTCAAAACTATAAAAATGTAGACCAGATTATTCAACAGCATTATGCACAATAAGTGGTTTGCCTTCTTGTTTATGTGCAAATGAAATGATTATTTAAGGTAGATTTATGCATCATTAGGCAGTTGTAGGGTGAGTGACATTGAGTTGATTGAGGATCGAGACTAAAACCAGATTACTTAGATCCCTGTACACTGTGGGTACTCCAAAGGCACACAGGCTTTGGTCTGGACATGCAGTCTACACATACACAGATCTCTTTGTGAAGACATTTCTTATAGGAAACAAGTGTTTTTGAAGTATGCCATGTATATATATATATATATATGTATATATATATATATATATATATATATATATATATATATACTAGGAGGTCAAAGAAGTACATAAGCCTGAAAGTCTACTGCTTAATGAAGCTTTACAGGTGTGTATATACATATAACCACTATTTGGATGGGGGTATAGACAATTCCTGTCACTCCAGGGCTTCCTTCATTGTCTTAGTCTCTCAGCCACCCACCTAGAAAATCACTGTTTTATTTCTACATGGTTTCCTCATTCACGAGCTTCATTATAAGTTCATCATTGTTTTATATCTGACTTTTTTTGATCAATATAATGTCAAAAGTAGTTTTCTGAAGTCATGGTTAACTTATGAACTCAATAGACTTGAAAAGATTTTGAGAAACCTTGATCAATAATGATGGGCAGCATAAATTTTGAGATAAGAGATGCCATGGAACTATCATAAAATGCAACAGTCTTGAAAGCAAGCAAGCATCTCCTAAGAAAGGACATTCCCAGACCTCGAAGTTTCTGGGATCCTTTCTTTACCTTGTCTGTAGTGTTTGGAGCCACTCCAACATCTTCCACACAGACACTGGATAGTTCTGGCTGCTTGTGTAACATCATGTTTGATGGATAATATTTGAATAGGTGTCTAGTGAGGCCAATGAATGTTGTAGCTACTATACTGTTATCAACTATTTCTTTCTCATCTTAGAACACCTCCCTTACATGTACTGTGAATATGAAGAAACATAGGAAGAGTCCTTTGTATTTTATGTATGTTTTTATTACTTATTTTTCTTATTTTTAAATTTTGTCTCTTTTCTTGATATTCTGTAGGATAGATGTTGTAAATAAAAAATTTTTTTTTGGTCCGGTTGTGGGGCCTGAACTCTGGGACTGGGCGCTGTCCCTCAGCTCTTCAGTTAAAGGCTAGTGCGCTACCACTTGAGCCATAGCACCACTTCCGGCTTATTATTTTTTTTTAATGCTTATGTGGTGCTGAGGAATCGAACCCAGGGCCTCATGCATGCAAGGCAAGTGCTCTATCACTGAGCAAACTTCTCAGCCCATAAATAAATTTTTGAGGTAAGGTATTTTCAATCTATGATAGGTTGGCCAGGGATATAACTTTATCACAAGTTGAAGAAATCTGTACTGAGCCTTCTCTTTTCTTTAGGATTGACTTTTTTCTGTGTGTACTTTAATATACAGTGGCCTCTGTGTCTACATAGCATATGGTTCTAAAGAGATCATCTTTGAGAAAAAAATCATGAATGCTCAGGATGACTTGAGTTCAGTACTGAACTGCAGATGCTCGATTCTTTCTTCCTGAATGCTGCCCAACTTCTACTAGAGACAACAAATTTCAAATTTTTACTTTATCACTTCAGTTAAATACATTCACTTGAGGAGACAGATTTTCATAAAATTAAGAGCAAGGAGATACTGTGGATCACAAAACAATTTAAGTACAACTGGTGATGATGCAGAATTGAGAGCATCCACACAGCAACTGAGCTGTGTACATAGTGCCACATGAGAATTTAAAATGTTTGTTTCTCAAATTTATTTTGACTAAAAATTATTATTATTATTATTGGCTGTGCTTAGTAATAAATCCATTAAGTAGGGCGAGCTTACTATACCCTCCCTAAAGAATAATGCATGTTGGGTTATAATTGAGAAGAGGTTGATACCACAGATGTAGTCTAGATCTCATTTTTAAAGAGGGGCACAGACAATATACTAGAAGCAGCTTGGTATCTTAGGTAGACTTTAGCTATGTGCAGATAGTAAAAATAGTTTTTAAACTACCTGATGTGAAATGAAGTGTCTGCCACGACCAGAGCATTTAGTATCCTAACAAGCATTGGAGCACATGATTTAGTCTAAAAGAAACACCATTAAATTATTTGGTCTGACTTGACCTACTGGTTTACTCGGTTACCTCCTCTAAGTTTACACTATTTGGAATGCCTCTTTTACAGAGGTACCTTCTTGTCAGTAATGAATTCTTCCCAGTGGTATCCACTATTTTGGATTTTGGGGGTGCTTTTCCATTTGGTTTTTGTATCTCATCTAGCTTTCTTATTAGGGCTCGTGTGTGTGTGTGTGTGTGTGTGTGTGTTTTAACAGGGTATTCTTGGGACCAGCTCCAAGACTATGTAATCTTGAGAAAGTTAGTCTTTTTGAACTTTCTCTTTCTCATTGTATCCCCCCAAAAAGAAAACTTTTGCCTTGCAAGAATGTTGTGTCAAAATAGTATTTGCCTCATTCTATGGCAGAAGCTGATATTAGCTAATAGCAGTGGTCTGTTCCTTGTAGCAAGATTCCTCTTTGTTTTTAGTAGTCATAGACAGTATGTACTTCTCTAAAAGATTACAACATTACCCAGTAGGGTCTCTCGGTGTTTACAGCCAAGAGACAGTGAGTATCATTAGACCTAAGTGTGTCTACTTGTGTCTGTTGAATCTTTACAAAAGTATGTTTTATATTGTTTATCCTAATGCAAGTAGTGGAGACTAGTCCCTTTATAACAAAACTTGTTAATGCCTAGGAAGTAGTTAAGGCTGCAAGTGGGGTGGGATATCTTACTCTGTTCTATGCGGTGATCTGGAAATAAAGAGGGTGAAGATGTGGAGTGATACTTTATTACCACCATCAGTGTTTCCATTCAGTGATGGCTCTGTTCCAGGCACTGTCTTCAACACTTATAGTCCTATTTTAGAGTCAATATTTTATACTCTCCCACTGAAGAATAAACTGAGGCTCTTGAGACACTGTGTGTGAGATAGATGTGTTCAATTTTAGAGGAGCATACAGTGGGCATTTCAGGGTCAGGGAAAGAAAAAGAGGTAAGAAATTTTAAGTACTTTGCAGTAGCACTAGAATTTTATTACATACCTTGTCTTTTTATCTGTATAAGGGTTTGAATGCAGGGATTCCTGCCTGCAAGATGAGCACTCTACTGCTTGAGACATTCCTCCAGCTGCTTTTTGCTGTGTGGTTATTTTGGAGATAGGGTTTTGCTTTTTGTTTGCCCTGGCCAGCCAGGGCTACAATCCTCCTAATTATACTTCGCATCATAGCTGGTTTTACATGGCCATGTCCAGCTTAATCTGTTGAGATAGGATCTTACAAACTTTTTTTTTTTTGAGGATCCAAGCTGGCTTCAAACTGGAGTCCTCTAGATCTCAGCCTCCCATGTAGCTGGGATGACAGGAGTATACCTCCAAGACCAGCTCTTGCTTAAGAAAGAGTCTTGTGAATTTTTTTCTCAGGTTGGCCTTGAACCACAACTTTCCTAGTCTTTGTCTCCTGTGAATCTAGGATCATAGGCATGAAACACTATGCCTGGGTATGTCCTTTGATTTTTAAGTGTGCTGTTGACCAGAAGTAGAAATTTTTGTAAATATGATACAGTAGCCTTTGCATGTATATTGTCTTTGTTTTCTCTTTTCTAAAACTCTTTAAACTTGTTGTACTTTATCTTCTTAAATTTGAAGTAGATACTTTTGTAGCCAGGTAGAGTAAAGAAGGGTATGCTCAACAGAATCCAGCAACCTTAGATTCTGGTCACTTCTCTGCTGCTTTCCTGCTGTGGGGTTGTTGAATCTAATGTACCAGAGCATTGCAATGGAAGTGCAGGTACTTAGCATGAAGCTTGGGAGTCAGGCCCACTGGCTGTTTTGTTTTCTAGCATTCTTGACTGGGCATGTGCAGGGTCATGAAGATGTTTTTGTTTTGGTGGTGTTGGCAATGTCTGCCTCGGTTGTTATCAAGAATGATTGAGATTTTCACTGAGACTTTTGCACTGAAACTCAGGCTCTTGACTAGATCAAGCTTCCTTTGATGTCTTAGCCATGCCGCTCTAAGATATCTCTCTAGAGCTGTGGATATATCTGTGTTTCCCATCATGTTTGCTTTTTTGTCGGGCTTCAAAGGAGTTGAACTGAATTTATGACTTAATTATAGTTGCTGGATTGGTCAAGATATTAGATATGTGGCTTTAACATTTTTATGTGAAGTTTTTTTCCCTATTTTTATTTTGATAATCTTTTTTGCTTATCTGACCTTTATAGTATATAACTTCAAATCATTTGGAAAAGTAGGTCAGGTCTGCATTTTAAAATTGCTTCTGCAGGAGGAGGGCTATCAGATCAAAGAAAACAGATTTGGGATAGATTTTTATATTTGAACTTTTTTCTTTTTGACATTATTTCCCATCAGATGGTCTGTATACTTCATTTTTCTGTCTTCTCATGTAAAATAGTAATCTGGGGTATTTTTGTCTTTATAAAGAATATTTTCCTGCTGGGTTCTGGTGGCTCACACCTGTAATCCTAGCTACTTGGGAGGCTGAGATCTGAGGATTGTGGTCCAAAGCCAGCCTGGGTGGGAAAGTCTGTGAGACTCTTATCTCCAATTATCCACAAAAAGCTGGAAGTAGAGCTGTGGCTTAAGTGGTAGAGCACTAGCCTTGAGCACAAAAGCTTGGGGACAGTGCCTAGGCCAGAGTTCAGCCCCAGGATTGGAAAAAAAAAAAGTTTCCCTGATAAGCTAGTTTCAGTGGTGACCTTCAGTTCTGAGCCTGTAGGTGAACCTGTGAGGGCTGGAAGTTGCCCTACACCACAGCCTCTGCTCTTCTTCGTGTCAGGCCTGAGGCAGCTTCCTTGAGGTCCTGGATTGCTTCCTCTAGGGCTGTTGAGTGGCTTCTGAGCCTGTGCACCTGCTGAGTTAAACTCTTGGAGTACATGAAGATAAGATTTGGGACATAGTTAATAGAGACCATTGCTTCCTTTCAGCCTGGTTTTTAGAAGTAGCTTTTATGTACCTGATAATTATTTGGTGTCTACTATATGCTGAACACTGAGGTGGGTACTCTATTTTTAGGCTCTTGATGATATCAACATAATTAATAATTACAAATATGGTAGATGTTTATCATATAGACAATACAGTTCAGAGAAATAGTATTGAGAAGATGCCTGCAGCTCTAGGAGAACTAAGACCATTGTTAAAACAAATACCATTACCCAGGGGCTAGGACCACAGAGGAGAGAGAATGCCCATTTCTAGGGAATTCTTTGGTTCTTTGCACGTGAGAGCTCCAGGGAAACTTCTTCAAACTGATTTCAAGTACTTAGGCTTACAACGAAAGTACCTTGGATCCCTTAACTCCCTAGTGTGGTCCCCAGAGATTGCCTGAGTTATTTCTAGAAGTTACTTGGGGGGTAGACTGTGTGAGTGAGCCTTGCATGTTCTTCCCCTTCCCACTGTGGCTATTGCCTTCTGAAATTCATCTGATTGCTTTTCTTTCCAAATTGCTGGCTTAAGCTTTATCTTATCTAATTTTATCTCTTCCAGTCTTGTATATCCAGAGCATCATTAGGGCTTGTACTCATTCTGTCCCTTCTGCTTTCCCAGTGCTCTTTGCACATCCTCAGGGGATAGGCACTGAATTTACATACTTTCTGCAGTTTATATTCCTGGAAGGGTGGCTGGAGGTACTTTTCCCCTTAGAACCCCATTTTTTGGTGTTTTCCTTCATTTTGCCTCTTCTAGGACCTATTTCTCTTCTTCCTTCCCCACGCTCTTCAAGCACTATGTCTTTTTTCCCCCATGGGCCTTCCCATTTCCATTCTGCCCTTTGGGGCTTGCTTTTCTTACTTCTGTCCTATTTACGTATTCACTATTTCCTTTTACTCCAAGCATCTGTTCATCTAAATCATGAACTGCATTTGGTATAGTTAAATATGTACTATGTGTATTTTAATATCAGTATGTCTCTTTGTACACATACTGATATGTTAGTAAAAGACTTGACTGTCAGCACTGAACCCAGCCATTGGGAAATGTCCACTCTTTCTAGCTCCCTCCATTATATTTATTATTAACTTTAGTAGTGTTCTCTCTCTCTCTCTTTTTCTCTCTCTGTGTGTGTGTGTGTGTGTGTGTGTGTGTGTCCTTGACTTTCTCTGATAAAAATTGCTCATATAGGCTGGTGCCTTTTCCTCTCCGTATTCCCATATTTGTGGGAGATGAGTGGAGAGGAACCAAAGTGTCCAGTGAAGCTAGAATTGTACCTCTCCATTGTTACTGTTTTCCCTGCTACTTCCTCTAATAAGGTGGCTCTTACATAGTTTGGAACTTGTAACCTGACACTCTCCCCAGAGTACCTTGCTGATGCAAAAGAGGGAAGGCAAAAGTAATGAGAACGTTGATTGGCTGATGGGTCCCAAGTGTTTCCCACCCCCAATTGAATGATAGGGAAACCAGCCCACCTCTAAGGCTTCATGAATGGAGTGACAGGAAGCAGAGGCTGCACCATTAGAATAGATTACATGGCATTTGCTTGTCACTTCTGCCTACAGGCAAATAAAAATCTATTTTTGGCTTAGAGTTCTAGCTTCTTGGCCTGTGGATGAATATTGACTGAGGAGAAAAGGTTTGCAAGCAGGATCATCAATTAGAGCTCTGCATTGGACCCATCATCTCAGATGTTTTTTGATGAGTGGAATTAGTACATGGTGTTTCTTTAGCAGTTACAAAAGACAAATGAGGATGTTCTTCCTCTCAGACTAGTGGGAAGTAAACTAATTACTTGAAATCTTATTTTGTCTGCCATAAAAGTTAGATGAAAGCTTAGTTGTATGAGAAGCTCTTGATATATCCTGGATCACAAGTTTCTATTCCTTTTCTGGGAGAGAAAAACTGCATCTCAGATTTAACTTCATCCAGTGTTCTTTTGATTTTTTTTTCCGGCTATCAAAGAGGAATTTTAAGTTTCTAAAATCTTGCATTTTAGAACAATGATAGTTAACCTTCCTAAAGCCTGCTTCTTTGAATCTCTCGGAAATAAAAGTTCCTGCCTCCTTGGTAGTAGTGAAGATCATTGAGCATTTATCAGTGTGTGTAATGTGTACAATATTAGTGGTGGATAAGCCCTCTGATAAGCCTGCTGTGAAGACCTAGGTGGTTCTTCGGTTCATATTTGTTGCCTTTGTTCTGTTTATTATGATGTATGACTGGACCTGAAATAGAGCATATGCTGTTGGGGCTTCTGTGCATACTGCTGGTTTCAGGGTCTAAATTATAATATGTGTGTGTATACAAATATATGTATATACACACATATATGTTTAGACTATATATATTTAATGGAAAAATTGAGAAGACTCACAGTTCTGGAAAGGACTATGAAGTTTTGAATTTCCTCTTACTGTGTAAAGGTTTGAAGGCTTTAAGTCATGTAATTAATAATGGGAAGCTAAGAGTCAAAGATTTTTCTTGTATTCTGGTCATTTTCTAAGCTGTAATTGGCATGAGTTGAAGCAAATCTATGTTTTCTTGACCATTCACTGTTATTTTTAACTGAGAAAATAGATTCTATTTCTAATGAAATAATTGCAAACAGTCCTGTTAACATATGGTACTGATTTTTTCACAGAAGCATTGTTGAAATGCATGGGAAGTACCAGATTAAAAGACATAAAAATGGACAATCTATATATTCCAGATGATATCTCAGAGCAGAGAACCCAAGTGCCTGAGATACTGTTTAGAGGGGGTTGGTAGATCTTGGCTTTAGGCCAGCCCCAGCCTTATGACTATTTTTGTTTGGCACTAAAACTAAGAATGACATTTTATATTTTTAAATTATCAAACAAAAATGAAATAAAAATAAAATAAAAAATTTTCCCTGACTTGTGAAAATATCACATTTCTGCATTTGTAGCTAGTTCTAATTGGGACATGGCTATAACCCCTCATTTACATATCATCTGAGGCTTATGTTCCCCTACCATGGTTGGCTTGAGTAGTTGCCTAAAATATGTACACTCTGGCCCTTTATAGAGAGTTTGCCAGTCCCGAGACTAGATGCTAAGGAATGTTTGTTCTAATAAGTATTAATTAATACCTGATTTCTTTTTGATGTTCAGCTTGTAACTTTTTTCTTTTTACTTTTATTTCTCATAAAAAGGAAGAGAATCAAACATGATCCATGAATCTCAGTAATTAGACCACTTCTCTAACATTTTTCAGACTAAAGCTAAAAATGGCTTATAATAATTTTTAAAAATCTAGTAGAACTAAGGTATAAAGTAAAAACCCATGTCCTGTATTTTCTTCTGTCCCAGTTCCTCTACCAAGGATAACACTTAGTAATTTCATAGCTAACACTCCAAAAATGTCTGTGGTTGTATCAAAATATATATGCACATGATTTTTGAAAACTCTTCTCATAATATGCTTAATTTACTGGTAAAATACTTAAAAATACTAGTAACATACTAAACTTTGCTGTCTTTATTGTAATTTTTTTGTGTTAAAGATTTACACATACTTAAAGTAGTCCCTTGAAGTTAAGCATACTCAAATTGTCCCCTTTCTGGCTTGGGTAAGTCTTCTCAAGTTGGGAACCAAGTCTTTTTGACATGAGTCTGGTAACAGATAGCTTTCTTTTTATATTGTGTAATGTGATGCTCTGGATTTATCTTATACATTTCTTGTTGCAGATCCAGACTCAGCAATTTCTCCAAGGAGTTAGTCTTTTAATGGGTAAGAGTATTTTAAAGCAACATTTTGAGCCATGTGTGGTGATGCACACTTATAATCTGGGCATTTGGGAAGCTGAGGCAGGAGGATTGTGAGTTTGAAGCCAAACTGGACTATGTAAATAATTCCAGGACAGCATAGGCTACTTACTATATAGGGTCTCATTATTACCCTCAAAAACCAAAGCAAGCCAAGCCAAACCAAACAAAAATGAAACAAAACAAGACAAATTCTGCATTCTGGGCTCAGAGGTACATTTTAATAAGCAAACAGTTTTTTTAATTTAATTTTATTTGTGAACATACTGTACAGAGGGGTTACAATTACATGGGCAGGATAATGCGTACATTTCTTACCAAGCATTGCATCCTCCTCCTT
>NW_012267348.1:3879388-3900875 GCF_000151885.1 Dipodomys ordii | reverse complement strand
CAATACCAAGCTGTTTTGATTACTATGGCTTTATAGTAGAGTTTGAAATTTGGTATTGATATTCCTCCAGCAGTGTTCTTTCCGTTGAGGAGCGAGCAAACAGTTTTTATAGGAACAAAACCCTCACATATGGAAAAATGCATATAAGTATGTCAGGAGTTCAGAAGTATCCTACTTGAGTCCCTTTCTGACCACAGTCCTCTCCCATTTCCCTCTAACAGAATTATTTGACTTTTATGGTAATCACTTTCTTCCTTTTTAAAAAAGTATTCTGTATACATCTATAAGCAGTAAAGCTTATTTTGTGTGTTTTAAATTTTATACTGTTAGATAATGTTTCATGCATTCCCCCTTGTAAGATTCATTTCTATTTTCATTTTCCTTGTAAGAGATGAATAGACTACATTGTTTCCATCCAACTATGGATAAGCAGTTTAGTCGTCTTTAGTTTTGAAATGTTAAAAAATATCAAGACTAGTCTCTTCCCTGTCTTCTGGTGCGTATACATTTTTTGCTGGGTTAGAAGCTGTGCATGTTTTCTTTCAGAGATATATGAGCCAATATTCACACTCATGCTGGCAAAATGGTGAGAGTTCCTGATGCTTACAACTTTGTCAGGATGTGAAAGCCTGCAATTGTTTTAATATTTTTGTTCATCTGTTGAGTCAGAATGATATCTTACTATATCTGTTTTACTTCCCCCAAATTATCATTGAAGTTAAACACTTAAAAAATATGGTTAGCTGGCTGATTTCTTCCTTAATGTTTTCTGTTTATTTTCGGTTCCATCAATTCTTGAATTGTCTTTTTCATATTGACCTATAGACATGTTTATATGCATTGAATACAGTTTCTCATTGGCTTCTCATTGTATCTTCTTCTATTTGGTAGCTTATTTTTTTTACTTTCGTTAGTTATCTTTTTTATTTTTATTTTTATTTTTGTTGGTTGTGGGGCTTGAACTCTGGGCTTGGGCACTGTCTCTGAGCTTTTCAGCTAAAGGCAAGTGCTCTACCATTTTAGCCACAGTACCATTTCTAGTTCTGGTGGTTAATTGGAAATAAGAGAATCCCAGGCTTTCCTGCCTGGGCTGGCTTTGAACCGTGATCCTCACTTCTCAGCCTCCTGAGTAGCTAGAATTATAGGCATGAGCCACCAGTGCCTGGCCCTTAGGGATCTTTTGATTAACACAAATTCTTATGCCCTTAGTAACTTAGGGAATCTCCTTTTACTTTATTTAGGCCATGGTATATAAAGACATAGGCATAGTAATTACATATTTTGTATTATTGATATTATGTAATGAATATTACCTAGGTTCTTATCATTTTACATATAATACTAGTGTGTGTGTGTGTGTGTGTGTGTGTGTGTGCGCATGTGTGCGTGCGCATGTGCTGAGGCTTTCATTCAGGGACTAGGTATTGTCCCTTAGCTTTTTTACTCAAGACTGGCACTCTACCACTTGACCCACAGCTCCATTGCCTGCTTTTTGGTAGTTAATTTAATATAAGAGTCTCATAGACATTCATGCCTGGTCTGACTTCAAACAGTGATTCTCAGTTCTCAATCTCCTGAGTAGTTAGGATTACAGGCCTAAGCCACCAGCACCCAGCTTTCATACTATCTTTTCAAAGTCTTAAAGTTTCTGGACAGGCTTTGCAAGTTTGTGGTTTCTGCCCAAAGTAATTTAAGCAGGCCTGGTTCCAGGAGCAGGTACTAGTTCTGCCAGATGTGGCCTGCTTTGGGAAATTCAGGTGCCTGTTACTTGAAGGATGAGAGAGTGGACTTCCACATTTTTGGGATTATAGATTCCTATCACATCTCTTTTAAAAAGTCTACATAGAAGAAATAGTATCCCATTGTTTTACTGTACATCGGACTTTTTTTTGCGTGAAAATACCGTACAGAGGGGTTACAATTACATGGGCAAGGTAATGAGTACATTTCTTATCAAGCATTGTTACCTCCTCCTCCTTTGTTTCCCCTTCCCATCCCTCCCCCACTCTGCCTCCAAAGTTGTAAAGTTCATTTTTCGACATAACATATTGTACATCTCATTGTTGCAAAGGGTCCACCTGTATCCCTATTAAAACAATTTGTTTTTTCCCTTCCTCTCCACAAATTATACCAACATCAAATACAGTGAAAGCAGGGGTTATACCGCGGGGGAGGGACATACAAAGCAACAAAGAAATCATCTTATAAATATGTTAGAAACAATTGCAAGAAAGAAGAAACATTTGAATTCTTATCTTGGGGTTCATTTTGCCTAACATCAACTTATCTGACTGTTTCTGCTTGTCTCAGACATATGCTAGTAATTGCAACTAAGGGAAACCATGGGACCTATGTTTCTTTGGGCCTGGCTTACTTAATATAATTTTTTCCAAGTCTTTCCATTTCCTAACAAATGGGGCAATGTCATTCTTTCTGATGGAGGCATAGAATTCCATTGTGTATATATACCACATTTTCTTGATCCATTCATCTACTGAGGGGCATCTGGGTTGGCTCCATATCTTAGCTATGGTAAATAATGCTGCAATAAACATAGTTGTGCTGGTAGCTTTAGTGTGGTCTTGTTTGTAACCATTTGGGTAAATGCCCAAAAGTGGGATTTCTGAGTCATAGGGGAGCTCTATGTGGAGTCTTTTGAGGAACCTTCATACTACTTTCCAAAGTGGTTGAACAAGTTTACACTCCCACCAACAATGCAGTAAGGTTCCCTTCTGTCCACATCCCCTCCAGAATCTGTTCTTGATTATAGCCATTCTAACTGGGGTGAGGTGGTATCTCAATGTTGTTTTGATTTGCATTTCTTTTATGGCTAGGGAGGTTGAGCATTTCTTCATGTGTCTATTGGCCATCCTTCTTTCCTCTTCAGAGGTTTCTCTGTAAGTCTTTAGCCCACTTATTTATTGGGCAGTTGTTTCTTTGAGGATTTGTTGTTGGGGGATTTAATTTTTTGAGTTCCAAGTATATTTTAGATATGAGTCCCTTGTCCATTGTATGGCTAGTGAAGATCTTCTCCCAATCTGTGGGCTTTGTATTGGTCTTGCTAGCTATGTCCTTTGCCATGCAAAAGCTCCGCAATTTCATGCAATCCCATTTGTCCAACCTTTATTTGATTTGTTGTGTTTCTAGGTCTCTTTTAAGAAGATTCGGGCTGGGCACCAGTAGCTCATGCCTGTAATCCTAGCTACTCAGGAAGTTGAGATCTGAGGATCGCGGTTCAAAGCCAGCCTGGGCAGGAAAGTCCGTGAGACTCTTATCTCCAATAAACCACTAGAGAACGGGAAGTGGCGCTGTAGCTCAAGTGGTAGAGTTCTCACCTTGAGCTGAAGAGTGCAGGGACAGCACCCAAGCCCAGAGTTCAGACCGACAAAAAAAAAAGAGAGAAGAAAAGAAAAGAAAATTTCGGCCTGTGCCAAGGAGACCTAGGGTTTCTCCTATTCCATCCTGTAATGTTTTCAGAGTGTCTGCTTTGACTCCGAGGTCTTTGATCCATTTGGAGTTGATTCTGGTGCAGGGTGATATATGAGGATCTAGCCATAGTTTTCTATCAGTGATTAACCAATTTTTCCAGCACCATTTACTCAAGAGGCTGTCTTTCTTCCATTCTATTTTTTTAACTCCCTTATCGAAGATTAGATGGCTATAGGTCTGTGGGTTCATTTCTGAGGTTTCAATTCTATTCCATTGGTCCTGAGGTCTGTTCTTATGCCAATACCAAGCTGTTTCGATTACTATGGCTTTGTAGTGGAGTTTGAAATTTGGTATTGATATTTCTCCAGCAGTGTTCTTTCTGTTAAGGGTCATTTTTGCTATTCGGGGTCTTTTATTGTTCCATATGAATTTTTGGATTGCCTCTTCCATTTCTTTGAAGAATGAGGTTGGAATATTGATAGGTATTGTATTGAATTTGTACATCAGACTTTTAATGTTTTATTTTGGATATCTTTTCATATCAACTAATCTACTGATCTGCTTTATGTCTTCTCCATGGCAGCTTGGTATTTCATTGATAGGCTAAGGTTGTTTCTAGTCCTACCAAAATGGTACTGTTTAAATCCTTTATATATAACATGATTTTGTGAGTATATCTATAAAGCAAGTTATAAACAACAGAGTTTCTGGGTCAAGCAATTAATAGATATTATTTGCCACCAGTTTAATTTGTGTAAAATATCAGGTTATATAGTTTAAATCAAAAGTCCAATTGACCATGTCCAGAAGAATTATCTGGATAAGACATGAGCTTTAGACTTCCCTGAATGAACTATACTTTGATTATTTGTAGAAGTTTCATACCAATTATTCTCTCCATTTCAAAGAATACATTGCTAATTTAGCTCAATAGTTTGGAACACATTTCATGGGAGATTCTGCATTTGCATACAGTGAATATAAAGAACAGGCAAGCAGTAATTAATCATGTGATGAAATTTGTAGAGCCTCTTCTAATGAGTATAGATGTTTTCTCTCTCTCTTTCTCTGTCTCTCTCTCTGTCTCTCTCTCTGTCTCTCTCTCACACACACACACACAGACACATATACTTTTTAGTACTGAGGTTTGGACTTGGAGCCTTGTGATTGACTCTGATCCTACTATCTAGGTCTTCTGTGAAAGTGGAATTACACAAATGAACTACTGCACCCAGTTTATTTGTTGGTGTGGGTATCTCATTAACTTTTTACCTAGCCTGGCCAAGTATGGCCATTCTCTCAATCTCTGCCTCCTGTGTAGCTGAGATGACAGGAATGATCCACTGTGCTCAGCCTAGATGTTCTTTGTGACAACTAATTTTAGCATTTTTAGGTTTCTATGTATTTATCCTCCTGAAGCTTAGACACTACCAGCCTTTGGGATCTTTGATTTTGTTGAAAATGAAATACTCCTCACTCGTTTCAGTATTTTTTTTTCATATATCTGTTTTTATTGAAACATTTCCTTAGCACCTGATTCTATTCTAGGGAATAGTAGATGATATGATAAATGTGATAAATATGAATGATCAATTGTAGGATTTGCTCTTTGTCTTCAGGTAGATGATTAAGGTTTAGAGAAGTTTGTGTGTCATATTTGTACAGTAGAATTGTTTATCTGACTGGGCATTGTTTCCTTCAGAACATTTAAATCGAAGTAGCTAAACCAGTCATGAAACACCACATATTATAAAATTCTAGGTCCTGTATATGTAAATCTTTAGAGAAAGAAAATAGATAAGTACTTGTATAGGGCTGGAGGATGTGGTGATGAGGGTAATGGCCAAAAGGTACAAAGTTTCTTTTTGAGACAATAATATTCTAAAATTGGCAATTGCACGTATCTGTGAATACATTAAAAGCTATTTCGTTGTACCTAAATGAAGGAATTGAATGTGAATTGTATTTCAGTGTAATGTTAAAAAGTCAGAAAACAGACAGGTAGCTCATATATGTAATACTAAATACTTAGGAATTAAGATTGGAAGAATCATGGTTCTAGGCTACGTTGGGCAATCCAAGAGACTTGTCTCAGTAAATAACTGGGCATGGTGACATGCATCTGCCATCCTAGCTGTATGGGAATTCTAAGTGGAAAAATTGTGATCCAGGCTGGTCTGGGGAAAAACATCAGGACCTTCTCTGAAAAATAATGGAAGTGAAAAGGTGGAGGCATGGCTCAAATGGTAGAGGGCCTGCCTAGCAAGTGTAAGGCCCTGAATTCAAACCCTAGACCTGCAGAAACAAGATGAGAACAACCACCTCAAACACCAAAAAATAGAGTTGTTTTTCTTCAGCTGGATCAGTGATGTTTTCTGTAAATTTCTCAGTTGTTTTGAAGAATGATGATGTATATTCTCAGGTCTGGAAGAATGAAATTTCTCAGTTTTTTTTTTTTTTTTTGGTCAGTCGTGGGGCTTGAACTCCGGGCCTGGGCGCTCTTCCTCAGCTCAAGGCTAGCACTCTACCACTTGAGCCACAGTTTTCCAGTTTTCTGAATGGTTTATTGGAGATAAAAGTCTCACAAACTTTTCTTGCCCGTGCTGTCTTTGAACCATGATCCTCAGATCTCAGCCTCCTGAGTAGCTAGGATTACAGGCGTGAGCCACTGGCACCCAGCTCAGTTGTTTTAAAGAATGGATGATGTATAGTCTGGAAGAAAGGTCCTAAAACATGTCAGATGTCCGTGTGTTGTAGACAGTTCGCTCATCAACAGGTAGAGGAATAACCTTTTGTGATTCTCTTCTTTTCTTTTTTATTTTTTTGTGTGCTGGTACTGGGACTTGAACTCAGAGCCTTGTGATCTCACATGGCTCTCATGAGTGGAAAACTCATGGAGGATATTCTATTACTTTACTTTTTTTTTGGTTGGTCATGGGGCCTGAACTCTGGGCCTGGGTGCTGTCTCTTAGCTCCTCAGCTCAAGGCTAACACCCTACCACTTGAGCCATAGCACTACTTCTGGCTTTTTTTTGCTTATGTGGTGCTGAAAAATCTAACCCAGGGCCTCATTCATGCAAGGCAAGCGCTCTACCACTGAGCCACCTTCCCAGCCCTTCTATTACTTTAGATAACAGTCTTATGGATGTTTCTGCCTGAGCTGGCTTCAAACCTCCATCCTTGGATCTCATCTTCCTGAGTAGCTAGGATTACAGGTTTGAGCACCTACCTGAGATTCTCTTCTTTACTAAATATGTCAGTGTCATTCAGGGGCTTTTAATAACTCATTTGAGAGAAAAAAAATCCCCTCAAACCAAACACAAAAAACCCTCTCTACCAACCAATCCCCTTAACATTTTTAACTTAAAGCTTTATAATTGTACTTTCATCTCCCAACATTCTCAGCATCCCCCATTTCTGTTGGGATAAGGAGAAAGAGGATAAAGAATTCATGCTGGGGCTGGGAATGCGGGTTTGTGGGAGAGTGCTTGCTTGCCTTTCATGCATGAAGCCCTGGGTTCGATTCCTCAGTACCATACACATAGAAAATGCCAGAAGTGGGGCTGTGGCTCAAGTGGTACAGTGCTAGCCTTGAGCAAAAGAAGCTCAGGGACAGTGCCCAATCCTGAGTTCAAGCACCAAGACTGGCCAAAAAAATGGTGTAGATTATTTCAGCAGAATATTTGAATTTTTCTTCTTTAGTCATACTGTGGTTTGAATTCAGAGCCTTCTGTCTGCTAGGCAAATGCTCTATCACTTGATCCAAGTCTCAAATCCTTTTTACTTTTATATGTTTTCTAGACAGAGGCTTTTTCTGGGGCCATCCTTTAACCATGATCCTCCTGATTTCTACTTCCCAAGTTGTTGGAATTAAATATTTGACTTATTGTACTGGGCCACAATTTGAGTTCTTAATGCCAAGCAATACTTATGTAAGATGCTCTGACATCACTCAGAAATGTAGGAACCAAGACAAATGTGAATAATTATCCCTATCCTAATAGTAGCTAACAATATTTACTTGTGCCATGGCTGTCCTTTCCTTTTTTTTTTTTTTTTTTTTTGATGGTACTGAAGGTTTGCAATCTGGGCCTTGAGCTTGCTAGGCTAGTAGTATTCTGCCAGTTGAGTCATACTTGCAGCCATTTTTTTGCTGGTTATTTTGTTTGTTTTTTTTTTTTGCTGGTTACTTTTTTTGCTGCAGTTGGCCTTGAGCCATAATCCTTGCAATTTCAGCCTCCCGAGTAGTTAGGATTGCAAATGTGAATACTAGTGCCTACCTAGGCCTGTTCATTTAAAAATATAATTTTATCATTATTATTAAGTTATTGAACAGAGGACAGGAGTCCATTTCATAAGTCAGGTAATGAGTACATTTCTTTTCTTGGTGTAATGTCACCCTTTCCCTAGTTTTGCCCTCTCATTCCTACTCAAAATTTCCATAGTTCATTTTCCATGTAGTGTATGCTGAATAGCGTGATTGTATTTGTTGACCCTTCCTCCCTCCCTTTCTGTGCACTCTGCTTTGCCTCCCCCTAACAATCCCCAAAGCAGAAACAAACACTACCGCCACCACCACCACCACCAATAACAACATAAAACATGTTTCCATTTCCTGGAATTTGTTTTGTTCAATAGTATTTAAAATGTTCAGAGAAGTTATACCTTTGGGTTCTTCCCCTAAGGGTATCCTCCTTTGATCTGACTGTGGGTGACTATAATGTCCAGTTGTTATCATGTCTAGTTATGTTTTAGGTCTAGCTTCCACATATGAGCGAAACCATGTACCATTTCTCTCTCTGAGCTTACCTAACTTAGCATGATTTTTTTTCTAGGTCCCTCCATTTCCCTGAAAAGGACATAATCTTATTCTTTCTAATGGATGACTAAAATTCCATTATGGATATATATATATATATATATATATATACATACATACATATACACACACATATATGTATGCATATCCATGGACACACACACACACACACACACACACACACACACACATATCACATTTTATTGATCCACTCATCTGTTGTAGGCATCTGAGATGTTTCCATGACCTGCCGATTGTGCATAGTGCAACATTGAAAATGGATTTGCAAGTGTCTTTACCATATCCTGACTGGTAATGTTCTGGATAGATGCCCAAGAGTGATATGGCTGGGTTATAGGGAAGTTCTATGTTCACTTTTTTGAGGAACCATCAAACTGCCTTCCAGAGTGGTTGTACTAGTTTACACTCACCAACAATGCAATAGGGCTCCTTTTCCCCCACATCCCCACAAGCATTTGTTGTTCAAATTCTTGATGTTGGCCAGTCTGTCTGGGGTGTGGTAGAATATCAAAGTTGTTTTGATTTGTATTTCCTTTATGGCCAGGGATGTTGAACATTTCCTCATTTATTTCTTTGACATTCTTAACCTCTTCTTCTGAGAAGTCTTTCTTAAGTTCCTTTGGTCATTTATTGGTGAATTAATTATTTTTTGGGGGGTGTCAATGTTTTCAGCTCCTTGTATATTTGGATATTAGTAGGCCTTTACATTTTAAAGTTGTTACAAGATCAGGGGGAAAAAAAACCTGTGGCAGAAGTACTAATGTTTTTGATTAGTTCTCACAACTGATATTGTAGAAGCAGGTGAGAAAACCAATATTCAGAGAGATTAGATACCTTTACCTGGCTTGTAAGTGGTAGATTTATACCCCAGTCCAACACTAGAGTCTGAACTTCTTGTGTGGAGGAGGTGCTATGAAATTGATGTAATTATTAAATAATAAAATAATAAATACACAAATAATAAAAATTAAAAGCAAGGACAAAAGAGAAATAAAACTCATTCTTAGTTTTATCACACAGGCACTGTCATCTTTAATATTTCTATGTATCTCCTTCTAGTCTGTGTTTTTAATGCCTTCTGATTTATTTTTGTATCCACTCAACTTCTGTCAGCCCATCAGTGAAGGCCGTTGCTAATTCATTAAAGGACCTTCGGATGGAGGACACACAATCATAATCAGAATGTTTTATGAACTGGGCCTGGGGGTGGGGGTGGGGACACACAGGATACAAACCTGACAAGCTCATACCATGGGCCAGCCTTGGAAAGCTCTTCTTGTCCCCAAGTGTCACTTCATTCTTTAGTCTTCTAACTGCTAGACCATATCTCCTGTGGAACAACTAAAAATAACAATGCAGGGGCAGATCCTGCTTTACACACAGTTATAGAAACAATGCAGGATTACTAGTAACTTCTTTGGGATTTTGTAGATGGGTGAAGTGGGTAGTGGGGAGTAGGGGCTGGTTGGGGGCAAAAGAGGCTTTCAGAGACAGTCCATGGAACAGGTCTGACTTTCAGCCAGTTGAAAACCTGAAAATCTGGCAGACAAAGTTCCACATGCTATGAAGAGGTCACTAGATCTCCGGGTCCTGAAGGCTCTGGGCAGGCCCAATGGGACTTGGCCCATTTATCATTTACATGGCACTTAGTGGAGTCTCTTGCATATTGTGTCTGTTTCTGGCGTTCGCACTTCTTCTCTGGATTTGTGTTTACAAATACATAGGGAACTCATGTGTGTATAGCACCCTGATCCGGAGGTGTTGGTGTAATTAATGGGGGCTTGTAGGTAGTGAAACATCTAGGTGGAAAGCTCAATCAGACTCTGTGGTTCTGTAATCTTGGTGTGTTTCTTGCTTGCACTGTGACCTGGAAAATTGCTTAGTCCTTCATTCATAGAATGTGGAGCCCCTAAGCACTTCCTTCCTAGGCTCACAGAGTGTTGGAATACAGCACATAGAGTATTTAGCATAGTACCTGGCATTGTGCAAGTACTCTTGGAGATTACTTCGTATTTCATAATTCTGGGGGAGGGGAAGGAAAGGGGAAGATGGCAAATGGTAGATTCTTCCTTTTTTGGTCACAAAGAAAGCTATACAATGAAGCCTTAAGCAAGTCACTTTGACTTTTTGGGAATCAGTTTCCTCACCAGTGAGACAATGAGTGGTTTTAAGTGATCTTTTAGATTCTATCCATGCTTGTAGTTCATGAGTGTGTCCTTTTAAAGAATCATTTATTGAATTCTCAGAATATGTCCTCCTTTGATAGTCACCACAATGTTGACAGGCAGTGATTATGCCTGCCATTTTCCCAGATGAGGCAGTGGCTGACAGACATTTAATGACTTGCCCTCACACAGCCTCAGAGCAATGATAGAGCATATTCCAGAGAAGGAAGGCCATAGTCTCTCACAAGCTGGTATGTATGCTATGGAGGTGCCTCGATTAGCCCCCTCCCCTCATGGAGAAATTGAGTTCAAAGGACATTCTTGGAAAAGCTGGGTAAAGGTTTCAGGTGAGATGACTCCCAGGAGAGCTTTGGGCTAGAACTTCCATAGAATAGTAAATAGTAGAATAATCATTTCCATGCTTTTGAGAGCTTGAAAGGTCATGGTGTTCTTCATTATTTGTAAATGAAAACATAAATAATTTGGAGTCCATAGAAAAACATAAAGACATATGAAGACTGGCCTCCATCCTTAAAAATTCTACTTGTTTGATGTAGGTAGTCAAAGCTAGACACTTTCTTCTAATAGCAAGAAGGATCCAGAGCACAGATGATATAACTTTGGGCAGGGGTGTGGGAGGGACTCTGGCAATGTGAAAGGCCCAGATTGTTTCTGTTGTGCTCTAAGGTAACTCCCCCTTTGCATATCCTCTGTGGTATACTACTTCCATTTTACACACCTTTCTCCTCAAGCAATTCCCTGTGTATTACAGGGAAAATAGGCAGCAGTGGTATGGACTAGTGCCTTTGGACTAGAGAATTGATGTAAACTAGGCTTTTGCATGTGGAGGGTGAAGGGTATGTAAGGATCATGGGAAGGAGGAGAGATTCCTTGTTAGAGGACTAATAGGGGTCACAGAGACACAAGCCTTGAGAATTACATATTAGACCTCTTTGGCTGGGCCTTCTAGCTCCTGAGTTTCTTCTGCTCTGCTCACTGGCTACAAGAGGACTGTGGTTCTGCATGGCAGCAGCACCTGCCTAACCATGAAAAGTAGGAGCAGGCAACTCCCTCCTATTGTAGGCAGGTGTGGGTCCCTGGGGGACTGGTTGCTGGATTTGGAATCTGAATGATTCCAGGGACACAGCAAAGCAGTGCTAGGACTTTCATCTCAGCAGTCCGAATTTGGAATAGGGTTTCCCAAACCAAACTGTGCCCATACCTTCATGTATAGGTACGGAATATACAGATGTTTGATAGAAAGAGTTTTGGTTACTCTCTGCCCTTGGTTTTGTTATTTTAGGGCAGCTTTTGGCTACGACTTTGGTAACCAAATGGTCACAATCATAATTTAATTTTTGAAAAGTCATTAAAGCAGGGCTTTGGCTAGCAAGGATGAGATACCATCTCCAGAGAGACCCTGGTGCATTTATCATGGTATATTTCTTGTGCATTTATTTTTGTCTCTTACTTCCTACTTTAAGCCATCTTCATGTCTTTGCTGGCAGTTCTGGACGATATTGGGCTCATCGTACCAGCCTAGCCTCATTAGTGTGATTATTGCTAAATAGCAAGAATGGTGCTCATCCTTTCTTTTGCTTTTCACAAATTAGGGAAAATGTTGAGTGACTTCCAAAAGCAATGACATAACTAGGCATCCTGAGTCTTAGTCCAGAGTCTTAGTATGTCATTATTATATGCTGAGTGCAAAGGAGTGAGGCTCATTGGTTACAGCTGCAAGTACTTAACTATATATGCTTACCAATTCATTTCCCCTCTCCATTGATTTACCTTGTAACTACATACTGAGGACAGCTATAAGCCAAGCCCTCTTCTGGATGTCACAAATACTGTCAGCAAGACAAACATAGCTGTTACTTTCTTGGTGCCTTGATCTAGTAGGAGAGAGGGACTTAAAAAGAAAAAAAAAACCCAACTATGGTGTTTCTGGCCACAGTGGCTCCTATCTGTAATCATAGCTGCTTGGGGAGGCTGAGATGGGTAAAATTACAGTTTGAGGCGTGCTCAGGCAGAATGTTCTCAATCTTTCATCTCGACCAATAAAAAGCTGGCCACAGTGGTGCATACCTGGCATCCCAGCTATGCAGAAAGTGTGAATAGGAGGATTGAAATCCAGGCCAGCCAGAACAAAAAGGGAGACCCTATTCAAAAAATAACAAAAACAAAAAAAGGGCTAAAGGTGTGGCTTAAAAGGTAGAGTAAGTACTCTATCTAAGATGGAGTTCAAATACCAGTGCCACACACAAAATTATGGTGTCATTTGGTTCTCTTTCTTTTCTGTATCCTGTGAATGTGTAAGGGTCCAGGGGAGAGATGGGCTTTGTGTAAGTTTTTTCCCCTTTTGGGAAGTTAAAAGTCAAATAGGCACTTCAGTTAAGATTCTTCCTACTTATATTTGAGACTATGTAATTGGTAGGTGGAGACCATAAATTTCCATTTATATGTCCTGGAGGAATTTTAGGAAGAAAGGCGTATTTTGAACCAGATCTTAAATATGAGACTGTGGTATCTTGGTGATAGCTGCCTTTCTGACCACCCTGACCACTGATGGAGCATGGACTGCTCCTTTTTCTGAAATTTTAATATTGATTCACTTTCATAGAGCTAGAGACAAGGTAGTGATGTCTGCCTGTAACTTTTTCCCACCAGAATTTCTCCAAAGGCATGTTAGAATGTACATTGCTGCTTGGTATTACAGGACAGCCTTTCCCAAGTGAGCTAAGAGGGTCAGTTCCAGAAGAGAGGAGTGTGAGGCCAAGGAGGATTATCCCTGCCTGATTCACAACTGGATTGTTAGAAGGGAAGTCTGGTCTCATTAAATAATGAAATGTTTCTTTTTCATTCCATCAAGGGATAATGGTGATTTGCAAATTCCTCTGTGGTTTAAGTTTCCTCTGTCCTTTGATTCTTTTTTTTCTGCCTGTTTTGTTTTTGCTCTCCCTTTTTTGAACCTTTGTCTCTTCGATAGTCGCTTGGCAGAATGGTTAGAAAGACTTATGTTAAATACACCAACTGATGGCTGAGTTGATGTTGTACAAAGTAATGAAATGGTTCTGTGTCTTCATCGATTAAATCCTTCTAGAAAGCATATTGTCCAGATTGCTGAAGCTGAATTTTATTCCTTATAATAGCAACAAAGTTTGTCATTATTTTAAAATCTCTTTTAGAAGAAAACTCCCTGAAATGGAGTACAAATTTAACAGCCAGCCTGACATTGTCTGTCATACAGGTCACTATTACACACATCAAAGGTTCTGCTGTGCTAGACAGGAAATACCTTTGATTGTTGACCTGAAATCTTGTATGTTGGCTGGTTCTTGCATCTTGTTCTGTGTTGTCTGATCTCTGTCCTCTTCCTAGCTACATATTCATTTTACGGGTAATTTTTTCCCCCGTCTAGTTTGTGTGTTCAGAAACAAGAAAGCAATTTATTTTGAAACCTAAGAACAAATTCTGCTATGGAGTGGGTTCTCATTATAGGTGCTACAGTAGTGTTTTGCATGAATGTTCCCACTTAATGCCCACACAGCCTTGTGCAGCGGGCAGCATCATTCTTGTTAGAGGAAGGAGCTGAGCAACAGAGAAGGTGACCACACATCCCTCTTGCCTAAAATTATAGGAATAGATTCAACAGGCATCCACTGGGAGTATATGTTGGATTTCTTTGGTGTCATTAATTAAAAAGAATTGCTGGTGGGGAATATTGAGCAGTAATAGTAGAAGACAGAATAAAAAAATATTGTTTGGTAGTGTGGTTATTTACATGGTGTCAAAAATCTTTGTGTTGTTTCAGAATATTTAGGGGGCTTTAAGAATGATAGAACCACTGTAAATTAAATTAAAATGCAAATGATGTCTTCTCACTGCTTCTGTGGGAGTTCAGCTGTACAGATCAGAGGACAGCTTAGTATTGTACTGATACTGATGTTGCAATACCTGTGTTCATTTATGTAGTCTAATGGCCTTAAATTTGAATGTGCTTTCATATAATTCCATTTGCATTGGTCTTGTCAGACAGAAATGATACATACTTTTGAATTTATGTATATATATGCCCTTGAGATCATGGGTAGAGACTCAACCCAACTCCAGGCAATTATTCAGTAGACTTGGATTTTGGTTTTGTCTGTTACCACTAGATTTGCTATAGGAACCAAGCATAATCGATTACTTTTCTGATCCTCACACTTGTTGACTATAAAGTGAAAAGGTAAGAGAATCTGATAGGATTTTTTATGGAGGTCATTCTGCGAAGATTTTGGATTACATCTCAAATGGATTGCTACCAGAAATACAGTGCAGATCTTTCGTGATTACTCCAAAGAAAGCGGCAATGTCTGGACATCAGCTTCTAACTTAAAGGATTCTTTGTAATTTGCTCTTTTTTTTTTCTTCTTTTCTTTTGGTGCTGGTCCTGGGGCTTGAAGTCAGGGCCTGGCCACTGATCCTGAGCTTTTTTACTCAAAGGTAGCACTCTTCCATTTGAGCCACAGCTTTCCTTCTAGTTTGGTGGTGGTTAATTGGAAATAAGAGTTTTAGACACTTTTTTGCCTGGGCTGGCTTGGAACCACAATTCTCAGATCTCAGCCTTCTGAATAACTGGCATTACAGGCATAGGCCAACAATGCCCTGATATAAGTTACTCTTAATGGGGGGCTGGAAAGGTGGCTCAGTGGTAGAGCGCTTGCCTTGCATGCATGAGGCCCTGGGTTCGATTCCTCAGCACCACATAAGCAAAAAGAAAAAAGCCGGAAGTGGCACTGTGGCTCAAGTGGTTGAGCACTAGCCTTGAGCTGAAGAGCTGAGGAACAGCACCCAGGCCCAGAGTTCAGGCTCCATGACCGGACTCCCCCCCACCCCCCCCACACACACCAAAAAAAAAAAGTTACTCTTAATGCTACTATAGGAAGTAGCTCTGTGGCTCAAGAGGTAGAGCACTAGCCTTGAGCTGAATAGCTGAAGGACAGCACTCAGGCCCAGAGTTCAAGCCCCATGACTGCCATATTTTAAAAAAATTTGCCTATTAAAAAATGTCATCCATTGTTTTTTATTTTCAAGTATTTTCCTTGTAGATAAGGGTAAAGGTGATATTTAGACCATTCTTGGTGAATTTATCATAAAATCTAAGTTAGTAGATTTTCTCTAAATGTATTGCGTGTGTGCGTGCGTACGTGCGTGCGTGTGTGTGTGTGTGTGTGTGTGTGTGTGTGTGTGTGTGTGTGTATGTGTATATGTATGTGTGCTGATACTGGAGCTTGAACTCAGAGCTTGGATGCTATTCTTTAAACTTTTTTGCTTAAGGCTGATGTTCTATCACTTAAGCCATACCTCCTCTCTGGCTATTTGCTGGATAATTGGAAATAAGATTCCTGTGACTTTTCTGCCTGGGCTAGTTTCAAACCACCATCCTCAGCTCTCAGCTTCCTGAGTAGCTAGGATTACAGGTGTGCGCCATTGTTACTTGCTACTCTTTAAATGCATTTTGGCAATATCTGTTTACCTTGGCTCTTAAATTTTGTATGACTTACAACCATGGAAAAGTCCTTATTCCTTCAAATACTTGAAGGATTGTTTTTTTTCTCCTGAGTACTCCTATATATTGACTGTCCAAGACAAAAATCAGGATAATGACTTGAAGGTAGAAGAGATTTTATTGGGCTTCATGGTACCTGACTTCTGTGCTCAGACTTGAACTGGCCTGGGCAGGCAGGAGCAGTGTGGCTGGCTGGGTCTCAAGGTCCCCATTGTGCCTGGAATCTGTGATCCTGGAACAGTGAGATATAGCACCTTAAAACAGGCAGTGTAGAAGCCAGGTCCAGTTCTCCTTGTTTATATTCATGAAGTTCAAAGGCAGTGGTGCTAAGTTTCCTGGGGATGGTTGGCAGGCTTGAACAGCATGTTTCCCCCTTCACCCCACTTCCTGGTTTCTCTGTTTTCCTTAGCCCCACCAAGCACCCCTGGAGACTACAGAATCTTCCCACTCTGCATTCCTGGGCTCCAAATGAGCTACCCTACAATGAGTCAGGCAGCCATGTGACCTGTTCATTGCCAATTTCTTCTTTGAATAGATGCTTATTTCATGGATCATTTTGAAGATTCTCCATGGTATATGCAGCATGGTTTTAGAATGTTAGGTAATTTCTCATTTATTCTTTAAGATTGGTTGTTTTTCAGTTTCCTTTGCAATTTATCATTTTAAACTTTTTAAAGTAGATCTCTCTTGCTGACTTCATTTGATGGCTTCTTGTTTGAGGGAAGCCCATAGGAGAGAGGGAGGCCCATAAGAGACTAGCTTACCTGAGAGACGCTGAGAAAGAATACTTTAGAAAGTTACGGATATTTTAATAAGGAAAAAAGAGACCCAGGTGTATTTTTTACTTAAAAGAGCAATTGCATCGTTAACTTGGGGATGGAAATATGTTCTGCAATTTGTTTAGTCAGCTCCCTCTGAAATAAATAAAATTACAGTGATGATATCATTCCTGTTTAGAATGTTTGAAAAGGTATCAAGGCAAAGTGATTAAGGCCTAATTGTTTGCCAGATTTTCTTTAAGTTACATTTTGGGGGCATTTCTGTGCCAAAAAACATCTTAAACTGATGAACATATAGTTCTCCTCACTTATTTTGGCTGGTTTTTAATTAGATGACTGTTTTCATAGTTGGGGAAATACATTTAGGTTGGGCCTACGCCCCATGGTGCCAGATTTCAATCCAAGAAAAAACTGTTCTCCTTTAGTCTAGTGCTGATGTACACTTAAATAGCACAGGTGCTAGTGCTTTTCCTTGGCCAAGGGTGCATGGTAACTTTCCAGAAGACTGATTGGTTACAGAGTTAGGCAGGTTTAAGGTCAAGTGCCCTGGCTTGCCCTCTACATGGAGGGACCGTGACTCTTCAGCTTCCTGTAGAAACAGTCTTCAGAGGAAGTTATCCAGGTTCCTGAGCCCATGTTCTCTAGGTCAGACTGATGTACACAGACAGAGTGGGTACAGAAGCTTGGGCTGCAGCCAGCACAACCTGACCTTGAGCTTCACCTTGTTAATTGCTGGCTCACATGTTTTTGAGCTTGCTCCTAGGAGGTGCTTGTAAATGAACTAAGAGGTATATACTTATGGTAGATACTCAGAAGAATAAGCCATATTTTTCTTTTCTTTTCTTTTTTTTTTGTGCTTGAACTCAGGGCCTGGGCACTGTTCCTGAGCTCTTTTTTCTCAAAGACTAGTGCTCTATTCATCTTCTGGCTTTTTTTTAGCGCTTAATTGGAGATAGGAGTCTCATTGACTTTCCTGCCCAGGTCAGCTTTGAACCATGAGCCTCAGATCTCAGCCTCCTTAGTAGTTAGGATTATAAGTGAGCCCGGGCTACGGGTCACCAGCCTCATATATTTCTTAAAAGCAAACTTTGGGGCTTGCGCAGTGATATAATTCCATATCTGCTGACCACCTGCTTAGGAACCTGCAAGGGTTTTTGTTTTACCCAGAATGTGAAGGATGGATTTCGCTAACACTTCCTTACCAGGAAAGGCTTGACTTCTCTCCCTGAACCACTTTTGTATGTATACTGGGCTGTTGGTTCACTGTGCAGTAGCTAACAGGGAAGGCCTTTCACTAGGCTTCTGTAGTGAAAGAAAGAATTTTTCTGGCTCCCTCTTTGCCTTATCAGAATAACTTGTCTTTTGAGCTACAGTTTTGAGTTCTTGGTGTTGTTTTCAGTCTTCTTTTCTCTGAGAGTATAGAGCTGGAATGTGGAATCCTGGCTGACAAGAGCTCTTGTCTGAGGTGTCCTGGCTTTTGCTTGCTGTTGGATAAAGATATCTCATCACTTGGGTTTACTCTTCCATGTGGGAGTGGATCCACTTCTGTGGTCATCTCAGTGCCTAAAAGATGGCAGACCCAAGGACACTTAGGGTTTCTACCAGTGTCCCTGAGCGTGAATAGTTATTCTGCTGCTAAAAGTTTTACTTTTTTTTTTTTTAAAAGAATATGGGCTTACCTTCCTGGACTTCTTTTCTATAATGTAGCACTTATATAAGAATGCCCAAGATTTTGTTGGTGCTCTTTCATTTCTCAGAGTTGCCCTAGGAGTAAAGGCTCTGTCAGACTCTCATGTTTATACCCAGGGCTGGCCCAGAATATGATTCTCCTATTTATGCTTCCTAAGTAGCTGAAATGGCAGGCATACTCAAGCTTTTTGTTGGTTGGGATGATGTTTTGTAATCTTTTTTACTCCAACTGGCCTTAAACTGTGATCTTCCTGATCTCTGCCTCTCAAGTAGCTAGGCATGAGCCACCACACCCAATCTATTTCTGTTCTTGCTCTAGATAATTTTCTTAATTTATTAGTTGTATTTATTCTTAATGGTATTTATATTCTGCCTCTCTGTCTCTGTCTGTCTGCCTCTCTCTTTTGCATGTGTGCTGTGGTTGCTGCTGCTCCTGATCCCTTATTCTTTTTCTTAACATGATTACTTTGCTTGGCTTGAGTAAAGATTTTAGCACAGTTCTCTCTAGTCTGCACTTGGAACTGCCACAGTACAGTTTAAAATGACTTAGTATTCTTGTGATTGTTTTTCTTGGATGAGAGTGGAAGAAGGTTTGAGACACTATCTCTCTGTGTAGCCCAAGCTAGCCTTGAACTCTAGGTCCTTCTGCCTTTTCTTCTTGAGTGCTGGAATTACATTTATATATCCCAGCATACAGACTCCCAGCATAAATCTTATGCCTTCCTCAACTACAGACTTTCTTAGATGAGAAACTCCATTTTATTTGTGTATGGTCCACTGTCCCTGTACCTGCTTAGCATCCAGTAAACCCAGGCCAGAAAAAGAAACATCCTGCTGAAACAACCCCAACCCTTAGGACAGAAGGAATGAATAACCTTTGTACCTGAGCAGCTGTTGTCATTATGTTAAAAATTCTCAGCCCCACTAAAAATTACTTGCAGATAAAAGTCAAGCTACCTTTATGTGCAGTAAAGAAAGTCTATTAAATGCCACTATGAGGCAAGGACCTTAATTTAATTTTCTGTTAATAAATTTTGTTGGCGAGTATTGTTTCACTGTGATATTTCCATACATGCATTTGGCGTATTTTGATCCAGTTCACCCCTTCTTTTACTCTTTATCTTCCTCCCACCTTTTAAGCATGTTTTGTTATTTTAGTACATATGAAGAAAGTATTTAGAACACTTTTCCTTGCCCTATCATCCTCTTCTTTCACACCTCCCATTCCTACTGGTTCACACTCCCCAAGAGACCCTGTTTTACACTCCTGTCATTTACCTCTTTAGGTCTAGAGTCCATCTAAGAGAATATAGCCTGTGGTATTTGTCTTTCTCAGACTGGTTTATTTTGGTTAAAAATTAAAGTTTAATGCTTTTTTACTTGTTTTAGTTGACACACTGATTCAAAATGGCCTTACTTCCAATTAGTGGAGCTATTTCAGTGAAGTTTTTCATAGAATCCTGATTTCTGTGGCAAACTAATTAGACAAAGTTTGTGTTCACACAGTCCAAGTTCTCAGCTATTAAGCTTTATAAAACATAGTTTACACTATTGCTGTCACAGCTAGTCTTTGGGTTTCACCACCTGGCCACACAGTCTCTGGGCTGTTGCTCTTTCCTCTTCCTCTTGCATTTGAAGAGCAGGTGCTGGCAGCAGTGGCTGCTGAGGCCTCCCATACAGAGACAGCAATCTGCTCAGATGCATGAAGGAACATCTTTAGACTTTATTTAGAGCCAAGACCCCAAGGATTGACCACATACAAGGTGTGTGTGTGTGTGTGTGTGTGTGTGAGAGAGAGAGAGAGAGAGAGAGAGAGAGAGAGAGAGAGAGATTCCTATAACCATACTTCATAATTAGAAAAAGAACTGTTATAAGTAAAAGCTTGTATTGAGGGTAATTTGATTCAAGGCAGTTGGAATAGCTTAATAGAGTACTTATCCAACTATATTACTAGTCACATGTATGTGACTCCTAGATCCTACAGTTTTTAGCCCTATGCAGTCAACATATTTGATTCTGTATTAGTTAGTCATTACATTAGAAGAGAGGTTTCAAATGGGACTGTGAGACCAAATCAAAAATTCTTCTGAGGACTATCATAAGTCTTTGCAGTAGAAGCTCTCTATATTGGTATGTTATCTAGAGATGTGGGTTCAAAGCAAAATTTATGGCACCAAACACAATTATGTCAATACTTTGAAAAACCATGCTAATTTATATGTGTGTATGTGTGTTGTAAAACTATAATTTGCATTACTGCAACATAAAATATGTCAACTAAATAAGAAAAATATTTACAAAAAAGTCATTTACAAAATTGTGAATAAGCAAACTTGCATTTTTTTAAATTTAATTTTATTTTATTTGTGAACATACTGTACAGAGGGGTTACAATTACATGGGCAGGATAATGCGTACATTTCTTACCAAGCATTGCATCCTCCTCCTTTGTTTACCCTTCACATCCCTTGCAAACTTGCTTTTACGATAACCACATTCACAGTTACTGACAACCACATGCAGTTCCTACAAATCAGGTTGCATCTATCCTTACATCCTCCAACAGACGGGGCTCTCTTCCTACTCTCCAAGTCTTTCCACTGAACAGTCTCTATGAACACACCCTGATGGGTATAAGCGGCTTCCTACATCCTGCCGCCTTCTTTTGATCACTGGATCAAATGTGTACTTAGATTTCCTTGCTGTTTTCTAGGTATTTTTCAAATGTACTCACCTTCTCCATTTTTCTTAGCAAGAGTAAGGATTAGGCAGTTCTTTGTTCCTTTTCCCACAGCACAATATGTGTGTGTGTGTGTGTGTGTGTGTGTGTGTGTGTGTGCCTTTCCTGAACTGAGGTTAAAGCACCATGGTGACTGACATTTCATACCCTTGTAGCCACCTGGGAACTGGCATGTAGCCTTTTTTTGGGGGGGGGTGTCCGGTCGTGGGGCCTGAACTCTGGGCCTGGGCGCTGTCCCTTAGCTCTTCAGCTCAAGGCTAGCGCTCTACCACTTGAGCCACAGCGCCACTT